>NW_005187463.1:3158150-3178364 GCF_000239375.1 Pundamilia nyererei | reverse complement strand
GTGTGTGTGTGTATATATATATATATGTATGTATGTATATATATACATATATATACATACATATATGTATGTGTTATATATATACACAACATTATATATATATAATAACACATTATAAAATAAATACCATTGAAATATACTCAATCATCAAACCTGACTTTTGTCTTGTTGTTGTCAACTCACTTCTACTAAGTTGACTTTACATGTTTGTTTGATTGCCAATTAAACGTAAGTGTGTTGACACCGACTTGTGTCATTTTTTACAGCCAAATGTTCAAATTAACTGTAGATAAACAGTAGTCAAAGATAACCTGTCTATTTATTTCACGTTTTTCTTCAGTGAAAGCCTTCAGTGTATTTTGAGGACTGAAAAGTTTATCGGACAGACCAACTCAGAAGTGGCGGCTGCTGGCTCGACTCTGTCAGCTGGACTGAGTTTGTATAACAGAGAGAACGACGGTCCGTGGAAGTACAGAGCGAACTGGTAATTGCAAATATTAATAGTGAAACTTTTTTCAACAAGACTCAGCTACCCCGCAGCAGCCCTGAAACACTAGCCCTCATCGTTTCTATTATTCATTACCAATAAATTACACAGTCACGCCGAAATTTAACATACTTGTTCGGCGTGTTTTTTTGCTTTGCTCTTTAAAATGTGAGAAACGACGTCTTACCGCATCCAGGTCCGCCGGGTGTTTAAAGAGTAACATGGAGGGTATTTAAACAGTCCCGTCGCCTACAGAAAACCAGTCCGTCCGAGCTCCCGGAGACTCTGTCACACAATGGCGCTGATAGGAGGAGAAAACTGCCTCCGCTTACAGGAACGCTGCTGCCTTCAAGAGCTGCCGGACCCGCTCGCGAGGTGAAAAGCACGTGCGCTAATGTCCTGCACTTTAGTGTCATTTTCCGAAAAAAACGAGTTTGTTAGGGTTATGTGGCACACATGAAAATCTACTATCGGATACTTAGGAGGGCTGATATATTTTCTTTTTAAAAGTTTCACTTTGACGGATCGACAAAATGTGTAGTAAGAATACGCAGCCCTTAACAAATACGCATTCTTTCCTTGTTAGATGGAATTGAGTTTCTGGAAGTGGCTTTCCATTGAGCATCAGTTACACTCCCGATGCCACTTTAATTTAACAACTGCATAATTACCGTTATGCCAGAATCCATTTTTGTCATGGTTCATATATTTACGAGGAACACTTGAACGCCACAAGAGAAGCTGAAACCGAACAGCTGCCCCGAAAGGCAGCATCGTCAACTTTGCCCCGCCCACCCTTCCACCCACACACTCACTCGCTCTCTCTCTCACACACACACAAACACACACAATGTCTTAACGCTGTGCCTTCTCTCTCCCACTCAGTGTAAGACTAGTTAATTAAACATTAATAACATTAGAAACGAAATCAATGCATTGTCAAGGCTCCTTATATGTAAGCAATTTTATACTCGTTTCAGATTTTTTTCGCTATTTCATATTGTCGAATGCATTAAAAAGATGAAATTCATTCATTTATTCCTTGATTAATACAACAGTCGTCAGTGGTGACGGAAATGAAGAGTGCACGGCCGGTGCCTTTTAGCTGGTTACTGACATCCATCCTACTCTGCAGCAGATGGCAGGGTGATGTCCGGTAAACTCAAACAAAACCCGGCAGTCTGCTCCGTGCAGACAAAAACACCAGTTCACCGGCGCATCCTGAGGCACAAAATGGGCACACAGACCGTTTGTGGCCGCGATGCCCTCTGTTGCACGCTGCCCAGTTGTGCCCTAATATAGCCTCATAACACTTTTTTTAAGACAGGCGGCATGTTCCTAGGGCAGCCTTTAATCAACTTGTTGTATTTCCATCTACTGGACCTCAGTGTTTCCAGATACCAACTGTCAGTTTCTGTGGTTTTAAAGGTGGCAAAAACAGGAATTAGACCTTTAAGGTACACTGCTCACACCAGGAAGTACACAATAAAAGTCACCTGTGAATCTTTTCAAGATATTTGGTTTAGAAACTTTGGTGATGACAATGTAAGCTATGCTACAGCTCAATTCTAACAAGCAGCAAAGAGGCTGTAAATATAGGTGGACACAAATTACAGTGTCACTCATTGTTTAGTAAAGTCCCGTCCTGTAAGTTTAAGCTCGGCATTTTGGCTATCAGGTTTTTTTTGTTTTTTTTTTTACCCCGTGTTTTATGTGACAGGTTTTTGTCTCTGTGAGATTTAAAAAAATGGCAATCAAGTTATTTTTTGGTTATTTAATAATAATAATAAAAATAATATTGTACTCACAAGTATTCAGTGATGAGTCTGTAACAATGTTTTCCAGCAAACTGATTAATTGTCATAAACCTAGAAATAATCTAGTAAAGCTATCTTGATAGCAGTGGACATCGCTGTTCTGCCAATCGCATATTATACGTGGCTACTACATGCACGCATTACGCCAAAGGCAGAGGAGATGAGATCTCTTAGGTGCTCGCATACCATTCAGGCAAATAAAACACATATGCTTTATCATCTGAGATGGCGTCCCCGTTACCAAAGATGCAAAAACACAAATGAAAGAGGCAACGCTACCTGCAGACTAGACATGAGACCCATCTGTCTCTAGACAGTTGACAACATGCTGGCTAAACATTATCCAAGTTAATATTCAAAACTGCAGTTTTGTTTGATAACATTTTTGAATCGTATAAGAGTTTATTTGTTATATACATGTCCGAGTCCAACAATGCAAGATCCACTTTAAGAAATGTATCACTAACTGCAGCTAACAGAGGCTAACAGCAGCTAACACTGGCAAAAGCAATTGCACTTATACACTGAATTACTCCCTCATCCTGCCAACGAAGCTAGCCAGCCAATCATAGTATCAGCTGATACTAACAGCTCCACACCATTTTCCAAATTTGGTTATGTTTAGTTTGGAAAAAGAGAAAAAGAAAACAAGAATCTGATACCTAAAATGGCACATCAAGACTTTAAACCAATTTGTGATGCCACCGCAGCTATGTTCGTCTTTTCTTTACAGTCTTCATTTGCTAGAAGCTCCCTGAGCTCTGTCTTGTGTCGTTTTCTTCTCAGGCTCGTACATCTCTTCACTCAATAACAAGCTCTGGCTCGTAATTAGCAGATATTCAATGAAAATTTCATGACACAAATTCTAAAATTTCACTCCTATTAACTTTCTAGTTCTTTCTCTTCTGTATACCAGATTATAGGACATAAGAGTGAATGACAAACAACACTCCAAGGTTTTGGGGTCTCTTTTCTCTCACAACTCCAAAGACATCACAGTTCAATACACAATCAAATGCTTTTGCTTCTGCGACTTTTTACACAACTTCCATTGATTCCACCATGTAATGTTCCACTTGCTTCATTTATAATTGTGGGATAACAGGGTCTAAATTCATGCTTAGATAAGTGCTGAGAGACATACAAAGTATAGTATTATTTAAACGAACTTGTTCAATGATTCAGCACTGAAGAACTTGTGGAAGCAACAGATCAGACAGACAAATGGTTATTTTTGGCAACAAGGATGTATCCTATTGTTTCTTAATCATGCAAACAGACCCGAATGAAGCCCCGGCTGCTGTACAGATAACCAGTGGGTTAGCCAGGGTGCATACGTAGTTTCTGTGGTGAATGGAGATCTGATTTTAGTAGCGCGTTCATCTCTCTGGACTCTGAGTTGACTCATGAATGCAGAGCAGCGAGGAGGGATGGCTCTAAATAAAGATTTCAGGTCAAAAACAGGAAATGGCTCAGTGAGCAGGGAGGGCAGGGCCATAGCAACACCAACTGGAGAGAGCTGCACCCACAATATCCCTCCCTCCCTCCATTTATCTATTTATTTCTCCTTTGCTCTTTTATTTCCCTCACTGAGTAAAAGTTTTTGCTGATGCCTTAACCTTAATTTTCTTCCTGTGCCTCTGTTTTTGTCTCTCCGATTCTACATATTTTCCTGCCATTCAATTATTTCATTTTTTCCGAGGTTCTCATGTCAGACCAGGAACTAGATAACTTACTCATCACATATCAGGTTGTGTGTGTGCGTGTGTGTGTGAGTGTGTGTGTGCCACTATAACTGTGAACCTGACTCACGGTGAGTTCACTGGTCCAACTCAACACCCAGCGCATGAAGCTGCATCCATCCATCACCGCGCTTTCATCCATCACTGTGTTGCACCTTTGGGTGGTAACACAGGGATTATGGCAGTCACCAGAATTAGATCACGAACATCATGTTCCATTTATACTCAGCAGGACAACACGAGGTGCATTTTCATATCATCAGGCTCTCTAAATTCATACAGACACATGAGCTGAAAAATGCCACCGAGCACAACAGTTGATTCACACTCGTGTGTCTGTTAATCATAAGTGCCGTTGACGTGAACAATGTATTGATTATGTCCTCAGTTGTGTATTTTTCTTAGTAATACAGGAAGTATCACAGCAACTTCCAACCATCTGCTGGTGACTTATTCACTGGAGTAAATGTGGTCCTGCATGGCAAGCAGTCTTGAGTTTAGTTGCTGTGTTAAAGGCACATTGCTGTGCCTGCTGAACACTTTAACACCTCTGCTACTTGTATTACTACAACCATTACAACAACAGCCTACTGTACATTTCCAGTTATTACTGCTACAATTGCTGTTACTACTGATACTGAGTCCATCTGATACTTCATTTGCTTATTTTAAGGGGGAGGAAAATTCTGATATTGATATATCAAATTGTTTGGTTGTTTATCTCTCTGTGTTAATCCCGTAATGGACTGCCAACCTATCCAGCATGTAGCCCACCTTTCACCCTATTTAAGCTGGGATAGGCTCCAGCAATTTCCACCAATGTACATCACAAACTAGTGAAGACTGTGAAGACAACACCTGTCTTCACACCTTTAACTGATGCTCTACTGAATGTGCCACAGCTACAAATGTGGAAACAGTCAGATTTGTGCATTTGTGTTTCTAAAATTACCCTCTGAATGCATTATATTCTATACACAAGTTTTCCTGCATAGAGACAAATGCGATCAGTCGCTGTCACTATCAGCCAACTGATATTTGGGTCAGCTTCCAGAGTGGGTGAAAAAGAATCAGGATAATAAGGATAAGAATTTCGATTCTTGTGAATGGAATTCAGCTGGATGGTTACAAACGAACTGTCATTTTGAGTTATTTTTTAATATGTCTTCAATAAACAAATAAATAAATACTAAATCTACAGTGCTTTTTTCATTCAGCGACTTAATAATTAACTCAACAATGATATAGTTTTTGAGTGCGTCATCTGTCGTCACTAATAGGCTGTATATAAAAGATGGAGATGGGCACTGTGAGGTCAACCATTGGTTTGTTACGTTTTGCTGTGAAGCCTTGCGCTGAGTGTTTCCACCATCGCCCTCTTCACTTTTTGAAACTAGAAGTCAAGAGGAGATCTGACTATAAACGCAAATCTTGTGATTGATACACTAAGTCGTTACCAAATTAGATAACCATTTTTTTGTGTTGTTATAATAAGATGACCATCAAAATTTATTAAGACTTGAACATTTAAAGGGCGTTTTTTACTGGGATCATATAGCAAGAGAGCAAAGGACTGTTTTCTCAGAGACTTCTACAAAACCTGCGGGTTTTTTGCAACCACGGTATTCGCCCCCTGCTGGTCATTAAAAAGAATGTAGGTTCAAGACACTTCTGCATTGGGTTCGCCCTTCACAGGTCAATGCCAACTTTAATAGCCAGTGCATGAACCAGATGTAGTTATATGGTAATTATTACATCTTCTATAAAATATAATTCATATAAAGACCAGTACCATTGCCCCTTGATCGAGCAAGCAAATGGCTTGTGGTGAACTACATTACAGTGCTAAAATACTTTGTCCCCATTGTTTGTTATCGTAAAGGATTATTACTCTGTCATCCCACACAAGTGGACCTTAATCTAATGTCAAAGTACTTGTGATTTACTGTAAAGGGATTGTGCAACAGAATGTTTACGTTCTATCACAAGTGGAAACTACACCGCTGATCATCTTTGGTTATTCTTCTCCCCTTTAAGTTTACGTCTTAAAATGAAGAAGAGTAAAACCAGCAGAAACATCCGTGTGTGCTGACAGATTTGGGGAGGGTGTGTGAAGAGAATATTATTAACACTATTAGACATGGGTGTGGCACACAGGCCCAACATGGAGAAAACATTGGGGTGGGGGGAGCAGGGAGGGGAAGGGCTCCACACCAAAAAACACCCATCTGCTTTCTTTCCCATTCTCCCTCTTTGTCTCTACCTCCTCCTCTTCTCTCTCATTGTCTCTTTGCCCCGTCTCTTTATCAGAGTCCACCATTGCCCCCTCTTTGGCCCAGACACAGCTGTTACCTCGGTCACGTGCATACACACAAAATCCTTTATCCCTGATGTGATATATCCGCAGTTAGTGGCACAATTTTGTGCTATACAGTCTAAACTGATATAACTGCCCACACAAAGGTGGACAGAGTCTGTTCCTCCTTCTCTCTCACACACACACACACTTCATCATCTTTTTTCTTCTCGTTACATTGAGACTTCAAGCACTTGTTAAGTGCCTTGACTCATGCACTTCAAAAGGGGAAGTACAAGTAAGCAAGGCGACTCGGCCTCCTACAGTGCTTCCATTTTAGTCGAATATGCTTCCAAAATGCAGTCATGGCGCTTAAACTCCCTGATGGTTTTTCTTATAATGCTGGTGATCTGTGCACGCTGCTGTGACAGTCAATGGCCGGGTATGTCTGCCGATGTTATACGGAGGCTGTCACAAGCCAAATGAGCATTAATGAGATCTACAATTAATGGCATAGTCAGAAGAGCATTAATAAAATGTTGAATCTCCGAGTAGAAAATTTAGGAGCCAGTCCGTACTGCTGTAAGAGTGCAGCAGGAAAAAAATACACGAGTGCGAGCAGGCTTTTAGGACTTGTTGCACTGCATCCTACTGTTCTTCAATCACAGAGCAACCCTCACATCAAAAGAGAACACAAATCTTTAGGCCTCTCACATGACTTGAAACTGCAATCTCATGGTTGACATGACCCGATTATATCATTACGTATCCACAGAGATGACAAATGGGGCTTTTCAATCTTTTTAAGCCTATGACTTGACTGCACTTGAATTACTGCGCTGTTGCTACATAATAAAAAACTGTTGTCTAAATATGATAAATGTGTGCTTATCTTGGGACAACAAGCTTCTGTACACCATGACCTTTACAAGCTGCTTTCATTAAAGAGCTCTTCCCTTTATCCTTAGGATAAAGTTTGTTATCTAAACTAAATTGGACAATTAAGCGGTGATCCCGGGTAAACAGTTTATTTCACGATTACGGGATTAATTATCTTGAGATACTGTAACTCAGAAACCACAGCTGCCACTGGTTTTAGTGCAAAAGCTGAGATGTCAGGTTTTATAGCTACACTGTTGGCCAAGCAGTCCAAATCAGTTTCATTCATGAAAATAGACTACGTAGGCTTAAATAAAGATGTAAAAACATTTAATAATAATTTTAAAAAAAAGAAAAATTCAAAAATTCAAATGAAATTAACAAAAATTATCAGGAGAAAGCGAAGACTTAACAGCTATGATGTTGTGTAAACGATTATGAGAAGGCTATTAAAGCTAACCAGCAAGCGTTGAGTATTACCACTTTATAACTTGAGACTGGATAGTGACTCATTAAGGTGTTCATTCTGAAAATGCAGTTAAACAGGTAGTGGATGAAAGTACACGCAATGATGGGGAAAGTTCTCAGCTCAGCAAAAGACGAACAGGAGAACTAACCAGCTCGGGCTGGATTTTAGCCTTCCACCAGCATCAGGATGGCAACGAGGAGTCCAGAGGAGATGGTTCAGTTTCTCCATTTGGTCTGAATGGATAGTTTCCTCACTCACATCCATGGTGGTTTGACAGGTGTCGCAGTAAAAGAAACTATAGCTGATCGCTGTGTGGTAACTAATTAAAGTCACTGAACTTAGAAGTCACTTAGAGCAGCGGTCCCCAACCCCCGGGCCACGGACCGGCCCGTGAGTCATTTGGTACCGGGCCGCAAGAGTCTCAGGTGTGAAATTTATGGTTTTCAGGGGTTTTATCGTAAACTCGGTTTCCCTGGGTCTTTTCCTGTGTTGTATATGTGTGTCATATATTGAAATAAATATTTACACGTTACCATAGCGACCAGAGAGCATTAAGGGGCAGAGAGGAGGATGTTACTCTCAATGTTGTTGCTGCATTTCAGGAGGACGCTGCTAATAAAGTTACAGAATTACAAAGTTAATTCGCGTTTATTATTATATTTACAAAATACCACAGTTTTTGTCTTGGTCGAATTATTTTATTTTGTTGTATTTATCCGGGACACCTCAATGGCCGGTCTGTGAAAATATTGTCTGACATTAAACTGGTCCGTGGCACAAAAAGGTTTGGGGACCGCTGACTTAGAGCATTTTGCTGGAATTGTTCTGTGTAGAACGCCTCATTCAATAAGTTTATGCTTCATTCTTGTGGTTTGAATTCTGTTATTAAAAAAACAAACTACAAAACTCATGGATTGATTCGTTGGCTACTCCATCATGCATATCAGAGTATCTGAGGACAAAATACTGATCCCTGAGTTTCTGCCAATGTGTGTACATAAATGGGTGGATACTAGTAAGCAGTGATGGGAATAACGGCGTTACAAGTAACAGCGTTACAATTAACGAGTAATCTAATTACTATTCCTATCATTACAACGCTGTTATCGGCGCAGTCGTGTTACTATTTTTCAACAAACAGACGGTTGAAACTGTGTTCAGCTTACCGCATCTTATATCAGTTGCACGGAAGTAGCTGTAAGTAATCTGGGCGCTACAGCTTTAAGCAGCTGTGCGCTCCCGACAGCGGCAATCACTTTCTGGCAGACGATCACTTTTTGGCAGACGATCACTTTTTGGCACAACACCTGGAGCTAATGGGGCAAAACAGTCGCATGAGTGCTGCTGTTTGACTGAGGAAGAATAAAGTAGTCGTGGTAAGCCAATCACATGACCACTTCAAGATGACAAAGCAACAAGGTGATATATACCAGTTTTTAAATTGTGTTGATAGGCCACGTAAAACCAGAGTCATGATAAACAATATATATGCAGAGTTTTTGCTTATGAGCAAACAAAAAGCAGCCCGTTCGTGTTGGTGGAAAAATGCACCGTGTTGACCAATCAAAAATGATATGGCAACATGACATTTGGTTGTTTAGGAAGAGGGGAAAGTTTTAGGAGTGACGGCGAGAGAGAGAGAGGGAGAGAGACAGCAGAAAAAGAGAGAGAGCGAGTTTTGAGATGTGAGAGATTTGTGACGTTTAGCATGTTGTCTTGTGTAGTTAGTGTGTAGTGTTGTGGATAGTTTTGTGTTGTGTGTTAGAACAATGAGGCGACTGCTGTCTCCAGGTAGAAACAGGCGCAGTGATACACCTGCTGCTGTCAGACCTGCAGGTATCAGGCTGTGATGTTCTCCTTTATAGTGGACAGAAATTATTTTTTTGGTGTGGCAGAAATCATTTGTGTGGCGTCTTATTGAACAGCTGGTTGTTATGTAAATAGTTTGAAGTGGTTATTTTAAAAAAAGGTAAAAGGTAAATGGCTGCAAATAACTTTGTTGTTTGCAAAACTTGTGCATAGGATTTTAAAATTGGCAATTGCATTTAAAGTTATGAAAGTTATGAAATATGATTCATTAAACATGTTTGTGGTTGTTACAGTAAAAAAATTAACTTTTTCTACTCTGATTTTATGTTTTCTGTCTGATTTTGGATCAATTGTGTTAATACAGTATGTCAAAATAAAAACATAACTGTAAATTCAGACACGTGAGGTTGTGCTGAAAAGAATGATGCCAAACAAGGCAAAGTAAATAGTTTTTAAAGGTGAAATGTGGAGCGAAAATCAAAAGTAGTCAAAAATGGCCAATTATACTCTGGACCCCAGAGGGTTAAACACTTTTTTTTAAAGTAACACAATAGTTACTTTTCAAGTAATTAATTACTTTTAGAATATTGTAACTCAGTTACTAACTCAGTTACATTTTTGAAGCAGTAACTAGTAACTATAATTAATTACTTTTTCAACGTAACTTGCCCAACACTGCTAGTAAGCAGCTATTTTGATAGGGTCCAGTTAAGGAAATCCGAAGAAGTTGATTCTGTTCATCTGGACGTAGCGTTTCACTCCTGCTCCAAAATTCAACACGGCAGTGACCAAAACACAGACAGCAGACAGATGCATCCATCTTTTATATACAGTATTTAGAGCAACAGAGACACCATCTAGAAGAAGTTACTCTTCATGTTATACTTTTACATTTGTTCTCGTTCAGCTGTGATTGGATAATTCAGGCTATTTCAACCGGGTGGTTTCACATCCCGCCCATTAGTCATGCAGTGAGATCAAATCCGCACACCTCAGACTGCTGTGAATGCAAACATCTGCTCATAACGGTCTGATTTCTTCCTTCTCTTCATATTGCCATTCTTAAAAGTCAAGTTAGTCATGTTCTATTACTGTATGCACTCTCTATACTGTATACCACGTTTTGGCTGGAAATTGGTATTTTTATTGGCAAATCAAGATAATCCTCCAGTTTTTATGAGCGTTGTGATGGAAGGGTCAACCAGACTATATTTAATATATTTCTTATCGTCATATTTCCATCACCAAAACAAGCAAACGTTTCCTGCTAATAGGCATGTCTAATATATCTCTTACCTCTGTGCCATAAAGCTCTACTGTTATTCCAAAAATTGTAAAAATAAATTTTTATTACAATGGTTTATTACAGTAGACTTAAATTACTTAAATTAGACTCAATTACTGCTGTAAATATCTAACCAGCCTACAGCACGCAGTACTGTCAGCGTTAATCCACAGCAGAAAAAAGCCACATTGGTAAAAACTGCAGTACCTCAGTTTCAGGAAACGATTTCTGCTTTTTTATTCCTTTTTCTTTAAAAAAAAAATTTAAAAAAATTCAGATCTTAAAATATTTTGAGGCTTTTTTTCAAAATTGCATTTCATTGAGAGGAGTAAGCTCGAGGTTGAGATCCAAGAGCACGGTGACCATTTCTTGTAAAACAGACACATTTTTTTTGACTTTTTCAAAACACAAAATGCAAAGTATGATCTTTAAATAAAAGACATTTCCGAGTTGCCATTTTCCCAAACAAAATAACACTGCTTTTTTATTTTCTGTCCAGAGACTGAAGAATTCCGAGCGACAGCTCTATAAATAGAAAAGTTAGGTCGCTCTGCACAAAACTTTTCATCTTGCAAAGAGAGGGCTTGTGACTTGACTTGAGCATGGGTGAGAGAGCCATACAGAAAAACAGAGACAAAGAGAAAGAAAGGGAGGGAGGGAGGTATGTTTATTCACGACTGCTGTAACGCCTCCAGTGTCAGGTGACTTACAGGAAAGAAGTTGTTGTTCTCTCTCCCTCTCTCTCTCGTTCTTGCTCTGTTTCTCTTTCATTTGGGAACTTTTCTCTGTTTTCCTTGTTTCATAACTTCTGACATGAATTGTTTTTCTCTCTCAAGTCCCTGACTTTACTGCCCATGTTCTGTAACGGATTAACAAATCAGAGTATGAATGCCAAAAACAGGCAAGAGGCAGATTACCAAAATTATATATGATAATGGACTTAAAGCGAAGTTGAAAGGAAAATAAAGCCATTATTTGAGGCTAAAACAACTATTTTAGATGTATCTTAGACCGTACTCAGTTTCCCCAACCCTTTAATGTGTATGTGTGTGTGTATACCCATCCATAGCAAACCAGTGAGTGTGTGAGTGTCACACATTCCAACAGAAAAGCTTACCATTAGTAGTTAGGACACAGAAACCTCTGTCCACCAACTGAAAACACTGAATTCAGTCAGGGGTTAGCTCTAGCATGACTAGTACAGAAAATAGCAGCTGATGTGAGAAATACTGAAAGTGATGGCAGTCATAGCAGTAAATGTGTTAGTCATAGTAAAAAGAGGTGGAGTAGTAATAGTAAAAACTTGAGTGTTATTGCTTTTACCAACTCACTGCAGTGTCATTTCATGTGTGAGTGAATTCCTCCCACATGCATATCTTTGACGCTTTGCCTCCAACAGTAAATTCTGCAGCATTTTCTTTCTTTCCTTTCCTTTTTTTTTTAATGCACTTCATGTCAAAGCAAACTGCACTGAAAACTCTGTGGGGGGATATTGTAGCTGAAAACAGGAAGGTCATTAATCTTCGAGAGAAAGCGAGCTGACACACAAGTCAGGGCACACAAGGAAGCAGCTTTAGAGACTAGCAGCTAGTAGCTATACGGCCTAGCTGGTTATCCATCTTTCTTTTTCTCCCGATTTTCTGCTACCAAGCAGCTTCATTTTATGCGCCCCTATTCCTTCCAGTCACGAGATCCACAGAGAGATATTCTTCCTCTCTGGTGTAGCTTTTGAAAAACCAGGATGCACTCGGAACAATGTACAAAAGTAACAAGCAAAACAACGGCGATAAATTTACCGCTTAACACCCACCAAATCGCCGGGGGACTTGCCTGGGGGTTAGGGTTTCGTTTTTGCCACATGCAAAAATGGGCACATTTTGACAAACCTTTCTGTTAAAACAGGGGTGAAACATAAGGCCTAGGGAGCCAGAATTGGTCCCGCAAAGACTCCAATTAGGCCCACTGGACAACTTTGGAAAATGAGAAGGAGGGCATCAATTTTGGACTTTTTAACTGTATGTTAACAAATTTTACACCTAGTTAACAAAGACCTCCCCCACAGCCATTCATATAACAGCAATGAAGTGATAGACAAACATTTAAATTACACAAAAAAATCATGTGTTTTCACTATATAAGTATACAACAAAAATGCTGTACTATAGAATAATATGTAAAACAGTAACAGTAAAGTATCGCATTTTATGTGGATCATCTATTTTATTTAACAAAAAAAATTCTGCTTTGTGATTACAGGAAAGTCCTTGCAGTGAGCTGCATTTAGACATTTATTTCTTACAACTTAAGACCAGTGAGTCATGCTGACAGGTTTCTTTCAGTAACTACTTCAGCATTTCTGTATTGTGTAAAAAAAAGTCTTTTTCCTACATTGAGATACCTCCAGGATTAAATGAGCAGTTAAACTTCTTTACACTGACAGAAAGAGGAGTTTCACTGGTCCGGCTCGGCTAAGATCAAAGTGGGCCGTATTTGATTCATGAGGTAAAATGAGCTCCCTCTGACATCCGTCTGTTAAAGGATTTTCCATTTGGGTGTTCCAAAGAGACAAAATTATTGGAGACAGATGGAGATTAGCCTAACCCTACCTCTAATCCTAGATGAGTTGCCGGTGACTCGTTCAGTGCTAAGACATTGGGGAAAAAAGAAATTCCTGCCTTACACTTGTTTGCCACTGTCATCCAGACAAGTGTCAGTTTCCTTCCATGTCCACCTGAACTCACATGAAAACTTTGAAGTGAAAGCTGAAGGACAAAAGTCACGTCCACAACATCAAGATGTTACCAGTTCAGTGTTCCTGGGTGTTCCTGGGTTATCGCATTAAATAACAGCCAGAAACTTAACAGAGTTCCTTCTACTAATATGAATGTGATGGATGGCCATGGTTATGAAAAACAAAAATCCCACACTTTCACATCTCCTTAACAGAACCACCCCTCACACCGCTTTGATTAAAATGTGCTTCTTTGGTTTTCAGTTCACACGATACACTTCCATCAGCAAAAATGCCGTCATATTTAGATGTTATAACAAAGTCTTTCACTTCAATTCAATTCAATTTTATTTATATAACACTAAGTCACAACAGCAGTCGCCTCAAGGCACCTTATATTGTAAGGTAGACCCTACAATAATACATTCAGAGAAAAAAAAACCAACAATCATATGACCTCCTATGAACAAGCACTTTGGCGACAGTGGGAAGAAAAAACTCCCTTTTAACAGGATGAAACCTCCAGCAGAACCAAGCTCAGGGAGGGGCGGGGCCATCTGCTGCGACCGGTCGGGGTGAGAGACGGAAGACTTGTACACTTTTGTACACTTGTACAATACTGTCTTATTTTGTTTTTGGTCACACAGCACTGCAGTTGCAAGCCTGGTGAAAACCCTCACCGAGCCAACGGAAGCATCTTAAAATCACCGCTGTACACTCGTTTCCGTGACACCTGTGTGACACTGACAGAGAACAAAACAGAAAGTCACAGGGTGAGCTCGAGGTGTCAGAATATGAGTTTCATCTCTTACAACCAAGTGGACTGACGTCGTTTAGGGAGACAAAAGGTGGATTCTTGTACTGTTCACTCCGAACAGTGCTGTTTTCTGAAAGTCCAAATTTCCCAAATCTCTTCAGGGATCATTTATTAATCGGTTTACTGGAATAATCTGGCAATAGGAAAATGTTTGCTGTGTCGACAAGAAAAAACGTGCATCAGAATTGTGGTTATAGTAATCCATCCTCAGTAATCTATTACTTCTTTCCGTACTGCTGCCCTCCTACACCAGACCAGACTGGCTGAGTCAGCTCCACTGCTCTATCACGATTCAGCCTGACACACTTTCCCTCCCTCCGTCTCTCCCCCCCAACTTTCCTTCATGAATCTCTTCATTCATCCTGAGCTGGTTCAAAACTTCCTCGCCTCTCCACTATTACTGCGAGCCTCTTTCTGTTTCGCCTGATTGCGTTTGCTCCTTTTAACTCTCATGCAGAGATCCTGCGTCCACATACTCTACGGTTCTCTCCTCTTTTTCTTCCCCCCCAAACCTCACCATCTCTCTCCATCCCTCCCTCCCTGCTGGCTGCCTTCAGGGTAGCAGAAGGGAAGTGAATGGCTTCAGCCCTCCCAGCTGGTCCCATCACCCAGCAACCCAGAGCAAAACAAAAGAACACACACACAGAAACACACACACACACACTTGCACACAAGCCTCCAAACAGACAGGCAGTGTACACACGCGCACTGGTTCACCGGCAGATGAGTCTGCATGTTCTTAGACACATGCAGACAGATATGCAGATGTATGCACACACCCACACACACCCACCTTTGCCCTCACAAACTCACATCTATAAACATAGCCAGCCAGCCAGCCAGCCGTCCCCTGCAGACTCCCACCCATCATCCTTTCGTCCAGTCCCCCACCCATCACCCATCGTCCCCTTCTCCCCTCCCCGGCACCTTCTCCAGACACCCAGTCCTTTGTCCACATTCTGCTCGGCACATACACACAAAAAAGACATATTTGGGGGAAAACAGATGAACATGTGTTGACCCCCCTGCTCCCCTCCCACAAAAAAGAAGTCGACACAAAGCACATTCACACACATGCATAAAAATTGCGTTTGAGCAACAAAACAGAGCTCAGTTGTTATCTCAAACTCTGTAAGTAGTCTTGTAGCAAATCACAGCTCCAGAAACCTGCATGATCATGATGTGTGTGTGTGCACTTTAAGCCAAACTGCCAGACATCCTCTGCAATATATCATAAGTGTGCAGGTTGGCGCATTCCAGCAGATATGTTGTGATTAAGTCTCTGACTACTCTGTTTGTTTTTCCACTGCCTGATTCTTCTGCCTGGCCTTTCATAGTTTCACCGGATGACTTCTTACAAACCCCAGAGAAGAACTAGCAACTTAAATGCGCCTCTGTTAGAAAAGAATATGATGCAAGCAGAATACAACTCAATGGGAAATCAGCTTTTATCATCAGTGAGATTTTTGTTGTCATGATCAAAGTTAATGACAAAGTCAGGGTCACTTAATATCTGATCGTGGCCATGTTAACCCACCAGGGGGCCCTGAGTAAAATGTTCTTTTCAGAGTTTTAATGTAAAAAAGTGTTTTATATGTGTAGTCGTCGTAAATATATGGATCTATAAGGTTAGTGCATGTTTATAACTGTACTACAGCACACCATCTACAATTGTACTGATGCTGAGGTGGGATCACAGTTGAACTGTGTTTTACACACAAGCCAAAACTTAAGGTGAACAGATGAAGTGAACAACAATAATTACACAATAAAAGTGGTCCAGGATACCCACGTGATGGCGTGTGAATAGTTGTTTCCTGTGCTGGATGTGGTAGAAAACAGGCACATATAAAGGACCTGAGTCACAAGAGCCGTGTCATCATGACCATCTGATCTGAGCAACTCTGAAGCCCAACTTGGTAAGCAGTAGTCACAATCCACCGACAGAACAAAACATAACATAATAATGACAGGGAGGGTTTTGCTACTTGAAGACTTTACCGTTTCCTTTGAGTTAAATGAAAAGCATTTCATGCATGATCTGCAAGTTTCATTCTGAATCTGCGTGCTATGTCAGCAGCATGGCGGTGCTCAGGTCAGCACTGTTGCCTCACGGCAAGAAGGCTGTTGGTGCAAACTCGCCTTGGTTCTCCCCTGATATAGCTGCGAGCTTTTAGGAAACACAAAGGACCGACATTCAAGCGGAAACATTTCCCTGACTATTTCGCATCTACACCGGGCGTGGAAGTAGATTAAGTACGGCTGGGAATTTTACCCAGGTGTTGATCCACCCTTTAGTGTGGATGGCGGTAAACTTGCACCTTCATAAAGCTGAGGAGGACTAATGGTGTCAATGAATCATGTGACACTGATAATAATGGAAAGATGTTCCTGGCTCCTATACATTTTTGGTTGCTGAGCTGGTTAGCAGTTGACACAGAAAGCCCCTTGCTGTACTGACTTGTATCTGCAACAATAATTCGAAAGTACCGATAAACATTTAGTGAAGATGGGAAATTGTTCTGACCTTCAGGGTGACGCTTTACAAATCAATGCAAGCTCCATGGTCCATTAATGGAGATGTCTTGAACTTCATGCAACTGATAGGTGTCTAGGTCACCATGAAACCCATGCCCAGTATTTCAGGTGGACTCCATATATGGGCAGACTGTCAAACCAGGTAGTAGTCTTTCACAATGAGTCAACACAACTCATTTACCGCCCTATGATCTGTATGAGCACACCCTAAAAAACCCCCAAGAGGAAAACTGGGGTGATGTGCGACATCAGATGTGATTCAGTCATTTACTTAATGAGACTGAATGAAAAGAAACACATGCACACTCACTCAGCTGTCTGGTAACACCAAACCAGAAGCAGACACAGCATTGAGGACGTAGACGATAATATTTACATGAGATGGAGCTAAAAGTTGGATGTTGACCTTGAAAAGAAAGGTTTGACCAGATAAATCGGACTCAGACTATTTCATGGCATATGAAAGTTATTTTCAGAGCTTTGAGAGTTTCCTTGTCTTTCCCAGTGGATCTGGTTGTGCTTGGTTTTCATGACTCATCATCGCTCAATATGAATACGAATGAATATTGAATATGGAACTAGTAATTACAAATGTTTATATAAGAACTGAAAAACTAAGAAAAATGTCCTCCATATTTTTCTACAAACCTCTACAAACCTTTAAAAAGGCTCAATCAGGACAGGATCTTATCGTATATCCCATTTTTTCCATTTTCTCTTTTGTCCAAAACATGAGCACACAAACACATTAGCTGCAGAAAGCCAAAGCAGCTAATTATAGTGGACAGGTCTAGCAGGGGGACTAAAATAGAGCCGTTTGTGCAACAAAATAAAATCTGTCTTCATAAAATCAGGGGGAATGCAGTCAAAGCAATGACTGGAGGGGGGGAAAACACACACACGCACAAAGAACGGCCTGCTAAATATTTAGTTTAACTTTCTCCTTCACCATAGCAATTGTGAGCCAAACCAAACCTGTAAGAAAAATGCTTTGCTTCCAACCTTCTTCAGCCTAAACCGCTGAAACAAACAAACTACCACAGAAATGAAATGAAGTGAGATGTTTTGGAAGCACCACAACATGGAAAATCTGAGAATGTGAGCTGCTTCTTGAGGCATGGGAATGTTAAATAGGAAGGGGAACTGGGGAAAAATGACTTGACTGAATAAAACCAAGACTAATCTGGTTCAATCCTGTCCGAGCACACTGTTCATGCACAGTTCTGGCAGCAACTCTATAGATAGATAGATGTAAGGAGGACTCTTCCATCTCTAGTACTTTATAGTTGGCTGGACAGCTCTGTTCACCCTGCACACAACCGAGCAAAAAATGTAAAAGAAAAAAGGGTGGAGGTGGGTTGCAAAGTGGCTTGCAGAAGGAAAGCAGGATAAAGCAGCTTAAAACAGCACCCCCTATATGCCAAATATAAGTGTTGCTGATTGTGACTGAGCTTGATTTCATGGCCTAGCTGAATTAACCACCAGTTTACCACCAGTCAGGCTCAATCCGGTCCACCGGAGAGCAATCCAATCGGTTGGGGTTGGGCTAATCAGTGTGGTTTGACTCATCTTTAAAGTGTCCACTTCAGCCCAGTCCAAACCAGTATGTCCCAGTCTTGTCTACAACAGTCTTAATCAAATCCCTTTGTGGCAATCTGGCCCAGTAAACTGGCCCAGCACCAGTTCCAGCAGTAAACACGAGGAAACACAATACAAGCCAGAACAAACACCTGATCACACACAAACGCACACACACACACAAACTGTCCTTATTCAGCAGAGGGATGTGTTTGCTTTCCTCCTCATTAATTATTGAAAAGAAAAATCCATCCAATAGCTACGAGTCATGAAAACCAGCTTCTGCCACACAGACACAAAAACACACAAACACACACAAGCAAACCTAAAACACGATATGGCTGCGGCCCAAGCTGAATGTTGATATTAATTGCAGGCACAATTCCACAGTCAACACAGTTTAAAATCAGGTGATTATTGCGACCTGTCGTGATGCAGGTGTCCATTTAAAACCAACCACATGGTTAATTATCCAAACAGTAACGCAGTTTCAGTTTTACTATTAGCAGAGAAATATTGGACAGCTTAGAAAAGCAGGGAGAGCTCATGTGAAATTCTTTGCAGCAGATACCGTCCATCCACGCAGCCACTGATTGGTTTTATCACACTAAAGCACGTCTTACAGCGCTCCCAGATATTTTTAGACATCTAAATTGAGAGATGTGAGGCTAGGATGCTGCATGGGGTCGAACCGACAGGTGCGTACTCATGATCAGAAACAAAAACAACGGGATTTTAGTTATTGTAGTTCGGCCAACTTATCACGGTCAGCAGTTGGAGCTGCAGCAGTGGCTGTGACACACAACACACAGAGGCATTAAGCAACATAAAAAAACATAACAAAATTTTTAAAAAGCTGGCTGAGAATCATCAAGTTTTGAAGTTTTCTTCAGTTTGTCAGTAACTTAGCGACAACCAGCTTTGTTTCTCCAGGAACAACTACCAGCTGGTGCCAAAAAATGTGATAGGATAAAAAAAATAATACCAGTAACAAAAACAGATATGAGAAAAGCATTAAGTGGCCAACTAGCAGGTAAGGACCTTAATCCACTAAACAATGTGAGACATGCTACAGAATAAGACCGCTTTCCTGCTTTTCACTTGTTTAAAGCGTTCGCCTGACCAGCTGCGTGAGTTTGCTACCCAAAGGATACGCTACTGGCTTCCACATGAGTTTTAAATTATGGCGTTACACACATCATCATTCAGTCAAATGCCAAACAGTAATCTCTCCAAATGCTACTCTGCACCACTGACACAGATATCAGCCTCCTGAATGGCAGCCAAGCTGACACAGCACTGTATAACAAAGTATATAATCATTAGGCCGTAATCATACAGTTACTGGAAGCCAAATATCCCAGTATCAGGGCTGGCATGTTAATGCTCCCTAACTGATTCGACTCATTTGCCATGGTGATTTGTTGTCCAGTTCCAGCTCAAAGCTTTCTGCAACCCTGTGTTACTGATCATCCTGTAGGCTAGTGAGAGGAGGCTACAGACGGTTAACAATACAGAGTTTGTACGCACTTTTAAAGAGAGTGTATATACTTAGCATACCCTTGTAATATCTTATGTTTCAGGAGGCAACGTGCTTTTAATGTCTCAGCAAACACTTTGAGTGAACACATAACATCTCAGCACACACCTTTGCAGATGGAGACTGAATGATTAACGAAATGTTTAAAGTACGACTGAACAATGAACACAGTCCTGCTCAACAGACATATTCATCTGCCAGACTCTCACAAAAACACAAATAATAT
>NW_005187463.1:3123265-3156600 GCF_000239375.1 Pundamilia nyererei | reverse complement strand
ACTCATGGACTGGTACCGGTCTGTGGCCCAGGGGTTGGGGACTGCTGCCCTAGACCATAACCTTCTAATCCAGTAAGAGTCGCGGAGTGAGTCGTGCATTCAGGAAACAATGTGTGCTCAAAAACGGGACCTGTTCGGATATTAGGTTATTTTTGCACTCTACTAGAGCAGCTCTGAAAAATAATAATTTACAATATCGAGGAGAAAGCCCTTCAGTTCATCCCCCAGCTAAAATAATCAGTTTTTAGCTCCTCCTCCCTTTAAGCTCCCTTTATTCTGCCCAGCAAAAGATTTGAACAGGAAATGGGCGGAGCTGTGTGCCAGAGATCACCATATTAGGGATATCCCTTTTCTGTGACATCACACAGACCATAAGTTTTAAAAAAGCTGTTTGAAATACAACATTTAGAGCAATCTCAAGTATGAGCTTCTGGCTAACAGGGATTACCTGCACTTACACTAACCTCATTATCTGAAACCTTAGGCATATCTAACATGAGCGGCCACAAACAGCACAATAGGTCCCCTTTAAAAAGAATATATTTATAGGACACTTGACTAAGGTGTTTACTGTACAACATTTTCTGATCATAATCTTTTCATTTCAGACAATCATCGCACCAAAAAAATTGTAGAACAGTAAACTAGTTCTGAAAAACATGCTGGTATTCATGCAGCATGATGAATCGAGTGTGTCAGAGTCGACCGCATTACGTTAGCATCGAGCAGCATTCTCGCTGTCTTACAGAGTAGGAGGAAGAGTGTGTGTGGGAGGGGGTATTCCAACTGAGTACATGATGTAACTCAGCGTAGTATACAGGTAGTGGAGCAATGAGTCAGTGTGCTAGAGGATGCAACATGATAACCTCCCAACGAGTCAACATCTGTGCAAGCGGCTCAGTTAGGAGCTCCTTATTTTCTCAATGGACACTGGAAATCTGCTCTTTACATCTGTCTGTCTTTCTCTGAATGCAGTTGTTGCTCCTGTTAAGAGGCCTGCTCTGCAAATGCTCCTTCTCTGACATCTGATCCCCTCAGTCGTGTGTGTGTGTGCGTGTACAATATGTGTCTCCGATCTCTGCTTGTTGCGTCTTGTTTCCTGAGGATCTCTGAATCCAGCACAATGCTCCCTCAGTTATTAGATCCTAAGTGCATTGCGATGCACGTCGTAAACATGCTGTAAGCGTAGCAGAAAACAACACCGACGCTGGTGTAATGCTGTAACACAACGTGCTTTTACCACGAGGTCTGTTCTGGGAGTTAAAATACCGCCTCGAGTTACAGTATTTTGTCTCACGACATTTCAACGCTAACTCTTGCACACAGACAAGCCCCAACGTTAAACCACCCCCTGATTTTTTAAATTCTCCTCCCATGCTGCTAAAACAGCTCTGACCCATCAGTACATGGACAAGAGACCAGTGGGCACGTTCTGTGGCGTCTAGCACACAGACGTTCCCTGGTGCCTGTGACATTGGCAGGAGTTAAAAACACAGGAATGGGGGGTGTTTTGAGGTTCAGGGAACATCTGCGGCTGTCCTGTTGGTGGATGGTGGATGGATGGTGGATTCAAACCCAGGGCCTTATTGCACCACCATGTTGCCCCTGCTCTGTTTGGCAAATATGAAATTATTCCACCACTGAAATTCTTGTCCGGTTTTCTTTCCTGAACATTTCCTGACTTTACAAGATCTCAAAAGATAAGAAAAAAAGGCATGCAGCATTCACACAATGAAGCCTTTATCGCAGCTTTACACATTCCCACACTACAAACTTGAAAAGCACATCCATGCCAATAAAAGCCTCTTAAACACATCAAAGTATCAAATATCTAAAATAAAATCTCCTACGATTGCCACTCTTTCTCCCTGTAATGTTGCACAGTTGATCTGTTGGTTTAAAAACATTAAAAATAAAGTTGTATCTGCGTCAACATGTGAGAAAGAAAGAAGGAATGAAACAAGAAAAAGTTTCTGTTTGTTTGAATAATGAAAAGGAGGTCAGTGCCTGAAGGGGCGGAGCGATGGTGAGCGCTCTGTTCAAAGTAAAAGCACTAAAAACAAAAATGCAGAGCTGCTACACAAACACACACACGACTGCTGACTGTGGCGATGGAATGAATGGTAAGGCAGCAAAATGCAAGTGTGTGTCTGTGTGTGAGTGTGTGTCTCCTGTTTGCACCTGCAAACCTGTAAGTGCAGTTTATGGACAGCAGTCAAACACTTACATCACACACAAGCGCTGCCACCATGAAACGCAGCAACAAAAGAGAGACGTTTTCATTACAGCTTGACAATCTGTGTCGAGTATGTTTATATCTGTGTGTATATAAAGGATGTTGAAGGTCCTAAAGCGTGCACTGGCCCTTTAAGATGATCTTCACTACATCTGCTGAAGGTCATTAAGCTTAACACCAGAAATATTATGGAACAGCTTGAGATTTGTTCTTAAGATTGAGACTTTCAAATTAGTAAATCACAGAAAAAGCACGGATGGGCATTTTCATCAGTGTCATGACCACATTATGACTTCCTTAAAAAAAAACAGCAGCCACTGATTTGCCTTTTAAATATAGCTAATATCTGTTTGCATAAAGATTAGGCTTCTAATAGTGTCCAAATGTTTATATTGCTGCATAGCTACACCTCAAACAAAGACATTACAGGGACACTAAAGGACTGAGCTGCAGCTTCCCCCACTATTGAAAAACATGCTCGGTTAATACTATAATGACTGTGACAAAGCATTTACAGAGAACTATGTTAGCAGAGATATTTGCTATCTGCAGAGTTTGTCAGATTGATGGTTTTTATGCCTTTTGTGCATCAGTCTAAATCAGGGGTGTCGAACTCCAGGCCTCGAGGGCCGGTGTCCTGCAGGTTTTAGATCTCACCCTGGGTCAACACACCTGAATCAAATGATTAGTTCATCACCAGGCCTCTGAGAACAAGACATGTTGAGGAGGTAGTTTAGCCATTTAAATCAGCTGTGTTGGATCAAGGACACATCTAAAACCTGCAGGTCACCGTCACGCGAGGCCTGGAGTTCGACACCTGTGGTCTAAATACTACAATACCCATGACCTCTAGGAGCCAGTGCTGTGGAGAGGGAGCCAATCACAGCTGCTTAATTTTATCGCATGAGATTTAAAAAAAATTCAAAACTGATTTTGATACACAGACTTAATTTCCTGACAGAATCAGAAGAACCCAGTTGTTCTTGTGGAAATGCAAATAAGGATTTAAGTTAACTTTCTTACCAGGAAGTTTTATTTGCACAACCTTACACCGTTGACTTTTTTTAATTAAAAAAAAATTTATAAATACTTTGTAACACCATTGTTAATGGTTTGATGATTGAATCAGATGATTTTGATGGTAATCCAAGCTGTAGAGGCGCTCCAGCTATGAGTCACCTTACATTTTCTGTGGGAGAAATGAATGGGACTTTACTGCTGGATCAGGATTGCCCAAAATAGCAGCCACCACTTTGCAACTCTATAGCAACAGTGAGGCAGATCAAGATAAGCAAACTTTAAGTTCTATGGTAACACTGCAATGAAAAGCACTCTGTGAGTGCCTTCATTGATCCATTTCATTTGTAATTTTTGCAGTTAGAGCTTATAGTTAGCTTTCCAAGACAAGGAAATGATCTGTGGGTGCTGAAACTGATCATAGCCAATATTTGCTTGCTGAGACGTAGCTGATATGAGCGGGAGTCCAGGATGGCATTCAACAAATGGCAGTTTATGCCCACAACCTTGCAGGAACATGATCTGCCCCCCTGCCTGCTGTCTGACTGACCAGTGAGCTCCATCCACCCTCCAACCTGTTCAGGCTGAGTGAAACACGTTCCATATTACCAAGCTTAATACAGCATTTATGCACACAGACTTTTGGCATAAGGTCAAGGGTTCACAGGATAGCCCTGCTTACTGTATAGGGGGAAAGTAGAGGGGATACCTGCTCCCTGTTAGAGCCAGCACAGTGCAGTGGAGCAACGCCAGTCTTGCTGAGGGATTATTGTGTGGTGATGCTATCATCACAACCACTCTCCCACTGTCTATTTATAGTTCACAGAGCTCTCCCTCCCTCTCTCTCTCTCTCTCTCTCTCAGTCTCTGTCACATTCTCCATACTGAATGCCAAATGCATTAAAAGCAGAAGGTCAGGAAAAACAGAACCACTAACCAGTACTTAGCGGTTTGAGCCTCAGAAACAAGTACAACACCTGTCCTCTGTCTTACACAGATTTGTACCCTGAGGTTTGCAGACTTCTTATGTTCACTTCTATGAGGCCAAGAATGCAACTTTCACCACTGGAGATTATGACACATTTGTAGGTCAAGATTTCTGCAGCTGGGAGCCAGTTTAGCTCACAGGGTGAGCAGGTGATGCTGCAAGGCTAAACGTAGCAGCCTGAGTCTGACTCCGACCTGTGGCCCTTTGCTGCTCGTTTTCCCAGGTCTCTGCCTCTTCCTGTCTACTCTTCTACTCTTGACATGAGGACAGTCGAAGAATCCTAAGTTTGAAGTGTATGGAAGAATTACAGTTGACCAGATCTGACTAGTGATTATATGCTTTTCTGATCTAACCTGTTAACATATACCAGGTCATTAGTTACCCATGTTGTGTTGCGAGTAAGGGGTAGAATTTGTGTTTGGATATCATACAACCCCAAGAAAGAATTTTTTGCCTGCTTGGACAGCAGGAACATCTTTTAGTTTCTTAACATCCACAGAGTCACCGCTGACCTGTTTAGGGTTAGAGGTAGGTGCACACCTTCCTCTTTAAATGGAACTTTACCCCAGTAGAAATGCATGTCATTTTTTATGTAGCATGTGGCTTAAAGGGAACCCTGACCCCATCCCTGAGTGGCTTGCTGGATATAAAGAGGCAAAGTTCATTTCCATAATGACTTAAAACACCTGAACAGATAAGTGTCCAGAGGACTTTCAAGGTAGCCGCTCAGTGGTGAGACTTGCTTCTGGAAGGGCTTTGCATCTGTTCAGTGTGGCTACTGAAACGTTTTTGGCCCAAAGCGACTCCAGATTTGATCATCAAGGTAGCTTTTAGCAACATGGTGTTCTCTTTACTGTGACGGCCAGGTTCATGATTATACTAGATCAGGTATTTCTGCTTTTTAGTGTACTGCAGGGGATTGTAAGTACAGCAGAGTCTTGAAAGTAGGGAAAGCGACAGCTCATGCTGGACGATTTGCTGATTTTGCCTGCCAGACGGGCCACAGTGTCTGAGACCCAGGCTGGGAACACTGAAGAACCACAGCACCTTAATCTGGATTAGCTGCTGAGTTAGAGGCCTGGATGCTTGTGTAATCCCTTTGCCAAAGTTCCACCAGCCAGCCCCGCATTGGCCATTTGACGGCAGGAGTGTTCATTCAGGCCGGTCAGCCCGGGCTGCACTCAGATATGAAGGTCTATGCTCCTAGTGAGCAATGATGATTTAAAATACCCAATAAACATGATCCTAAACACGTGTTTCTTCCTTCGGTTTGACATCGACGGCACATAAATTATAAGTACATGTGTGTATGAAGTCCAGGCACGAGGGAATACTGTGCCGCACTGGAGCAGCGCAGCAGCGCAGCGCGATCTGCCTGTCAGTCAGTCAGTGCTGGTGTGTGAGAGCTTAAAGACAACTCGGTTATATAATGAAGGCAGTAGCAGAACAGCAAATGAGCGCTGATTCTGTGTGAGCGTCAACTGAGAACACCGCGGTGAGTTCCTCCAACTCCAGAAGAATCAAATCTCCCTGAAAGCCCTTTAAAACTATACCCCCCCCCCCCAAAAAAAAAGAAAGTTCCTGTGCTCCCTTCATGATTAAGAACTTGAAGTGACGAAGTGACGCCTTTTGATTAAACTTTTTAAACACGCAAAAATTACAATGAGCGATGTTTCATTTGTCAAACATAGGCCGATTTCAAGAGCATCGTCATTTCACACGTAAAACACATCTGCGCGCTTGACCTGTTATGCATTATCGTTCAGCAGCATGTTCGCTCCAATAAATCGCTATTTTTCCAGTGAAGTTTGGCGCTGAACTGTCTACGCGCGTTATGATCGTGCGTAACGGGAATTCCACGCTGCGCTTTTCCACTTCTGACAGCCTCTGCTGATGTACACAGGCAACGTACTTGCTCCTTCTTTGAACCAGTTTATGATGGGTTATTGTTTTTTTTTTTTTTCTTACAATGCTGAAAGCTACTTGTGGAGATGTTTAAGGTGTTAAAGATAAGAAGACTCATAGAGATGGAAACATAAACACAAAAATACATCACTTACGATCACAACCAAGAGGAGCCCCAGACAGCGAGTGTCTGTACAAGAGTTCATGATGCAGTTTCAGACACTCACCCTGTATGGCAGATCCGTCCAGCACGGTGCTGAAGTAGAAAAATGGATTTGAAAAAATGGACTCTGAAGCTTCTGTGATGGGAGAAAGGTCACACGGCCAATGCCGGGATGTCTAATTTCTGTTCTACCTAAAATCTGGTGGACTACGTACGGGCTTAGTCCAACGTCTCCAATGTCACACAGACCGCCGCCAATGCGAAGTCTTGTAATATCGGCCAGCCTCGTGCTGCATTCAAGTGTCATGGGACAAATAATATTCTTTGAATTCTGCTCCTGAACGAAAAGAAATCACTCAGTGTGGAGGTTCAGTTGCCTACGAAAGCCTATTAAACATATTATACATGTGGTTCATAACACGGAGATGTGTTTTGTAAAATTCGCCATGTTTCAGTCTGACTTTGAGTCTCTTTATCAGTCGTTTGTTCCTGAAGTCCGTGAACGCGTCACACTTCGCTCTGTGACAGACATGTCGTGCAGTGACTCAGAGCTGAGTCACTGTTTCGTGTCCCGCCCACACAGCGGTGGCGGCCAATCGCGCCTGTGCGGAAGCGGGTACGGCGGCGAGGAGTCACGCAGCCCTCAACAGTAACTCAGTGTGCAGTTTAAAGGGACGCCAGACCCGTACACACACCCACCCTCACTCCAAGCTCCCGCTCCCTCCACGGAAATCGTTCCCATTGACCATTAAAGGCAGGTGGGTGGGAGCGCAGGGGACACATTCACATAAATATAAAGAAACATGAAGGATGATTTCTGAGTCAGTGAATTCAGACCAAAGACTGACTTGCATTGGCCACAGTCTGTGAAATCTATGGATGACATGTATCCTCCCAGTTTTGGGGGGGAAACAGATCTTGTTGGTCCAGATGAAACTTAATGCTAATTGCTTGGAGCACCTTTTTCATTTTTTATTCCTAAATTCTGACCTGAGCAGGTAGCTCCTGTCCATTTATGCAGCTCTTGGTGGAAACCCTCTAAAAGAAAAGTGTCAGTGTGTAGAGAAGACTGTAAGCTAAGAACCAAACCCTCTGAATATAGTTGGATTTGAGCATTTAAATGGGGCTTTCACAGTTGACGGGTCGTGGTCAGTCTTCATTCTGCCTGGCTACAGGTTGGGGAAGGTGCAGGCGTCCTGCAGACTAGAGATGATACTTTGTGTGTCATAGGTAGGAAGACATATCACGGCCATCTGATGGTCGAGGTATAAAACTACTGTCACCTCTATTTCTTATATGAAATAGCTCTTTCACGCAGGAGCTACTTTGGAGAATGGACTTCATTTTTGCTGTCGTTACTGAGCTGCTTCTCCTAGAGTGTTGAAAGATATCCGTGGACATGCCTGGTTGCACTCCACCCTGCTGGATCCCTTACGGGGCCTCATGCAGCTGGCTTTGGCTGGGAGATAATATCCTACTGTGTGCTGGCAGCATCACTGAGAGGTTAATCTTCCAAAACTGGAGTTTTACCCCATAAGATTGTTGTAATTCTCTTTTTCTTCCCATGTCCATCTCTTTTGTATCTACCTGATATTTCTGTCTGATGTCATAGAGTTTGTAGTGGCTCAGTTCTTCTGATGCTTGCCTGTTTCTGGGCTTCTTCCGCATAACAATCGGGGACTTTTACCTGACAGTCTTTGTCGTAACCCTGCAGAGGTCTTAGGGAGAAGCATTTAGTCCTGGGAGTTGTTCTGCATGGTGCACTTTGGTTGTGTGCCGAATGTTTTTGCTGGTCTGCAGCAGTTTGGGAGCTGTCAAGGATCTTCTGAAGCTCCACTAATATATTTTTCTACAAGGACTTCTTCATCATTAACGCCCCTGTGTTAGCGCTCTCAGCACTGCTTAGTAAGGCTCTGAGGACAAGTATGAGTGGCCGACCATAGCAGGTAGTTTCTGGAGCAGCGTTTAGTTTCACTTTCCCACTGTAGAGTGATGATTTGTAGACAGCAATGAAGCTGGAGGCAGTTTTACAAATATGTCTGTGGAATAAAAACTGAACTGTAAGCTAACTGGGCCACACGGTGGCACAGCGATTAGCACTGTTGCCTCACAGCTAGAAGGTCCTCAGTTTGATTCCACCATCTGGCTGGTTCCTTGTGTTAGGTTAGGCTGCTTAGGTTAACTAGAGATTCTAAATTACCCATGAGTGCAAATGGTTTTAGCCCTTCGATAGACTGGTGACCTGACCAGGGTGTACCCTGCCTAGTTCTATGGTAGCTGGGACAGGCTCCAGCACCCCCACGACCCTAGTAAGGATAAGTGGAAGAAAATGGACGTGTCTAAACTGTGGTCTGACCAGCAACCATAGTTATCTGACTGTTAGTGAGCAGAAAAATGGTTTTAAAAAAAAGCTTTGCCACTCAGTAACTGGTGCTCCAACGAGTTTCTGACTTCACCTATTTCACTTCCTATAAAACTGACAAGAAACAGAAATAGCAGTGTGATGCAGTTCAAGTAATACACGATCATTTTGAACTCTCAAATTCAAGTCAGCGCTTCATTTTTAGATTTGTCTGAATGAAAACACACACACACACACACACACACACACACACACACACAATTGGACAGTATTAGCATTGAACTTCTAAAGTGTGAGATGTGTGGAAAATAACTCTGGATTTCTGTGACATCTACTGGAAATGTGAAGGAACTGCATTATAAATTTCTTTTTGTTTTTATTGCCCCAGACCAGTATGAGTAATCACCAACCACAACAGTGTAGCTGTTATTGTTTTCACGTCGTCAGTGTGTGTATGTGTGTGACATTAAAAAAAGCCCTCTGAAAGTCCTCAAATGTGCCTTTGGAGTGTTTAATGCAGCAGTACCCAGGAGACAAACACGTGAAAAAGCCCCAAACTCTTTAGGGAGAGCTTCTGAAACTAATAAGAATCGTTATGGTTGACAAAAATCCACCTATGCTGGAATTTCCATTGAGTGGACAAAGTAAAAACATCCTTAGAGATAGGATCTTCGTAAGGATTACAAAAATAAAAACATTTACAAACAGACACCAAGTTCCCCGTCATATGCATAATGAGACATTTTACAATTTAATGAGGAATAGCCCACCTTGATTTTGTTGGCAGCAACATAACTCAAAAAAGGCCCTGACATTAACCACATCAGCCCTCCCTGTGTTGTCAGTAAGCTATGACACATTAAAGGACACCAGCTGAGCATTTGCGCACTGGTTGCAGTCTCCGTGCACGAAAATAAGAAAACTTGTGAGAGACTCACGACAAGAAACTGTGTTGATGTGATGTGCTGGAAGTGAGACGGATGAAAGAGTTAGTTTAGGTAAGCTGATATGTAGCAGGATTTATCCAGACGATTAAAATTTGGCGTTTACGCGGAGATCCACGATAAATATTTGTTTGGACTTTTTTGGGTTACCACTTTCTGATTCGTGTCCTGCTGCGCCCTCAGGCGGTGGGGGCGTGCACAACCGCAAATACTCCTGGGAAATGTTGGCGTTCAGTCACACTGATTGTATTAATGTGACATAACTTCAGTTTGCGTGTGAATTCATTTAGAGGAAGTCTCTTTTACGGCACTGATGTTCATGTGTTTGCAGACACACGCCGGTTCGGTGAGCTACAGGCGACGAATGAAAAGATGTAAGAGTTGAACCACCACAATGGAGCAGCAACGGCTAGAGTTAGTGTATCGATCCATTTATGGTCCAGTAATATTTGTTTTCATCGCTGTTGTCATATCGCGTTGTTATCCTTAATGATGTTGAAGGAAAAAATGTCCATCCCGGTTTTCCCTCCAAGGCACGAGCACCGATAAGCAGAGTTCTGTCCTTTCCTTCTAAGATTCCTAATTATTTAAAGTAACACTCAGGTATGCCATTCAGCGTGTTAGTACGAGCTCGGGAGCAGCTTGGGAGAACAAGAAAACAGAGACTGCTTTAGGTTGCCTTCCCAATCGACTCAAAGGTTTATTTGATACACAACAGTTTATATAGAGAGAAAAAGGTTCGTGTGTCAGTTTTCCCAGTTCAAACCGGTACAGACCAAATAAGGAAACGTCTTCCTGCCTAAAGAAGTATCCTTTGTGTAGTTTATCAGTTCAGCTACAAATTATGATCATCCCAGCAAAATACACTCCTAGACATAGAATACAGAGTTCTTTCATTAGTGAATTCTGAAACAAACCACCTGGCCTTTAACGAGCCTTTTCTAAGAGATAAAGAAAAAGGGAGGATGGGAGTAAGGAAGTGGTCTCGTCTCTGTGGTGTTTTCGACCTTGGGGTACCAGCCTGTGAGTCTTACACATTAATTCTTGGGTCACAGAGAAAGAGAAAAACAACTAGTAAATGGGCCTTATTGAGTAACAGTTTCATGTATGATATCACTATAAAACAATATCCTGTAAATGCTATCATGGTATCAAAATATCACAACAGATGTAACAGGCGTTCATCACATCAAGCCCTCATTGTGCGCCTTTTTGCCTCTGAGACGCTCTGATCTGAAGCGGCAGACCTTTAAACTCAGACAGAAGGATGTTTGATCGTCCGAAGGAAATGCTCTTTGGATTCAGCTGAAAATAAACGTGCCCACAGCGGTGACAGAGCTGGACTCGTCATGGAGACGCGGCTGTGTTCCAGATGTTGTTTTAGACTTGAGATCTGCGCATAAAAGCTGTCCGTGAGTAACAAATCACTGCACGTGAACACTGTGGGATTAATCTCGTGTTAGGAGATCTAAATATATCCTTCTCAATGAAGTTGCGGCTGCTGCGCCACGTGCGTAAAATGCGCCCCGAGAATGTGGAAACGTCATGCTTTGATTTTCATTTGGCTGAAAATAAACAAGACGCTGCTGCAAAGACACGCGCAGATACAGCCATCCACTTCACTAACTGTCCACAGACTGAGAACAGAGTCAGGGCAGAAGCTGTGTGGAAACTTTCTTCCTCACTTGATAGGAAAAGGAAATCATCATCACCGTTTACACTCACTGTGTTTATACACCACTCTCCATTCATTTATTGGTTATTTTTAATTTATGGCTCTTTTCCACAGCATGTCTTTGTCTTGTCTTCCTCCCCTCATCCCAACCGGCCAAGGCAGATGGCTCAGCCAAACCTGCTGGCGGTTTCTTTCTGCTAAAAGGGAGTTTTTCCTTCCCACTGTCACCCAAGCGCTTGTTTACAGGGGGGGTCGTATTGTTGGGTTGTTCTCTGTATTACTGTAGGATCTTTACCTTACAACATAAAGCGCATTGAGCCAACTGTTTTTGTGGCTAATAAAGTGTCTGCTTATTTTTATTTGTTCTCTAAATCGCGTCAAAAACATTTGCTAATGTTGCCTATATCACTAGAGATTATTAGCGTTGACCTTCTGATCCACTAGTTTGCTGATATATCTTGAGTTGCCAGCCAAGGAGCTGATGAACTTTATTATTTTAGTTTGTTAAAAAATTTTGTTCCTATTCTGATCGAATTGGGCGTCAGTGATTGTTTAGCAGTTCCACATCCAGGAAGTCAAAATGATGTTACCTGTCTATGTCCAAATATTCAAACCGTATTCAGTTTGAATGTTGTTATAGATTGATAAGGATCAGTTTATGACTTTTATTCACTGTTATTTAACTTTTGGATGATGGCATAAAGTCTGAGAGAGGAGGACAGAGAGAGAGAAAAGAGTGGAGATCTAGTCAAAATCACAGAAAATTATGAAAATTCCCACATTCATTTATGATGATTTTACATAATTAAGCCGTGTGCTGTACTGTAATCAGTCATGGACCCCCAACTTGATACTATAGTAATTTTTATGAGATGATATTTTTGTCTTTTTGTAGTTTCTAGTTGAGTAATGAGGAGAGAGGGGGGGGGGGGGGGAACAGATAATGAAGTTTGCTGGAAAAACAAGTTATTTTTCGCAGATACTCATTATTACTATTTTCATGGATACTTTGCATCTTCTTCAGAAGCACACTTACAAAATGCCAGTGCAAATTCTATACAGAGTATATTGAATGGTGGCATTTTACAGGATTTGTACTCTGTCACTCTAAACGTGGCTGAACACGATGGTGCCACTACGTTCATGTGATGGAGTACAAATCTGTTCTCCACTCGTGAAATTGGGGTACATGATGCTTTATGCTGAGTCTGCATAATAAAGGGAGGGTTTGTATGAATTCAAAAACTTTAATATGAAACATAATATTACCAGTTAATATTTAATGTTACCAGTTATCTTGGCGTACAGGTCTGTGAGCAGCAGGGTGATTTTCCATTGTCTGTACAGAATGATGCTATTTTAAGTGCTTGATGATTTGGTCGACTGCCTCTATGTGATTAGCAGTCTGAAATAATGTTTCTCATTTTGTCTTCTTTGCCACAAATAGTTCTTTAACTTCTTTAATGACTGAGCCTTTGCCTCTGGTTTGATAAGGAAAAGCTCCACCCTACAAGAGGTGGATTAGATTGAAATCTCTGATTATTCACTCTGATTATTCTTAAACACTATAATTGGTCATCCAACTAAGCAGATTAACATTGTGATGTTTATCCAACTGAATTGAGGCTTACAAATGTGAAAATAGTTGAGTACATTTGCAAACAGCATATTCCATTAATATTAATTACAAGGCACTGCATGCAGTCCCCCTAAAAGTTTGAATCTAGAATGGCATATAGAAAGTACAAAGATATAAAAAAAAATGTTACATTTGACCTCTGACCTCTCCTTCAAGGTGAATAGATTGATCTAAAGTGATTATAATGTTATACAGAGCTATTAAAAGCTATTTTTCGTACTGGCATTGTTGTATTAACAACATATGTGAATATAGGACTGATACATGGGGATTTTAAATATCGTGTTACTTTGGACTTCTGGCGTCTTCTTCCATATAATATCAAACTTTCATTAAATGTGAAAGTTATAACTTTAAACATATTATTTAATGTTTCATTTAGTTCAGTTGTTGATAGCTTTAACATCTGACCAGCTCTGTCGGGTTCTTGGAAAGCTTTAACAACGCACATGGAGACACGACCCGCGGAAGCAGTGTTCAAAGTGGCAGAGAGGAGGAGCTGTTAGGGTGAGGATGCCAGTTTGGCATATTTTTATTCTTCTTCTTTTTTGTTGTTGAGCCTTTAAAAATGCGACCATGCACAATATTTGTGACTTGAAATCTGTAAAGTTTGGGACTGAGAGTCACAACGAGAGTGAGGAAGTTTAAACATGGTTTTAGGTTTGGCTGGGGTCCAACGTGCACAATTAGGTGGGTGTTACAGCCCTGCACAGTGAAAAGAAATATCTAAAAACATACATACAAGTCAAAAATGGCGAACCAGGAAACATGGAGCACTTTTTGGGTCTGGAAGAACTCCAGTGATTTTGACCGTGAGCCGTTGTTGTGCCAAAAACTGATTTCCAATGTTTCCGTGTGTTTTTTATGTGTAATATCGTTACGTATGTTGCTAAACAGACTTTGGTGAACAGGTATTACAAAGGGGTATATATAAAATTAAAAAATTACCTGTTTTTCAAGTATCTTTGTGACTGTGTTATTGTACTTACGTTATAATTTCTGTAACTGTGAGACATCTGCTGCTGCCTATCTTGGCCAGGTCTCCCTTGAAAAAGAGGTTTTTAATCTCGATGGGATCTTCCTGGTTAAATAAAGGTTAATAAATAAATAAATTATAATCAATCAGCTCCCTTTTGTCCACGTTATATATTTACAGAACTATTTTTGCATTTGTTGCAATTTCAGCTGTCCTCTTGGCCAGATTACTCTTAAAAGAGACATTTTTAAAGTCAACAATATTTTTTTTAACTGCATACATAAAGGATACATAAAACTCACCGCCAAAAACTGATTGCGGCTTCTACCTTGTTACAGGAATGTTGTTTGTTGCTCAAGATGACGTGATATCATTCATGATACATTTGACATATGTTTCACATATTATACACCAACAAGTTATTTATAGCAGTTTAAATACAAGCAATCCGTTTTTGGCACAACACCATCATTTGATTTGGGCCCGAGGAAGACAAGAAGACTCATGTTCGTCTCTTTCAGACAATTTTCTTCACGTCTCTGAATTTAAGCGACTTTTGCTTGGCTCATACTACAAACTTTTCTTCTTTCTCCCCTCAACCACAGAGCTTGATCTGCGCTAATAACAAGTATCCATCAAACAAGACACACACACGCACAAACGCGCGCGCGCGCGCACACACACACACGCACAGATAAGGAGAGGTGAAGTCTTCGTGGCTAATTCCATCTGTTCCTTCATGTTTTGTTTTCTCAGTGCACACAAAATAAAACACAGACGAAGTTGAAATATGGGAAAAGTTATCAGCTTGATTTTTCTTTTCTTGAATGGCTAAACTTCGTTCAGCGTGTTCGTTCCGCTGGGCAATTATTACCATTCCCGCTGTGCGTAAATGGTTCGCTCCACCCGCAGTTTTATAAGCTCCTGAAAATCTCTTTACGCGTCACGGTGTTATCTCTGAGTCACAGCAAAGATGAGCTACGGAGACCGCTACACGTCGTCCTCCTATCGGAAGATTTTCGGGGATTCTCCGAGATTCCCCGTCTCTTCCTCTCGCATGAGCGGTGGGTCTCCGCGGGGCTCCCCGAGCCTTCGATCCATGGCAGCGTCGCGCAACAGCGCGTCCTCTGTGACCCTGTACAGACGGGGAGGACGGACCTCCACCTCTTTCTCTACGGTGCCTACCGCCTCCCTAGACTTGTCCCAGACCTCCGTGGTCAGCAATGAGTTCAAAGTGATCAGAACCAACGAGAAGGAGCAGCTGCAGGTAGGTGTGATCACAGCCCGAGAAACGAAGAGGAGTTGCAGGAAAGAATGCGCAGCAGTGTAAAGGGGCCACCCCTGACGACGAGCTCACCGTGGACCGTTACACCTTACTGTTTACTTACCTGCGTAGTTCAGACAAGGTTGCAGGACTTAATGACAAAGAAGCAGATACTTCCCTCCGAGTTAGATGAAGACCAAAATAGAGCCCAAAGGAAAGTGACAGATTAATTCTGAAGGGCAGCAGACACATTCTGGACATGGATACAACAACTGCTAACACGAGAGCCAACTTTGTTGGCCAGTAAATAAATAAATAGATAAATGCGCCTGTTTCTAAAGGACTTTGGGTCAGCTTCTGTTGTTTAAATGTGTTATTAACAAAATAGATGTGACAGTCAACAAAAAAAGCTTCTGACATTTTTTACAGTTCATGTTTAAGGTATAATTATTCATTTATTATCAAAAAATTTATTTAACATTATTGAGTGGGCTACATACTGAAGTTAGAGGACAGAAACAAAGTGGACTGATTCTTATATAGCGCTTCTACTCTCCCAGAGCACTGAGCGCTTTATACAACATGCCACATTCACGCAAGCACTTTCTTCTATTCTTTTAAGTGATTTCTAACTAACATTCACACTCCGATCTATGCATTGGAGAGTAACTTGGGTTAGTATCTTGCCCAAGGATATTGGGCATGCAGACGGGGGGAGCCAGGAATCGAACCACCGATCAGCAGATGATCTGCTCTACTTCTTAAGCTACAGCCACAGGCAGCTTCCGGTTTGCTGCCTGTCATGTATTGAATATGCCAAATATTTTTTGGTAGTAAAAAAGTGTTTATTCTGTTGCACAGGGTCTCAATGACCGCTTTGCCATGTTCATCGATAAAGTCAGACACCTGGAGCAGCAGAATAAAGTGTTGGAGACAGAGCTGGTGACCCTGCGGCAGAAGCAGAGCGAGCGGCCCCGCATCGCTCATCTCTACCAGCAGGAGATGAGGGACCTGCGCTCGCAGCTGGAGGAGCTGAACAGGGAAAAGAACCGAGTGCTGATCGAGAGGAACAACATGGAGGACGAGCTGCAGGTGAGAGAAAAGGGCAGGTTTGAAGAGGCAAAAGGAAGAAGTTTCTCCTCTGTTCGAATTTGAGTTAAAACAAACAAAAACATAGACTGTACTTAAAAATGGACACAAACATTTAAATGGATGATATTAAAGAGATCATCTCCAGCACAGTTGTTACAAAGGGGGGAAATAAGAGGAACTGCAGTTTTTAGCTTCATTCTTTCAGGCATGAAGGGGGCAGCTTGTTTCAGAGCTAGAATCCACATTAGAATCAAACTTCTAGCACTTTCTCACTTCTTAACCCTGCTGTTTTGTCTCATTTTAGAAGCTAAGTGCAAAGTATGATGAGGAGGTGAGAGCGAGGGAAGAAGCTGAACAGACCCTGAGGTCCTTCAGAAAAGACGTGGACGATGCCGCCGCTGTCCGCCTGGACCTGGAGCGCAGGGTGGAGTCCCTGATGGACGAAATCGCCTTCCTCAAGAAAGTCCATGAGGAAGATATTGAGGAGCTGAGCAGCATGATGGAGGCGCAGCAGGTCTCTGTGGAGGTTGAGCTCGCCAAACCAGACCTCACCTCAGCGCTGAAGGAGATCCGCAACCAGTACGAGTCCATTGCCTCCAAGAACTTGCAGTCGGCTGAGGAGTGGTACAAGAGCAAGTTTGCGAGCCTCAGCGAGCAGGCCACGAGGAGCAACGAGGCCATGAGGGCCAGCAGGGAGGAGATCAGTGAGTTCAGGAGGCAGCTCCAGTCCAAGACCATTGAGATAGAGACCCTAAGGGGTGCCAACGAGTCTCTGGAGAGGCAGATCTCAGAGATGGAGGATACACACAATGCTGAAGTCACAGCAATGCAGGCAAGCAAACAGTACCTTTAAAGCAGTCTTTTGTACATTATGTTATGATTCATGCATAAACCTACAGTTAAAGCAGAACTAGAACCACAAATTCCATGCAGTTTTTGTGAGACATAAACAGCAACAATAAGAGGCAGAAATACTGTGCTACTCATATACGCTCGCTGGATGAAGGATTATTCGATCAAATCTGAGTAAGAACTGAAACTGTAAAAAGCCAAAGTTGAGACAACTTTTTTTTTTTAATCGTTTGGGAGAAATCCTGGAAGGAGGTCATAATTATCTGTAAACCTGTAGAATAATAGGATTGAAAGTCTGCAGATATCAAGGTCAAGTTAATCATCAATTATGTCACAGCTTGAGTAAAGCTTTTGGCTAACATCACACACCCCGGTGTCCCCATGGTGTCAAGGATTTAGTAGAAGGAATCCAGCATACAGATAATCCTACAGAATAATTGTGATCAAAGACTCTCTGAAAGCTATTTTTTAAATACTCTCAGGGTTTACCGTGACATTCATTCAATAATTAGATCCGATTGATGGTGTGCCTGTTAATTAGAACCCATTTCTTATTTTTTATGTATCTCAGCTAAAACCCAATCTGAACAACTCAACTGTAAACATAATGGAAAAAATTTACAGCCACACTCAAAGTTTTAGCTAAAGATAGGCTTAGCCTTGGTTGTTTAAACCCATAACTTCCTTACACTTCATGTAACTATTGCAAATTAACAGCCCTCAGCATCTTAGTGGTGTTCGCTTTATTAAATATTTTCAGGCATACCTGAACATGACATGCACATCTGATTATCTCTTTCTCCAACTGAAATTTGGGGGCTTGGGTTTTATTTTTGTGTCTGCCACTACCAAACCCACCACTGACCACTGGAAATTGACCACTCATCTTTATTTGAGAAGATGCAATATTCACTACAATATAGTTCAATGAAGAAGAAAACTACCACTTTCATGTTTGTACTATTAAAAATGATGCTATGGCGGTGAGATTGTTAGCTTAGTTTAGCATAAATTAGATCATAAAGAAACAGGGGGACTCTGAGAGCCTCCTTATGAATCAGAGAAAAGACATATTATTCAGTGAGCTTTAGAGATGCTAATAAAAGCATTTATTACATTTGGAAAGGTCCATGCTAGTTGGTTGTTTTTTTCATGTGCTAGGCTATGCAAGCTACTTGCTAGCTTTAGCTTCAGAATTAGCAACATTTTTTCCTCTAACAACAAAAAATTTAAAAACAAATACACAAAATTATGTATTGAGGCTAAAATAGGGGGACACTTGACTATCTGTAAAAAGTTCTGGCTCTGTTTTTTGGGGAAATGAATATTTAAAACATGTGTAAGCTGTGGCACAGAGTTGAGCTTTGGTGTGTGGTCGGCAGTCTAATCAGCCTCTGTGGCTGTAGCAGTTCTAGTGAATTAAGTCTGAATGTCTATTAGCTTAACATCTGACCTGCTCAGTCGGATACCGGAAGGCCATCTGGCTTTCACTGGCTTTTTACGGGCAGTAAAGCTTAGTCCAAAGGTTGTTGAGACAAAAAGGAAATCCCTTAATAAACTTTAGAGGCGTCTTTATTACAGGAAACTACAGGAAAAAGAAATATCACAGAAAATGACTCAGAAAACAGAAAAAGTACGGCTACTGATTTAAAAAAAACAACTCTGTTTTGGTGTCATTCATTTGACAGTGCTGATATTCTACATCTATTGTCTCATTTCCATTGTAACAGGACACTATTAGCCAATTGGATACTGAGTTGAGGAACCTGAAGAGCGAGATGGCTCATCATCTGAGAGAGTATCAAGACCTGCTCAATGTCAAGATGGCCCTGGACATCGAGATCGCTGCTTATAGGTGCTAAGTGGATTCAAGAAAATGCAACCCTATCTTTTAGCTTAAAGAGCAAATAACATATGTATTGATTAAAGGTATTGTTTTAGTTCAAAGACCACGCAGAATAGCACTGTCTGATGAGGTTTTCCCAAAATAAAGTTCAAATAAACCCTCTTCAAGTTACATGTACTCCCTCAGTCTCATTGAAACTATAACTACGAATACATAAATATCGTTCCTAACAATTAATTGGCACGCCCATACAGTAGGGAGGCTTTAATTTACCCTCATACCAGTTGCAGAAAAGTAAATGTCAGTGTGTTAACCTTTTATTGAAGTTCCTCTGAAAATCAAACTGGCTATCTCTTGATGTACTCTATTTGTGTGCAGCTTGACATTTGTTTCCTATGATCCTATAAGGAAACTGCTGGAAGGGGAGGAGACCCACTTTAACTCAGGGATGTCCTTCAACTACACCTACCAACCTCGAGCCTCAACCAGCTCCTCCAGGAGGGAGAAAGAAGGAGGCGCGAAGGAAAGCTTCAAAGACGTCAGCGAGGATAAAGACGAGGCGGACATCAACTCCAACAACTGAAGATATACGGGGAAATCTGACATCATAGTTGTTAAGTCTGAAACAGACGTTTTGGAAGTAGTCTCTAAAGTCAGTGTTTTGAGTCATAGTCAGCATCCTGTATTTGACATTTTTGTTGTAGTTTTAAATATCTCCATTAACAACCGAAGAGAGCTAACATGACACTCCAAACATTAACCTTAGTACTAAATGTTAATGGGGAATCTTTCATTTTGCTGCTGCAGTTTCATGCACTCAAACCTGTATGAAATGAGAGGAAACAGACATTGCTTAGACTTGAAGGCATGGCTTCTATTTACCCACAAATTAAGGTTGTCAGTTCCACTTGGATATCACTAAAATGATAAGCAAATAAAATTACATGACTGGAACTGCGGTTTCTTATGATGACTCGAGGTGGCAGACAGATGTTATACTTTAATGAATGGAACAATAAATCTAGCTTCTCCAACTGCTTTCGTGAGTTTCTAACAATTATCAACAAGCTCCTAATCATGTGTTAAGCAAATAACTGTCGCCACATGCTTTCTATAATCTAATGCAGGGGTGGTGATCATAAGGCTTGGCTTTGCTTGGAAAAGACTCCAATCTGGCTCACTGCATGGCTTTGGAAAAATAGTTAATAGAAAATCAAATGATGGAAAGTTCATGTTTTTTTCACTACCTACCACAGAAAAAATATTTGTGAATGATTTTACAAGGTAATCTGGGCAACCAGAACCTTTTCTACAATTTTACACATTTATTTCTTACAATGAAAACCCAAAAAGTCGTGCTGGCATATTTCTTTCATTTACTATAGCTGCTTTTTTTTTTAAAAAACATGTAGAAACACAGACGCAAGGTTAAAATTGTCCCTTTTCTTATATTAACCTCCTAGGACCTGGCGTCCACAAATGTTGACATCACATTTTGGGTTATTTAGACCAAAATACTCAATTTTGCTGTACAAGGGCCTGATATCCACTTACGAGGACATTATATGCTACTGTTCTAGCAAAATTTTAAACAAATATCCTCACATGTGACTCTTATTTTTGTTAGAAACAAAAATTGGGCAAAAAAAACAACAACTGCTAATTCTTTGTTTTTACAATGATCAGGACCCAATCAGCCCAAATATCAAATAGAAATTAAAAATGCTGCTGTGGAAGAGTTCGGGTCTTAGGAGGTTAAAACATTTCAGACTAAATGAGCAGTTAAACCTCTTTACACTGACAAAGAGGAGAGTTTGACTTTGAGACGACAGTTGTGATTTACCACTTTATATATGACTGACTTGAACTGGAACGGTCCACTTTAAATGCAAAATGAGTTTGACGTCCCTGATCTACAGGCTTTTATTGCACAGTATGTAGTGGCAGCATGTGCGCCACTGGTGGAACATTGACACTAGTGTCATTTCCCCCATAGGAACCATGTAGGTTAGGTGTACTGTTTATGGACAAGGATCCATAGTGTAACGCTTTACATGTTTGCCTAACGACAAGCAATTTCACAGATTTGAGCCCAGAAGGAGACAAATGCTTATGGATTTTTCATAGGAAACTACTTAATACGCTAAATTATAAAATCTGAACAATTTAAAATGCTTTAGTCCATCCGTTCAGATCTTTCTAAATCTCTAAAAACAGAGACCAAGGATGAATCAGGAAATATTTCTCAGTTGTGCTTTTATTAATTCAACCTGACAAAAGCAAGTACAAACATTTTTTTACCAAACCATATCAAAGACTTTATACAAACTCCCTTTAAATAACTGTTTTTGTACTCAAAGTATTTTTGAGCTGATCAGTTTTTTCTATTAACAGCAGAAGGAAGTCAACAGCTCTTAAAAAACTATCAAGCTCTAAGAAGCAAGCGTTAACATACATAAATCTTTGGTAGTGGCAGTCCTTTTCTTGCAGCCCTTTAAATCACAGCTTTGTAGTCAACATAAATCATTAAAGACAATCCCTGGGTTGCAAAAAGTTGGGTAAACTAGACAGATGCTGCCTATACTGCTATAGCAGCTTTACAAGTTTCAGATCCAGTCACAGTGGTTCAGTCCAGTTTCCGCTACAGAAACAGTAGCAAACAGTTTTAAACAAATCTTCAAACAACAGCCTAGCAGGAACAGAAATGTGTCATCTTCATTTATCAGGTCAAATTCATGTTATACACGTGGGTACCGAGTAGTTCAGATGGATGTCATCTGTGTCCAGCAGATTTGTGGTAACTATGAACTAAAGATAATCATCTTGTTTGTTAAAAATTCAATCAAAACAGTTCATTTTCCAGTCTGCTCAATGAAGAAGTAATACATTAAAGTTTGCCAGGTGCCAAATGTGGCTATGTTCAGGTTTGAATTTTATATGTTTTGTAATCAGCTAGCAACAATTCATTAGAGTCTAAAATCCAAGACCTTTATGAAGACACGAGTCTTATAAAGAGAAACAAAGACCAAAATGTCAGTTCAGCAGTTCAGATCATGGCTAAATCCACGCCTCATATTTAAGACTGGGAGGGCAGCACCAAGCCAAAGTGTAGCACCAACAAACCGTCCTGGAGGAAAGACAAACAAAAGCAAAGTGATTACTCACAGGATGATAACCCCCAGCCTTCTGTAAAACTTCCAATGTTATTACAGGTTAGTCCTACCACGTGCTTTTCTGGTTCTAACCTGTAGTGCATCTTTGCCCACAAAGTTCTGTACTTCTTTGAGTGACTGGTAGTGATCTAGGAGGTGATCTCCACAAACCACATCTACCTGCCGGACACACACAGACAGCATTACAGACCATCACAGTGATTCCAAGCGAGAACATTGGGTAAAAATCAAGGCATTCAATCCAGACCCCCAAGCTGAGGTACAAAATTCTGGATTCGCAGTTTGTAACAGATCCTGACAAAGAAAAAGACCTTCAGGAGGAGTGTGGCCATATTTATCAGGAGGAAAGGTAAAGTCTTTAATTTCAAGAAATCTGTACTAGGGCTGGGCGATATGACCCAAAATTCATATCTCGATATTTTTTAGCTGGATGGCGATATAAGATATATCTCTCGATTTTTTTTTTAAAGCCATAAGTTAAGAACAAAAAGAGAGTTCTTAGTCACACTGTGTCCCAGATGTCACACGGGCACTTTTATTTACATACAGCGTAGATGTACATGAAGAAATTACTTAAAAATAAATTATCAGCATTTATTAAATAATCATGGTCCATAAATAAAAGAAAACAATGTTGTTTTTGTGCATAACAAAAAGCTCACAATTGTGCAGTCAAAATGTAAACTAATAGACGCTGAGCATAATAACAAAGAGACAGATTTCACAGCTGCACCACGTCTCTGAACAGGTGCCATTTGTGGTCCTTATACACACACAGTACGGTAATATTACGTTGAAGCACAGTACGTATCACTCCGCGAGGCTCCGCCCCGGCAGCCGTAATCCTCCGACAATCCATCAAGCGGTGCAGCTCCGTAGCTTAGCAAAGTCATATTAAAACATTTTTTGACAGATTGCTGAGCGCTGTGTACCACATAAAATCGGTTCGCGGTCAGTAAGCACAACCAGAATTCATACATAAGGCGCACTGTCGAGTTTTGAGAAAATGAAAGGATTTTAGGCCGTGCAGCTCCTCCGGGCTGCATGTCGTTAGTGTGGTTAGCTCGTTAGCGTGGTTAGCTCGCTAACACGTTGACGCCGTCCAGCCCCACGCACGGGACGATCCGCGGTAACTCGCTAACGGAGATTTTCCGCTTTCATCTTGTCATTGCCTGCAGATGAAGCTATGGGGGAGGGGGAGTTGTGTTCAGTGAAGGAGAGGCGAGGCCGAGTAACGCAGCGTAGAGACAAAAGTGGACGAATGAGAGGCAAACCTGCGGCTCCACAAATATAATTATAACGTAACATAAGCTATATCGATATAAACGATATTGTCACATCTTATATCTCGTATGAAAATATATCGATATTTTTAAAAAACTCGATATATCGCCCAGCCCTAATCTGTACCAACTGTTAAACACGATGGCGAAAACAGCTTCAGTGGTTTAGATCTAAAAGAAGTTCAGGAAGCCTTGAGAAGGCTGAAGTTGGGACCTCAAACCTACTCACAATACAAAGCCTGTATATAAGTCCCAGCTGTGCTAGCAAAGCAAGCATTTTAATACAAATCCACAAATCCTGCGCAGAAGACAGGTCAAACATCCTACCAGTTATCTTACCACAAGTATAATTTGGACACTTCTCAGTAAACGCAAAATAAAGAAAACTTTGCATCAAATTCATGAGTTTTTTCCCCCCTCAAAGACATAAACATACTTCAAAGAAATGATTCTAATAGCGACATCGCCTTGACTTTTCTCAGTGTGTAAACTTTGGAAGCAGGACGTAGACACCTGGCAGTTATAAATTAAAGCGCAACAAGATGTAAAAGCTAAGGTTGAACCTCAGATTGTTGGAACATCTCCTTCATTAAAAAGTGACCTGTAGGTTTGCCCAGACAGGAAACCTTAGTGTCACACTGAGACCAGGAAATCAGTGTAAGCTGCTAATCCTCTCCCCTGTGTTACGAAATACAAAACGCACAAATACCTTAAAACTCTGATCACACTTAATGTTTCTCTACTGGAAATGAGGACAATTCTGATATTAAGTTTATATATTTGCAGCACAAGCCATCTCCTACTGCAGGTTCACTACTCTGAGACAGAAATATGGTATCACTGCTCTAATAACTAGACTCTAATCAGATTACAGTTGTATTTAAGGACTCTCTGTTGTCCTTTAGAAGCCGGCAGCCTGCTGAGTTTTGACCTGAGCTGCTGAGTCGTCAGTGTTCAGCTTGTATTCCCTGACGTGTACACGTGCACTCCTCATTCCTCTTATATTTTGATGTCTGGATAACTTTTCCACTTGTCTCCCATCAAGATGAACTGTTGGGAAGTTCTCATCAGCCAGTGAAACTGAAGAAGCCTCATAGAAGAAATGGGAAACATCCTCCAGACAATCCTGATAAACACTCAATAATTCTCATACGGCTTTTAGCAGAGCTCAGACAGACAATGTGTGATGGTAGTTACCGGGTTACAACAAGGACCCTACAGCGCCACCAGACACTCCTCCTCTCTCTTGCTTGGGCATTGTTTACCTGTGCTCAGTTTTCAATGTTCTCCAATGAGTTTCTGTATTTTAAACTACTCGACTGGTCTTCTCTCTTGTTTAATCCACAATGTATGAGTATAACATTATACATGTTATACTCATGTATAACAAACAAACGTATAACAAATGAGTCACCCTCGACATCCCTACTTACTATCAAGATATGCAGAAATGCATCTCTTGCCCCACTGCAGCTAATAAAGGGTCCGGTGAGTTTATGTCAACCAAATATCATTAAAATAAACTGCAGGAACAAATCAGAGCGTTAAAAAGCCTTAATGCTGTAACATTCCTGGAGTGCAGGTTTCCATGCAAAACAAACCGATTCAATGTGCATCATCCTCCACAGGTGTATGCTGCCCTGAAGTGTGCAGAATGATTGATTGATCATGCATTTCCTGTCTGCACGCCCTTTGACAGCCCTGTGGGCTCATAGATTGTTCCTACTTTAGAATAATATCCACACACTTGTTGTTCTCTTTAGTGTAGCGCTAAATTCTATTACTGTCCTGCTTCCAAGTCTGTAAGTGTGCAGTCTTGCACCGAGCTGTAAGCCTGGCAGATTCACCTGGCAAGATGGGCTCAGCTCCATCTTCCTCCTGATGAAGAGCTCCACGTGGCGAACGGTGGCCTCACCTGACACGCGGACGTACCGCCTCTCCAACGGCTAAACGGAAAAAACAGAAACTGTATAAGACACATTTATAAAACCAAGACAACATTTTCACCCTCTCAAACTCTGACACCGATTTCTTGTTGTTAAACGTTACACTGAAACTGTAAGTGAGGTACTTTTTGCTCACTGTTTCTTGTAGCCTAGCCATGTCATTGCCCCCTCCCACCCACATAAAACCCCAAACTAATGTTACAGTAAGCAGGCTTGAAGTTAGTGAGGAACGCGCTGCAGCTGCCAGCATTGAGTCCTAAAACACGGGAAAAGATTGAACCATTTAAACTTTGCAGCCTATAGATATATGAGAACCACAAAGGGAAACATGAGACACAACTAGCCTTTAACAGGTCCTGAAATCAACGGCACATAAGTGTTATAATCATCTAAAAGCCTTCATATTAAAGACTACCTTGTAGTTGCAGATGCCCTCTTCAGCCCTGAAAACAAAGAAGAGATTCAAGAGATGTTCAAGTTTTTGGCTGTAAAGAAGCTGTCAGTTTGAGACAGTGGAACCACCTGCTGGTATTTCTATGTAACTGCACAATAAACCTGAAAAACCATGTTTAACTTCATTCATCTCAATCGTTTTTCAAATCAGATCTTTAATGTAGGTCAGATTTGAGTATCTGGATGTCAACTTATCTATAAAACAAAAACATTAAAATCGCGTTCTGCTTGACCTGGCTGCAACTGACGCCGACACCAGATTTAAGCAGCAGGGCTGAAGCACTGTCCAAATATGACTGAAGCACAGTTCAAACCACCTCCAATTGGTTTGGATTTTTCTAAAAATAGTATTTCATTTATTTTTTGTTTTTTCCCACCAGTACAGCCTTTTTCAATTCAATCAGGGAGCAATCTATAAATCTGCCCCCCAAAAAGGATTTGGACAGAGTGTCTAAAGAAAGCCTTGAGATGTGGAGCCAAAAACTAAAGGCACCCATCCTTTTACGAGTCTCTCATAAAAGCATAAAAAGATCGTCCACCATCCTGCTGACAGCAGTAACTGCTCTAATCAGGAACCACAAAGCAGTGACTGAACTCTCAAAACAAGAGCTAGAAAGACTGACCACAAGTAAATTGATTGGGAACAGTGTTATTCTCACTAATGATTAACAAATACAAACACTCATACAGTACAAATGTTTACCCAACAAATTCCAGGAGCAGAGACACATCCAGCTCTGGAGGAACGGTAAACACAGACTGAGGAACGTTGTCCTTCTTCTGCCTCTTTATAACAGCAGGACATGGAGGGGAGACGATCACTGCAAGAGAGGAAGGAGAACCCTCAGCACTGCTGTGCTCCATCTTTACACTTACAGTTCTTGATCTGTAAATCTAAAAAGCATTTTTACTCGTTTCTAGTCTGACATTACTACGTTTAAGGAGTAACACAGGCTGCACAATTATAGCACAGCTCTAAAAATGTCAACCCTTAGCACTCCGTCTATCTTAAAGTAGCCCTTTAACGAATTCAAATCAGGATATGAGAGCTGACAGAGCAAACATCCACAGCAACAGGAATTACAGCGATACATCAAATTTGGATTTTGCATTTCAATCATAAGGCATCAGCAGCAGAAGAGAAAGAGGGGGGAGCGCTGAGGCTTCGGGCTTCTCTTGGAAATGTGTCTGTGTTTAACATGACAACCCAGTGCTGTCAAATTATAAGAGAGAAAAGAAGAAGAGCACAGCAGCTCCTCGTTAAACACTAAACTGTCAAAGGTCATGTGGTCAGTTATTACTTTAGCTGGTACTTACATACTGTATATTACAATGTACTGGCCTTACTACACTTCAACAGCTGAAACATGTTACCTGGTTTTGGTACATCCAGTCCTCTCTCTTTGTAAAAGCTGCACATTTGTTCTCTTTCAACTGCATTTTTGGGGGGAGAAAGAGAGAGATCACATTAAAATGTGGACTGGAAAATGCAGCACATCAGTTATGCTTCATATGCCTGCATACTCACGCTCTTCCAAGAAGGGAACCATTTTATAAACTATATCCTGAAGTTGTCTGTCAGGCCTGCAGGGAAACGAGACAAACCTGTGAATCTCATATCTCAATGCATACTCGTATTAAACATGGCTAAAGTTTCCATTGGGGAGGTCAATGCGTGTTCAAGTAGTCCCTGGAAAAAGGCGAGCATCCCTTACAGCATTTTTTCACTAGTACCTACTCAGCTTGAATCGGTTTTAGGGTTTTTCATTAGGTGGTAGCACCTGGTATCAGGTAGAGCAGGGCGAGATGACCAAAAATATTTATCACGATATACATTTGAAATTTTGCGATAACAATATAACTGATGATATAATTGACACTAGACAAAATACTTTACAACTCCACAACTTTATTAGTGCAAAAAAACAAAACAAAAAAAAACAGCTGTTTTTTTATGTGCATTAAAGTTATATAAAAATGTAACAGTGCAAATTTCTTGCAGACAGTTTAACCAAAACCAGTGGAAACTGGCCGACATATCCTCAGCATAACCATGTATAATATCCACAAAACTTAAAGAGGTTATACACACACAATACGGTAATGTTATGTTGAAGCACAGTACGTATCACTCTGCGAGGCTCCGCCTACGATAGCCGTAATGCTCCGACAATCCATCAAGCGGTGCGGCTTCATAGCTTAGCAAAGTCGTACTAAAACATTTGACAGATTTTCGAGCGCCGTGTACATAAAATCGTTTCGAGGTCAGTAAACACAACCAGAATTCATACATAAGGCACACGGGATTATAAGGGGCACTGTCGATTTTCAGAAAAATCAAAGGATTGATTTTAAGTGTATTTTCCAAAAAACAAAACAAAACACGGTAATAACGACGGCCCGCTAGCATGCTCTACCAAAAATAGTGCTTTGTTGTGTATCTGACGGACGAAAGCTAAACCAGTTCCACACTGAAGTTGCAGCATTTTTACAAACCAGTTCTGCTTCATCCGTTTCATTCAACGATCTGCTTTCGCCCTCATTCTCTGTCGCCGCCATGCTTTTTCCACCATGTGCGTATGAAAACAAAGGCACTGCGCATGTGCGTTTTACCCATTTTCTATCGCGATATTTCATTTTTTTTATCGTTGCCCAACATTATACCGCCAACGGTATGATATGGCCCAGCCCTAGTATCCGGTACCTTTTTAGTGCCTACTCAGCCAGGGTTCCACGTGATTTGAATGTTCTGAAATGTGACATCAAAAGACTGACTGGGTAGCCAGTGGCATCATTCAAGTCATGAGAGCGACTCCATTTTTGGAGACATTTTTGAAACCCGGCTACACAAAAGCCAACACTGTGCTCCCAGAGTCTGATAAAAGTCATAGACAGAGCAGCAGGTATTCCATCACCTCGATGTCCTCCATTGTTGTGTTGTGTTTGTGTTATGTACAAATGACGTAATGGGACTTTTAGCCGCGTTGCTATAACAACCCCATGCACATTTAGGAGGTACTCAATTTTAATGGAAAACAACCAAAACTGAGTCAAGTTGACACTAATGGAAAAGAGACATTACGGTAGTTACACGTCTCTAGGCTCAGGCTGCTGGGGTCACTGTGATAGACTAAAGCACTCATTTCTTCTCCACTCCCCTGATTTCAGTCCTGTCCCAAAGTCTTGAGCCACCCTTATTTCATCATATTCTGCTATGAAAATATGAAATCGTTCCATTTTTTTTTAAAAAAGTGCACATAATGGTTATTCAGCATATAAAGCACTTTACAGATGGAACTGCATGGCAGATCAGCCTCATACGATACAAGACAAATCAACATGATTGGCTGAAACACAGCACCAAACCATGACAGGCTGTAAGAACTCACTGCTGTACCTCTCTCCTCACCTGCTCCGTACTCTGTACAACCATCTGAACCAAAACTGTCTACTGATAGTACTGATCTGGCATAAAAATCTGCCAAATCACAACATGAAGAGCTACTCGCTGTGCTGACCCCTTTTGAAAAAAGCACCTGAAAGTTGCTTAGATGATTCCTATATGACCAAAATAGTCAGACTCACCTGATGTTGTAAAGAGGTTGTGTCTGATGGACAACAATGCTGCATGTGGGACACTTGTTGCTGTAGAAGAAGTGCTTCACAATGCAGCTTTTGCAAACTTGGGGAGGAAAGAAAAAGCACAAAAAATACTTTTCAGACATCAAATACCCATTTCTCACATGCCCACAAACATTTTTAAGTATCATTTAAATAAATCATTTACAATGCAAACTATGCAAACAGACACTGCTTCATATACATATTTCATGTATTTGTGGCAGTTACAAGAGTTTTGCACAGCACTGCATAAATGCTGATACCACCATTATTCCCACCACATTAAATCATTAAACGCAGCAGATAAAGATGTAACTCACATGTGTGCAGACACTCTGTGATGGTGGTGGCATCTATGAGGAACCCACAGCAAAGGGCACAGCGGATGTATGGATAGAACTGATTAAGGGGGAGCGTGGGCTGTGGAAATATAAACAAACCAACGTAAATGATTACATGATTTTAAAAAAATCACTATAACCTTATAATTACTTTGCGTCAGCTACTATTTATATTAACGTGTACATTCCGTGTAGTGCATTGTTCTGCTAGGTTCAGTGGGCAGGACAGCTCTTGAACAGTAGATATAACTGTCAGAACAGCATGAAAAGCCGCCTCCATTATGAATAAACAGCAGGAAAAAAAAACAGGTGAGGGAAAACACCTGTAAACGCACCTCGTCCTCGGAGTCGCTGTCTGATGCGTTCGCTGACCCTTCATGACTCGTGCGACCTAACGGAGGCGATGACATTCCCGCTTCAAAACCCTTCACTCGTCTCTTTTAGTTACGGCCAAAATGGAAACTTAAACAGCTTCCTCTGGCTAAATTTCAACTTTGCACTAACGAGTGACGTTTTCTTTAAGTCTGGCTAAACTTGTTTTTAAGTTAGCCACGCTCGGCTAGGCGGCTAACGTTAGCTGGCTTATTACATGCAACACCAGAAAAAAAACGCACGTGAAAGCGGCAACCGTCTAGCAGCTAACGTTACTGAAAACGACTAAGTAAATAACATCCTTCAGACGTACTAATGCCTAAAGGTTACATTTAACATAAAACGATATCACGTCCTAACTTAATGCACTTTGTTGCTTTCTTCATGCTCGTATAAACAACTCAATTTCCCTCGCTCGTGTTCGGCGAATGGCGACTATATTACAACTTCCGGTCTGGGTACTTCAAAATAAATGTCATCTGACCCTAGACTTGAGCATAAATTATACATAAAACCTACTATTTTCTTTATCACGAATATATAATTAATATACTGTATTGAATATATAGTGGCTCCCAAGTGTTCTTTAAAGAAACTTTCAACAAACAATTGTATGCCTGTCTTTATGTGTTTAAGTAGCTGCTGTTGTTAGAAAGCAACTGAACCTTCACAGACTCTGACTCGGCAGGCAAGGTGACATGTGCCCGTGAATGACTCTGAAAGTGTTGTACCGAAGGGTTGACTGCGCTGTATGAGATACTTATGGCTCATGGAAATGGACACTTTGTAATGAATCAGTGAAATTCCTGTTAATCCTCCTGCACAGAAATTGGCTGTAATTCAATAGGCGAACAGCAGAGGGTGCTTCTGAGACAGTCTTCAATGAATAGCTAGTAAAGGAACTGAACGGCTAAACTAATTACTAGAGCTCCATCCACACGAAATAAAGTCCAGGCAATGTAGTGACCAGAGATCATTGATAGAAAGTTAACTATAGGCTGCTGCTTGACTGAAACGTGGCAACAGCCTATTGATTTTGTTTCACTTAATGGCTCTACTCCATCTGAGTTTGTTTACATCTGTCAACCTCGCAACTCCGGGCGGCCTCGCGATAATTCACCACAAGCACTGGAAAGTTCTTCCTGTCACCCTTCCACTCATTTGATAACGTCGCTACTTGGATCTACTCCCACTATTATATGTACTGTGTACCGGCCACCTAAGCCAAATAAGGATTTTTTAAATGACTTTGCTGCTCTTCTCACTCATTTCTCGGTAGTTTCCCCAAATTTGATAATTGTTGGTGACTTCAATATCCATATGGACAATGATAAAATCCCTCTTTCCAGAGATTTTACTTCTTGTCTGGAAAGTTTTGGGCTTCTACAATACGTGAAATTTCCTACTAATTCTAAAGGTCATATCTTGGATTTGGTCTGCTACTCTGGCGTTACCTCCACTCGCTGTAAAGCCCATTTGTTTCCCCAATCTGATCATAAGTTTATTTCTTTTACTGTAAATACAACAGCCTCAAAAACCTGTACTCCCCGTGACATCACATTTAGGAAAATTAATAATATTAACCCTGCTGATCTTTCATCTGCCATTTATGATTTTCCATTTGTTCACAGCACCTCATCCCCAGATGAACTTGTTTCTCACTATAATGTCAACCTCCACAACCTTCTTAACATATTTGCTCCACTTAAACACCAAACTGTCTCATTTTCCCGTTCAGCACCATGGTTTACTCTTAACCTGCGCCATCGCAAAGCTAAAGGACGCCAAATGGAACATCTGTTCAAGAAAACTGGACTTACCATACACAAAGAAATGTACAACGATCATATCTGCATTGCTTCAGCCATATCTGCATACTATTCTGGTTCAATCAGCTCTAGTAAAGGTAACTCCAGGTCTCCCTTTTCATTGTTTAGTAAAATTACAAAACCTCCGGACTGATTCCCCTCTCATATGGACTCTGCTGACTTTCGCAACTCTCTTATATAGTTTTTCACTCATAAACTGTGAAGTAGACTTTCTGTTTTCCTCACTGTCTTCCTCCCAGTCATTTTCATTTTTACTCTTCCCTCCATAGCTGATGTATCAAATCTTATTCAAAAATCTAAATCATCCACTTGTCAGCTTGACCCTCTTCCCACTGTGTTAGTTAAAGCTTGTCTTCCCTCACTGGCTCCTCTCATAACTAGTATTATCCACTCTTCCCTTAACACTGGAATTATTCCTCCCTCCCTGAAAACTGCTGTCACTCCAATTCTCAAAAAGCCTGCTGCAGATCCCAATAATTCTGATAACCTCCACCCTATATCAAACCTCCCCTTTATTTTGAAAATCCTTGAGAAAGTTGTTGCCTCCCAGCTTCACTCATACCTCAATGACCATAATCTCTACAAACAATTTCAGTCTGGTTTGCGCCCCATTCATAGTACAGAAACTGCTTTGTTAAAGATTACGAATGACCTTCTGATGGCAGCTGATTCTGGTCTTTTAACCATTCTCATCCTTCTTAATCTTAGTGCGGCATTTGACACAGTTTCTAATAATATCCTCCTGAAAGATTAGCATCCATTGGCATTAGTCACACCTCCCTTGCCTGGTTCACCTCATATCTCTCAGACCACACTCAGTTTATCCAATTTAATTCCTACTCTTCAAGTCTCTATCCTGTTTCTGCTGGTGTGCCCCAGGGTTCAGTATTAGGGCCTCTTTTATTCATTATCTACATGCTCCCTCTTGGCCAAATATTCCAAAAATATAATATAAATTTTCATTGTTATGCTGACGACACCCAGCTCTATATTTCCTCCAAACTTAATTCATCCCTTCCACCTACCTCCCTCTTGAACTGTCTTATGGAGATCAGATCTTGGTTCTCCTCCAATTTTCTCAAACTTAACAGTTGGCGTGTGTCGTTGGCACAGCCTCTACCTTAACCAAATCTCACAGTTTCCCCATTAATATTGAAAATTTCCCCATCCTTCCATCCCTGCAGGTAAAGAGTTTGGGTGTCATACTTGACAGTACTCTCTCATTTCAGCCTCACATTAATTACATAACCCAGTCTGCATACTTTTACTTACGTAACATTAACCGACTTCATCCCTTCCTTACTCCCTGGGATGTTGCCATCCTTGTCCATAGTCTTATTACTTCCCAAATCGATTATT
>NW_005187463.1:3120653-3122786 GCF_000239375.1 Pundamilia nyererei | reverse complement strand
TCACCACAGTTTTCCGCTCTCTCATCTGCTACACACAGCCTCCTGCGTTAAGTCACCTTTGTTTCCATGGTAACATAGAGATAAGCAGTCCTAATGGAGTTACACGTTGCACTGATATGACCATCACAGTTAAGACATGCTGTTATAGATAAACCAAAGCAGCATTTAGAACAGACCTTACATCAGTGTTAGGGGGCCTTGTGTTAATGTAGCACCTCTCTGAGGAACATGAACCGGAAGGAACCACTGAACAGGAAAGTAAACATCACACGATCAGAAATAAATCTGTAGACTTACAGAAAGTACTCTCAGCTTACTTGGACTTTATCCTGTAATTTTTTTTAAAACAAAACAACAAACAGAGCTCGTCAGCTAATTCACAAGAAAGGTTTTTTCTGTCATTTTGTGAAATACCAACAGTAAAAACATATTTTTCTATTTTTTAACGGCTGAGCTCAATGATCTCTCAAAACAGGAATTGTTTTCAGTTATGTCGTCGTTTACCTATAGGAAGTGTATTTCAGCAGAGATGGGAACTGATAAGAATTCAACCATCCTGATTCCTTATCAGTTCCCCGGGTTCTCATTGGCTCCACTCTCAGAGTCACCGTCGTCACTAAGCAGTATATCAGGCATTCATGCAAATTAATTGCTTGCTGTGGATGTTGTCTGTGCACATTGGAGCTGTTTCTGCTCTTATCAGTGTTGTTGTTGTTACTAAAAAGTAACGCAGTGTGTTAAGTACCAACTCCAAGGAGAAAGTAATTCATTACAGTACTCATGACATTACTTTCACATTTCTCCATAAGAGAAGTGAAACACACTGTGTCATAACCAGCATTTAACAAAGTAAACTTATAGGCCATAGGCTAAGCCTACAAAAATCCCAATCCTAATGAGAACACAGATACGATCTTTCTCCTGGTATTTAGATATGAAAACAACAATAAAAACCAGCAAAAAGAGAATTTAAAGTGACAGCAGCCTCGGTGCGTAGCTGCAAATTAAAACGTTGGAAAAAGAAGTTGCAGAATTCAGTTTTCCAAGGACACAAATCATACTGTTCTGACAGCCACCTTTCTGCAAACAACAACAACAACAACAACAACAAACAAAAGGCATTCCCAGCTGTACTTTGTATGTCTACAGTCAAATATGTGAAAACCACTTTTCTTTTCATGTCATGACTTTAAGTAACAGTAAGGCATTTTTACATTCACGCGTCACTTGAGTCCAGAATTGCTGTTAAATAGTTGAACAAAACTCATCACTCGCCCTGGACGTGTGACTCCATGTTTTCTATTTCACAACATGAAATATTATTTAAAATTTGAATGGGGTCTGAATGCCAAAATTAAGTTAGTTCTGCTGTAAGGTGCAGATTTGCATCATGTTGCTAGGAAACAAACTGGTTTGACTCAAATTTATTTTCAAAGCTGTAACGGTGTCTTACTTTTAGGATTTCTGTCACAGGCCTACACTTGGTTACAACTCTGCTTATTTTACAAATTTGTTTTTGTTTTTCTTCAGTTGACATGTGACCAAATCTGCACTCAAAAGCTGTATTCTGAAATGACAGTTAAGTTTTGATGCATAATTGCAATGGACGCCATCAGATATGAAAACTGCTATGCACCCAGTGAGGTTTCCAAACAGACGGTTCCTTCAGACTGGAGAAATGTTGAGTGGACCGACGTACGTTTCCCTTCTGCTTTCTGAGGATCATAACAGGACGTCAGCTCTGTGCTTTGCTGTCTGACTCTGTGCTTTACTCTGACAGAAAATGAAAGTCTATCTGAATTCTGACCAAGCTGTTACTGCCAAGGATCTGCTCAGCATGTTCTCATCTTTTGGATGTGTCATCTCTGTTCAGGTAACTGTCTTACAAACGTGCTTTAGAAATGCAAAATTCACTTTCATTTGCTTCACGATTTTCCTCTCGTACTTCAGACGATTGTGAAAAACAATCACAGATACGGGATGGTGCATTACCGCAGTGCCGATGAAGCTGCCGTGGCTTTGAGGGAAATGAAGAGCAGCACCAAAGTCTTCTTCGTAGCTCAAGTAGGCATCAGGGAGGTCAGAGAGGGCCCCAAGGATAAAAGATCCGAACGTCCCCATCGACCACCACCA
>NW_005187463.1:3118462-3120412 GCF_000239375.1 Pundamilia nyererei | reverse complement strand
GACCACCATTGATGTAAAGGTGCTTACTCTCCAGCATTTAAAAGCACTGATTCAGAGAAATACATATGTACACAGCACTGAAAGTTTTAAATACTGTTTCTATTGTTTTGACATGTATGCTCTGTATTATGACCGTGCAGATATTTAAGAGAAAAGCCTGTGTGGTCTTGCCGGACTTCTCCAGTGCCTTGAGGCTCAGGGATTTGTTAAACAGTGCCCTTCACCACTTCCGCTTTATCTTTTCACCTCGTGGAAGACGGAGGTGCCCCACAGTGAAGATATCAGCAGCCGGCACCGTGCTCTGCTCTCGGTGACCTGTGACCTCTGCATGCTGTTACATATACAGATCAACACAAAAGCAACAAAAACACAACTTCAGTATAATAATAAACGTAAATGCTGCTGTAGAGCTGGACCCATTATTTCTGCATTACATGTGTTACATGATTAAAACCAGAGAAAAACAGGAGCTTAAAAGATGGGAAACAATAACACAACCAAGATGCACAGTGATCATGGAACCTGAGTGGGATATATTAGAGAGCAAGTGGCCATTTTTTCCTCAAAGTTGCTGTGCTAGAGTCAGTAAAAAGCACAAGGTCCAAAATGTGATGGCTGGATGACTGGGTCAGCTTTGGGCATCTCCAGATCTCCAGTTCTTGTGGGGTGTTCCTGGTCTGCAGTTGTCAGTATGGGGAGTGAAGGCTTGGCTGTGAGGTCCAATCCAACAGATGAACTACTGTAGCTCAAATTACAGAAAACATTAATGCTGGTTCTGGTAGAAAGGTTTCAGAATACACAGAACGTCACAGTTTGCTGTGTACTGGGCTGCATAGCTGCAGACCAGTCAGGCTGCCCATGCTGACCCCTATCCACCACTATGAGCACCAACAATGGGCACTTGACCATCAGAACTGGACCACAGAGCAATAGAAGAAGGTGTCCTGGTCGGATGAATCACGTCCTCTTTTACATCACATACATGCCTCGGTGCATGAGCCTGCGTGTAGGTGGTGACTGCCTGGTACCAGGATGCACCGCGGGAACAACACAAACCAGCGGAGGCAGTGCTGTGCTGGGAAAACTTGGGTCCTGCTGTAAAACTGGGGTTAATGATTGATGTGGCGTGAGGGGGAAGTTGGCAGTCACTGATCTGAGTAAACAGAAAGCTTACAAAACAATGCCCCACTAGTGACAGAATTCTGGCTACCTTGCAACAATGCCACCTAAGTTTAAATGAGCCTAGGAACTCTAATTTAGTTTCTGTTCCACAGGGGAGAGAATCTGAATCTTTATTAATCCAAGACAATTAGAACAGTAACCGACTGAACTAAATTAAATAATAAAATATATTATAAAGTTTACAATATATAAGAAATAGCTGTGATATATATAAATAGCTCAATTATAAATATCCAGAATATTACAGAGATGAGATATATATGACTGACATTTTACTCTAACCTGTCAAACTCTATTATTTCTTAATTTCACTGTAGAGCATGTGCAAAAGTAACTATTGCTCTGTGTACTGTGCATTAGATGGAGGAGTTGTACAGGTATGGATGACTTCCTGTGTCGTTCTGTGGTGCATTTGTGTCAGTCTCTCACTGAGCGTGCTCCGTTGGCATCTGCAACACCCAACCTGCCGCCCCAGCATGCAACAGCATAGAGGAAGAGTTATCACTGGCTCCGATTTGAGAGTCACGACCATCTCTGAGCAGCATATCAAAGACATTACATTTGTGCAAATTAATTGCATGCTGGGTTGTCAAATGTTTGTGTGTTGGAGGTATTTCCACTCTTTGTTTTATTAAAAATGGAAAAAACCCAACTTGTTTTTTTTAGTATACTTTTCAGTTAACGAAAAGACTCACAAACAAGCTGCAGCTTAAGGTATTGCAGTCTTCAGCTGCAAGGGATTTTCATCCGAGTAAAAAAAATAATTTT
>NW_005187463.1:3098489-3108766 GCF_000239375.1 Pundamilia nyererei | reverse complement strand
CGATACATATGCGTACCGAACCGAAAGCACTGTATCGAACGGTTCAATATCGATACGAGTATCGTTGCACCCCTACTGAGCAGGGAATTTCCAGACATTTGCTGACTCTGTGCAACAGCTTTCTTTTGCCTCTGCTTTTGTGTTGTGCATATTTATGCAGTAAGACGTGCATTTTTGTACCTGTACGGTCGCTTATTTGTCCCTGTAAAGACCCTGTAGTAGACCAGAAATTCTGTTTATGAGTTAAGAAGACTTAGATGTAGTTTGATGCAAATTTTCTGCAGCAAGGAATTATTTCTAGTGTTATTAATCCCCAGTAGACAGGCTTTCAAACCCCTAATTAAAACATTATAAACTGGTCCACCCCAAGGATCGATCCCCCGGCACAAGCAGATTATAATGTATGCGGTGAAGAGCCAGGAGGACCTGTGATTTCTAACTCCTGGAAACCAAACAACCTCCGGCTAAGTGGATGGCACAACACAGAAGAACACAGAAGAAAGCCATTTTCCAACTCTCTCTGTAAGGCACTCATGACTTTTGATCAATGGTCGTGACAGTTTTCGTGACAGTTTTCATATTATTGATCATTAAACTGACCTCATGGCGCAATGCTAGTCAGTGGTGCTAGTTTCTGTTAGGTTGGGGTTGAGACAGGTTGATGAAGCTTGCAGTCAGAAGAAGTCACTTGGATGAGAGAGGAAATGTTTCTCCCTCTGAAAACATTACAGATGAACAGAATCGACTGTCTGAGAGTTCAGTATATCGTGACTTCCTGTAATAAATACAGGCAGAAATGGTGATATGAAATAATCAGATTGTTATTACAGGCACACCAGAACTTTGAAGCTGAATGCTGAGGTCAGTATGCTAGCAAACTAACAGTAATAATGCTAACATTACTGATGTTTCAAAAGTAATGTTTGCTATTTTAGTTTAGCATGTCAGTGGATTAGCAGGTACGCTGATGAAAATAGCCTGTAATTCTTTTGATATGTGGCTGCAAACCATTAAGGCTTCTTCAGTTTGCTGGATTAAACCAAAGAAGCCTCTTGGATGAAAGATGAAACCAAAAAGAGGTCCAGCTGCTTTCATTTCAAGCATTTAAGTCTACCATGAACTTTATGACTGAGAACCTACACAGACATTTAGGCACAAACCATAAAATGTAACACAGATTTCATTTTTGACTGAATGAAGGTGCTGGATAAACGTCAACAGATATGTGAATACTTTAATTTTAAAGTAATCTGGATCCCCACTGGGGACCAGTTATGGTTTTTACAGCATCCCATAGCGGTACAATAATTGTCTGGTTTCTTCAAAGCTCAAAGTGTTTGATGGAGAGACGAACCAACAGGCTGAGGTTGTCAACACCAAAGACACTGCTAAAAAGATAACAACAAACTGCATTTAAACTTACACAGAATTATTGGTGGGTACATTTATATAGCACTGATAAGGTGGCACCTCATTGGTTATAACACTGTGATTATTCTGTATGAGGACACATTGTAAAAGATCAGAATTGCTAAAATATAGCGAGAGTACCAACAGGCTTTTCTTTCATATATTAAAATGACAACATAGAAATAAACAGTTTTAATTGTGTACATGTAACAAATCTAGACAAAAAAAAAGACGTGGGTCCAGACAACCTTATCAAAAAGCTGATTGTACTGAATATATTTTAGAAGTCAGAAACTGTTATAGTTACAGTTTACACAGTACTTAACCTGTATAACATGGTGAACACAGAGAATTATAATTATGATGTACCTCACTTGTTCTCGGACAGGCTCTTTCATGTCACTGCAGTCCCTTCTTACTTTAGCAAGTGTAGCTCTTCACACATGGGGAGCTAAGATTGCCTTAAAGATGAATTAGTTCATGTTAGCACTCCTGCAAAAGTGCTGTGTCATCACAGACTCACAGTATATTTTACTGAAACCTTGTTATGATTTTTTTTAAAGAAGAAGAAGAAGAAACAAATATCAAAATCAGGTATATTTTAGTGGGTGAGTCACTCGAGACATTTGGGACATGGCTACCTTCACTCAGCTTGGCAACCCAGTATACAGAGCTGACTGAGAAATAGTAGATACACCTGAATAAATACACCTCTTCCTCTTGTTAGTTCAAAATAATCCCATTTCCTTAAGTTAAATCAGCCCCGTGGGTCATTTTGCACTTTCTTTACAGTCTCTGCATTCATCATCATCATCATCATCGTTGTCGTCTCATCACACAGAGACAAAGGAGGTTCAGATCTCTTCATAACATCGTCAAGAGACTGCACTTTTTTTCTCAGGCTCTATGAAAATGTAGCAAACGATCAAAGCAAATCATGTTCGCAAGGAGCTGCATGTCATTTTTGGGTAAAGTAAAAGAACAAAAAAAACAAGCAGACTGGAGTTTGTCATACAAACATTTCTCAGAGGCAGAGCTGCTCTGAAGGCAGAAATAATCTCATTAGTTCAGTTATAGTAAAGCTATATTATCTGACCCCACTTGATCAACAAGTTTGTGTTAACTAGTGACAACTAGCTGGTATCTCTACAATCTGCTAATGATCCTGCTCATACACTGATGATGACGCTGTCTTTAAATTGCACAAAAGTTTGGCGGCTGGAGCCAGAGAACATTAACCTGAAGCAAAACTTGTGTCTATATTAAACTGGAGCCTTTTGAAGTCTGAAGTTTAGACTTATGTCTGACAAGTTTCACTTTCACTGTTCACACGTAGCACCCACTCTTCCACCATAACCAGCAAACTGAATTTCAAACACGAATCGTAACAACTTTGTCATCACAGGTTGATGAAGGGAAGCATGATTTGTGGTCTGAGTTATTGTTGTTTTTGTTGTTTGTTTGTTTTTTTGACAAAACTACATGGATGCTACATTTTTCACTTCAAATCCAGTTTCTTTTTCTCTTTTATATTACAAAGTCTCTTAAATACTTCATCTGTTTTTAGTGGGCTTTGCATTGTATGCATCTTGAAGGCGCTTGTCCGTTAGTTTACACATCTGGCTTGACTGTGTTAAAGCTACAGTGGACAAAATCGTTTTGGCAACAATGAAAAAAAAGAAAATCGATAACCTCCCAGCACGCGGTAATCCAGCAGTTGCAGAGGAAAGTGGACTGCTGCACTTTCTCTGGGTTTTGTTTTCAGGCTTTAAAAAGCTAGCTCATGATCGGCGAGGCAATCCGCACAGACTGGAATAGCTGATCGCCAAGAGGTGAAATAATAATTCTGTGACCACACCATTAAAAAGTAGCTTTATTTAAATCTGACTCCAGATTATCCCACTGTGAAGTGCTGCACCTCTCCCTCCACGTCTGCTCCACTTGGATTGCTAACTCTTGGTGTGCCCATGCTCACTGAATCTCTTCCACCTCTGTTCAAAACAGTCAAACCTCACTTGATGCCAGCTGGGAAAAGAGGACAAACTTGAAGAGAGCCAAAACTGAAAAACTTAGTGCTACCTTCTGACCTCATATGCCTTTTTGGCCTTAAACAAGTCCTCCACTAGAAACTGCTTTCTGGTCTCTGGGCCATTCCCAGCTATGGTCGATAGTGATGATCATCGCTATCATGGTTGCGTTAGTTTGACTTTAAAAAAAGTCTGTTTTGTGTCTGCAAAGCTAGTCATGAGTGGGTGATCCAAACATACCCAGAGCACTTGGAGCTGTGCATGGCTGCACAAAGGGAGAATAACACCAAACTAAATTAATAGACTCTAAATTGCAAGTGTACACCTTTTATCTAAAGAAATGAATTCCAAGCAGGAACATGCAGGACCTTCAGGTGGGAGAGAGAGGTTTGAGTTCTGTGAATTCAATGATGGGAAAGCCATATGAGATGGCTAGTTATTTTTGAACTTTCTCCTTTTTTCTGCCTTTGGTTGATTTCAACCTACTGCAACTCTATCATGAATGCCGTGTACATACAGATTAAATGTGATTACCATTCCAATCTCTCACCTTATTCAGTTTGCCGGGAATGTTCTTTGGCTTTCCTTATTTACTCTCATATCTATATTTATTTCCACTTTCAGAAGAGCTCTGCCTCATAAATACTCACATTACTAAAAGTACTGTGTGTCAGATTGTGGAACAGGATTCTGTACAGTGACAGGTCAATTGACTGAAGAGCCGTGGAGTGCTGCTGGACGTACGCTCCACTCTCAGACCTCCAGGAGACTCTGAGGCACTGGTTGCTGGTGGTCAGGCTGGAGGCGACAAATGGGCTTGTTGCACATGGGGCACACGCTGCGAATCTCTAACCATTTTAGCAGACACCTGCATAAATGTGGATAGACATGAGGCAAAGACACAAAGTTGCAAAGTTATGTGAAAAGGTTCAGTTTTAACCACGTAGCATCCATCAGATCACCAGAGAAATACTTAAGGTTCCATTTTAGCAACATGTTAAACAAGCACAGTCCCAGAAGCAAGATCATGTTACCTTTTAACTCCGCTCCTTTACATGGATTTTGGCCTTTCAGCTTTCCTATTTTAAGATTTAAACCTGAATACACCAAGTAGGTGAAAAGTCTATATAAAAGGGTCAATATGAACTGAACCTACCCTGCCCCAAAAAAGATCCCTGGCGACCCAGTGATGGTTTAGTGGTTAAAAACACGACAAAAGAGAAATACAGGAACAGTGACAGCTCACACACTTTGTAAACAGCATGTACATTCCAGAAGCTGGTCTAAAACTGCTGCTGTTATTGTCACACCTAAGCTGCAGGGTAAATTCAAGGCTCAGTTACAAAGGTCCTCCTGTTCAAACATGCATGGTCAAGAGTTCTTAGAAATCTGGTAGTCATTTCCTGCGAGCGTTGCTGGGCATCTTTTTCCAAATTTTACGGCCTCAGTGATTGCGTCAGCTGCTAATTGAAGGCAGAGACCAGCAAGAAATTTGCACATGTCGTTTCTCCAGCTGGTCGAGATCCTTGCACATTTCACTAAAACTTTTAAGCTTTAAAAAAGACGAATGTCAGCTGAGGTGCATGATTACAAGTTTGTGAAACCACTAAAACAAATGAAACATGTTTTGAGTTTGGAGTTTTCGTAACATGGAGTCAGTTGTTTGCTCTCATGAAGGTTTGATAATTACCATGGAATGATGTACTAAACAACTTACTTTTTGTGAAAAGCATGGGAACACGGGCACACTCCAAGCTCGTCCCTGCTGCGAAACTCTTCCAAGCACACCGCACATGTTTGCTGAAAAGGCCAAATGACGGTTTAATTCAAAATTCAAAACGACTACCTTTTTTTTTTTTACACTTATTGTGTAACATCTGGGTGTGATTTCACAATAGAGACCATCTTTTCATTCGCTCATTGGTAGCTTAAAAGTTACATTAAGATATAGCAGTTACTATAATTTTTCAGAGATCTTCCTGAAGCTCCTGAAGCACACATTTATTGCTAGCAGTGAGTACCTCGCCTGTTTCTCTTGGGTGAATAACCACAATACCAATTTTGGCATTTAATCAGTTATTCGATTGCTTTACTTTTCCAAAATCTAGTTACGCTTATTATGATGTATCAAACTGCTAAAATAATGAATTATAAATACATAACATCTAGCACAAAGTGGTAGCTACAGTCATGAAGCCATGCCCGTGGAGCACCTGTAACAGCCATAACTTAAAGTAAAGTCTGCAGGACTTTATCAGTGGCTCCTATACAATGTGGCTTCAGTTCACTGAGTTTTGTGGGCATTTGTTTATGCACAAAGGTCCTGTCACAGCGTGTCAGCTGGGTTGAGGTCTTTGACTGGGTAACTTTGATTCTTTTCTTTTTTTACCCATGCGGGTTGTAGATTTGCATCTGTACCTGGGATCACTGACCTGTTTTATGACCCAGTTTGGGTCAAGCTTTATCTGTCAGACAGATGGCATATTTGACTCAGAATACTTTAGTATACAAAGGAGTTTATGGCTGACTCAGTGACTGCAAAGTGCCCAGGCCCTGTAGACTGACCAGATCACTAAAAGCCAAATGTGAGGCAAAAACTGTTTTTGTGTAGGAGAAAGCGGGATGACAACGCTGAAAAGTAGACTGAAATTTGTCACGTCGAACTTGAAAATAAAACTCCAATCAATTGTGCATGTTACCAGATTGTAAATTGCTATGTATGGGCCAACTATGCACCTGTTTTATTTCACTGCTATTTCAGCAGTTTGTATGTTTCACTTTTGATTAATCTAAATCTAGATGCCAAATCCATAGATTGGCATACTTTTTTCAGCCATATCTGACAATTTTTGCCATTTTTATCCAATTATGACCCCAAAAATCATTGTGTTAGTTCACACCATAGTTCCCTCCTGTGGGAAAACGAAAAATAACTCTAGCAAAGAAGACAAAAATTCTTTCTAAGAACATACTGCCACTTCTTTTTTGTTGTAGAAGTTTGCATCATATTCAACAAAATCTGCTAGTTACATCTGATGACTTGTAACATTCGCTGATGAGTATGGCATCAGACAGGTGACTATCTGACTATCATAAAAAACCTTCCCTTCATATATACTGGGTAAATGCTAGACTTTAGAGTCTATTTAAAATGTGGCTGTTATTTACTGTCATCATTTCAATAAAGCAGTACAGGTGTACTTAGTTTTTCACAGGACTGCCTAGATTACTCTGAGTGAAAACTTTCACATGACTGTAATTGCTGTAGCTAGCTAAACCTCAAAACCAGCAGCTAATGGTTAAAAAAGTAGTTCTAAAAGTAACTGGCAGGTTTTACATAATGTATAATGCTTTTACATGGTCTCCTCTTATTTGACCTTTAAAAATATGATGGCGTTTTGTCATAAGAGTCAAAGGAGTAGGATGAAGTTTACACTTATCTGATCCTATCCTATATTTACGCTGCAGTCACACCAAACAATGGTTCCCTATTTCTTTGGTTGAATTATAGATTTACTACAGCTCAGCAGTAAATTAGGCTTCCATTTAATCCCTTTATTTAGTTTTGCTTTTCACATTTTAAATCACTTAACAAAAAGGATGTATAACAAATATCTTTTAAATAGTTAACACTGGCTCTGGTTCCTGTTCATCTCAGCCAACCCAGTTTGCCCCTTTAACTTACACCAAGTAGGCTCAGTTTCTTCTCCGCTCCTTTTAAAACAACCTGTTGAGAAGAAGGGATTTGTGTAAAATATATACATATAAATGGCAGTTCTCTAGAAAAAGCGCAAGTGTAACTGGATTACAATTTGGCACTTGTCATATTGGTCACAATATCAATATATTACCTCGTTGTAGCCGTACTGCCCTCTAGCACCTCGTCGCCTCAGTCTGTGAAGCACAAATAAGAAACATATTATTATTTAGATGCATGAAAGCTCTAAACTATGTCTGATGCTTCCATATCTGTCTTCACCATTACAAGTCTTGTCATGCTGTAGGAATCAGCTGGGATAGTACTTTGAGCAGGCCTGGAATTCACACAACGTGAAATTCATGTATCAGCCTGTCCATCCACTCTTGTACTGAGCAGAACTGTAACTCTGTCAGGAATGTGCGCTTGTAGGAAAAAAATCTGGCTGAAATTCAGTTTTACTGCACTGATCACAAGCTGTGTAAAGCATAAATAGATTAGCATTATTTTGGGTTTGGGGAACAAGCAAATAGCTAGTTCACCAATCCCTTACTAAATTTGAAGGATAAGTAAAAGCACCTTTGTCTCCAGGGTATCTTCGCTACACCTTTGCTAGTGAAACCACAATATGACTGATGAAACATGACTTCATCAATCCATTTACACTGACTTTTTCCAGGAATGCTAGCGCTTGAAAGCAGCACCCTGTCCTAACCCTGTTCTGTCAGCACTTCATTTTGTCAAACAACAATGTTCCATGTATTTCCACATAATGCAATGACAGCGGAAAATACTATCTCCTAATGTTCAGAGTCAGCCATTAAGATCTGCTCATGTGAACCCACCCCATAATATAATTTAGCTTGTTTCAGCTGGACTGATAGTTTCATGTGACTCATTTCAACTCCCATATGAATGCCAAATGATAAAAGATGATACGAAGAAATGAGTCTGGCTGTGGATGAAACACAGTTGCAAGAAACTGAGAAATAAGATGTTTTGTTTTGTAACACACTCCAATATAGGTAAAAAAAAAATCCTGTACAAGTGAATGGAGGATTAAATATGTCTTGGAACTATTTTTGATTCTTTTGTTATTTGTATTTGTAAGTTAGGTGTACAATTCTGTCTACTTAACAACAGATTTTATGATATTTATTAAAAGAGAAAGACCCATTTACTATTTGGAATTAGAGACCAATTCCGCTGAGAGTCTGACAGACTTAGAATGAATTAATGCACATGACTAAATGGTGACTAGTTCATAGAAACACACAAATATAAGAGTTTTGTAGAGCTATCTGATGCAGGAGCTCTAAAGTTGCACTGCCTTTTGTCCTGTACCTGAACAGGTAGCAGCAGAAGATGAGGCTGAGCATGAGGATGAAGAGGCCGATGCCCAGGATGATTATGTAGACGTTGAGCGGCAGTTCGTGCAATGTTTCTGATGTCATCTTGCAGTAAGGATCAGAGTTCTGCAGTCCGAGGTTACATAGACACCCTAAGAGAATAGGATACACACAGAGGAAAAAGACTGCACCCAGTGTATAAACTACCTCAACCTGTATTAAAACAGCTAGAGCAACACAGTTTGGCTCACAAGAAAACTACTTCCATAACTACTTGCACGTTAGTGTAAACCAGTCCCACCACAATAGCTTAACACAGCAGATTTTTTATACTAAGGAAATTTGCTTTAATGACATAATAAACATTTTAGTTGTTCAGATTTATGAAAAGGTATTTTGAGCTATATAATAAATACCTATAGCAGCAATCGTTTATGAATAGTTTCAAATTAAAATACAGTTAATTATTAAACTGGATCATTTTATAATATCAGTGTATAATATTTCCATAATACGTTGGTAGTGGCCTGTATGTAAGGCTCACTGTTCATATATCTTGACACAAAGAACAAGCCACTCATGAATATACTGTTGGTGATAATGCAAATACGGATTCATGGTTTCTCATGCCTGATTGTATGGCAACACAATAAACAAAGCTATTAGTCAGCTAATTCAGCTGTGGAATTAAAATGCCAACAGAAATCATTAGGAAAGAAAGAAAGCATGCTTGCTTTTTCTGCACAGAATATTTATGACCTAAATAGTTTGCAAAATTCATAAAGATGTGGGCAAGCTTCTATTTAATTTTATTCTGAACAATTTATGTCCTTTGTCTGTAGTTCTGAAATGACCCTAATAGCCCAATATGTTATAGAGACATATATATATGTGCACAAAAGGAAAGGAAAAGCTAATATACACAATTGTTTTTTAATTTTTTTAAACAATTTTTTGCAATGCTTCATAACTATACTGTTTAACAGGTTCTTTTTGTTCTCTTCAGACTTGTCACTAGGAAACTCTGATGAACCAGATGTACCCTACTCAAGTGGCAGATAAATTTATCCCTTTGCTAGGAAGCTAATCCCCATTTACCTAGCTGTAATGTTCGAACTTTTATTTTGAAATCACCGGATGTAGATAGGTACGTCGGCTGTGTGCTCATGTGCTAGCTTAGCAGTTTACAGTTGCGTGGATGCTTGTTCTATATATACGGAATAAAAGAATCTGTATGAAGACTCCGAGGCGATTTCTTCGTAAGCAGTGAAGACACAACACTAGCTATTATCTTCATATCTAAACGTTGCCATTAGCTACTTAGCTAAAGGCTATGTAGCCATTAGCTTGACCAGAGTAGTAGCTAAGAGCTAAGGACTGATCAACGTGTAACATTTAGCAGCTACAACCAGAACTTTCCTCGGCAGTTGTTGGACAACAAGTAGCCTAGAGTTGTTATCAGTTGTTAATGTTGCCTGCATTAGCAAACATTTTAGCCTTTAAAACCAGGCTGTTAAACTTGTTTCAAAAAATATACTAGTCTGGACTTCCCATGTGTGTCACGTTGCTATTTTAGATCAAGGGAATGAAGGTCAACAACATAAGTTTAACACCTGTGTGTATAAACACATTTTTATGTGAGTATTAGACCACCCAGCTCCACTAGAGGTTTCGGTTGGGCTCACTAAAAAGAGCCGGCTCTTTCGGCTCCGAACCGGCTCTTCAGGTTGTTTTGTTGCTTTAATTAATTTATTATTAACAATAATATAAAATTATGCACAAAAGGAATTACTA
>NW_005187463.1:3086788-3097510 GCF_000239375.1 Pundamilia nyererei | reverse complement strand
TGGTTGGTACTTGCTGGCTTGTGTAGCCACTAGGTAACAAAAGCTCAACACTGCCCCTAACATCCTGGAGCACTTCTGTTGTCTTTTGTACGTGTTTTGAGTTTTTATGTGCTTCTGAGTTTTTACGTGTTTTGGGGTTTGTACGTGCTTCAGAGTTCGTATGTGATTTGAAGTTTGTATGCGCTTTGTCTCTAGGGGCTACTGTAAATATACGTTTATTTATTCACTCCACATAAAATGTAATAAATAAATCCTATAATACAAAAATCAACTATTCACATTTCAACTTTTAACTATTAAAATTTTCAGCTTTTTCCTTTTACATATTTAAAGTGAAACAACACAAAACACTGCAAACCACAACACAATTAAATATAAATTATAATATGAAAACAAAAAGAACATGTATATTCTCTGTCATATGGACCTGCATGAATAAACTTTCTGAATCTTTCGTCCCTGGCTCTTTCTGTCTTTCCCTCCCGCTCTGTTCCTGTGCTACTGAGCATAACTACCGCCCCTCCCCCCTCTGCCCAGCATAAAGCACAAGGCTCGCACGTTGAGTGAAGCGGGAAAAAGTGCAAGAGAGAGGGTGAGAGAGAAAAAACAAAACAACAAAAAACCCACGGCTAGCGATAAGGAGCCGGCTCGCGTCGTTCATGTCAAACACCCGGCTCTAAGAGCCATTTCGTTCGCGACCGACCCATCACTACTCCACAGTGGATGTAGGGTTGGGTTTTAGGGGGTGCACTCTTATGTCTGTGCAGTCTGTAAAGCCTGGCACACGAGCTGCACATGACATCTGTGTAGCCTCTTGTTTCAAATTGCAAACTGCTTACCCTGTTAGCATTCTTAGATAGAGTGTTTGAATTCAGGGGAAAGTTGTGGGAAAGTATTGTGGGATTTTGGGGTCAGATTTTTGTTTCTGGTGATGTTTGCTATCCTCATGATGAAGACGGAGAAAACAAGCAGCTTTCCACACCCTAAAATAGACCGACTTTAATATGAACTTTTATATCTGTCCTTGCATCACAAAGGAATTTGTTCTACTTGCTTTTTGGCCCAACACCCCTTAGTTTAGCTTGGGGAGAAACAAGTTCTTAGCCTGAGGGGTTTGAGCAAGGCACTTTTCATTCCATGCAACAAACGTCAGGTTTAAACCACAGTAATTAATGTTTTCACAAGACTAAAGTGCAAGAAGTTAAGCTACAGTGGAGGAAGTCTGGTTCAGAAGTCACTCTCTAATGGACAAGGGTCACTGCAGCAGGTGACAGTCTCAGGGGGTTTTAGGAGGAGGGTTAAGGAGGACGTCTGGACGAAGGAGGTAATCTTAGCACGATGCTAGTAAATCATTGATAGTGGAGCACTAAAGGCTAGGCTACTGTGCACATGCATTAGTTGGGGATAGGCTTATATCATTGTTAAACATGACTAGTTTTATTTTGATGTGTTTTGGATGGAAAATTTGTAGAAATGTGTAGCATAAAAATCTTTAAGATGATTAAGTAGGAAAAACTTTTTTGCAGTCATTTTTTTAAAATTATAAAAATAGTAAAACATGTTGTGGCCTAGTTGTTACTGTTGTCATAACTTCATGACATCAGGATAGGGTTGGGTCAGCTCTTCACTAATCTAGTGACTGGAAAGTCCTTCCTCACCTCATAGTAACAATTATATATAAACATGTCTTACCTACAAACAGCTTAATAATGTATAAATCAGTTGCTAGAAAACACCAGTAGCATTATCCAATCAAAATCAGTTGACTATGTATAAGGAAATCGTGGTGGAACAGCTTAATATAACTCTTTTAGGAGGGCAAACTGGCTCCAGGTCACTTACCGTTACACCAGTGGACAGGATGCATCAAATGTTCATATAGAAATGTTCATATAGCAAACCCAGTAAGCCGTTCCAGTATCACAAACTATGATTTGCACAACTTTTCTGGGATTGTTTCCAGCACTGAAAATGATGTCCGCCTCCAGGTTCCTCTTATACCTGTGTTAAATCCTTGTGGTCTCGAGTCAGTACACCTGATCAGAGACACCTAGGACCTTGAACACAATGTTTCAGTCTGCTGGGATGATTTTACCCCATGAATGTCATAAAAAACATCCACTTATGTGAGATTTTGACTCCCAGACGGCTGCGAATGTATCAGAGGTAGAAACTAAAGTGCTCCTTTGTGCATTTCCCACAAATGACAAAGAATCCGACGTGGAGTTGTGCTGATGAGAAGACACCAATGTCACTGACAAGACAAGGAAATGTATTCCAAATCCCATACAGCACTTTTGTTATGAGCCTCTGGCTTTGTTTCCCCCTTCAAAACACTGTGACAAGGCTGTCCTTCCCTTCCTCTTCTTCTGTTCTCTTTTCCCTTTCTTCTCACTCCTCTGTCCGCTCCTTTTAGATCTCCACGCCGCTTTCGTCCTCTCTGGCTGTGAAAACCTGCCGTTGCCAATTATGGAGAGACAAAGGGAGGGACGTGGACGGGTTCTCCCGGCAGCACAGCCAGCCAAGCAGGCAGGCAGCCTCTCAGTGTTCCCGTGGAAAGCAGCAACTCATCTCTTCCCCCGGCTTCCTGCTGTGAACACAGAACACGGGGAGGTATGTCAACGCAGGAAGACAATGCAGCCAATGTTAACTCAGACCTAGGGTCTCCTCTCTCCGCCTGTGGTTTCTTTTTTTTCTCTTTTCTTCTCACATTCACTCTCCTTCCTCGTCTCTCTTCCCCACGTTCTCTGTCTAAAGGTCTCAGTTTGTAAACAGATCCCTGCTCATGTGATTTGCTGTCTGCATCATAGCTCTGCTTTCACCGCCCCCTCCTTCCTCCCTCCTTCCCAGCTCGCCTGCGTGCCCTCCTTTTACCCCTCTGGGTTTTCCTTCCACCCACTCTCTCCCCCACCCCATCCCCACCTTCCTATGCAGCTGCAAGCTATTATTGAAGTAGCTGCAGAGCAGATGGCAGACAGGCAGATGAGGGGAAAGTCAGCGATATGACAGTTGAAAGATAGTTTGATTAATTAGATGCAGTGTTTTCCACTGATAAACAGCAACTCGCTTTGTTTATGCAAAACTCGTAACCCGAACCAAAGGGGAATTTTGAATCCCTCAAAACTTCCATAAGCCAACTTCCAACTGAACTAAAAATGTAACTGCCTCTGGGCCCTTGCCCATGTATAAAAATAGCTTCAATAAGCTCAATAATCGTAAAGATAAGTGTCAATTGCAGGCGATAAGACAGGAAGAGAGATGTTAGCAGATAGCTAATCATGATCGGTAAACATGGAAGGAATATGACACAGAAAGACAGAAGGTTCAGTACAGCTGTTATTGACAGACAGATGGATGGGTGTGTCACTGTGTTTGCTGGTTGTTGCTTTCACCTTTCCAGTGCTTTCACCTGTACAAATGAACCTAGCCAAAGGTAAACAGTCCAGATAAACCACTGTAAATGCAGCCTGAGGTTATGGGCCAGGAAAAAAAAGGAAGAAATGTAGAGCTCTGCTAAGTGAGGATTAACGGGTTCAATGAGTTTCTACCCTCAGACCTGCTTTTATAGAAGAAAAATTACAACCCGCCTTATGACTTCAGCTTTTGGCCAGTAAATACTTTTGTTCAGGAGTGAATAATAAATGTTTCATCTCACGAAGAATCACATTAAAAAGAAAAAAGTTATTTAAGTAGCTATAAAAAAACTGGTTATGGGACTTCTGTGATTTCTTAACGGTACAGCGTGTAAAATCTAACCACTAGATGTCAGTACATGGCAGATTACGGTTAACTGAATGCTTTTTTTCTTACTCCTCCCAATTTAAGTGCATAATCCTGTCTATGGTGGCCACTGTAGGACTAACAACTCGGCCAACAGTGCAATTGTAGCGAGTGTTTGCTGTCAGTTAGCTGTTTATGCCACATCTATTTCTCCGAAGGAGGCTGTAAAACTTTCCGAAAAGACTCCGATATGCCTCGATTGTCATGGTTCCCTGTGTCTCCCCAGCGATCTCGGTGTTGCTGTTGTTGTTGCTTTCTCTCCCTGGCCTTTCTCTCTCGCTCGCCTCTGCTGGGGTTCCCACCTCTGGCCCATGCCCTTGCAAGTAATCACGCACCTGCAGCTCATTGTCCTGAACTTCAGCCACTATTTAGGCGACAGCTCAGCGTTTCTCATCACTGGATCGTTGTACGACACTCACCAATGTAGCCCCGACTCTTTCCTGTGTATCGTCATTTCTCGTGTTTCCCTGGCTTCTAATTGTCTTCCCCTGTACATAGATCTTCTTGGACCCATCCCTGTTTCCACCCCTGGAGTTGCAATCTTGATTGTTTTGGTGAGTGGTGTGTGTGTCCAAAGAAGTGTGTGGCTTTCCCCCTCCTTCCCTGGATTCCCTGGAGCCCTATTCCCCACGCACTTTGTATATAGCACTCGGTGATCGTGTAAATAAACTGTTTATTCTCAACATCAACAGAGTCCTGCGCCTGAGTTCACTCGTTCATTGTGACATCAATGAATCAGTGAAGCTCACGTGTCCGTTTCAGCGATACCAAGGTGAGTTATGGAGAATATTCCAGAATATTCTGTCAGTAAGCGCTGCTGTTAGCTGCTGTTAGCTGCTGTTAGCTGCTGTTAGCCAATGTAAGAAACTTGAAACTGTCTTGTTGATCTAACATCAATGGACTCGGCCACTTAGTGAATAAACTCTTACACGATCTGATACTGTAATCAAACTGTTTATCATCTGACAAAGTAATTGCGACAGTATTGAGAATAACCAAACATATTCATTCACAATTTCAACTTCAGTTAAGGAGATGACGCTTGAGTTGAGGAGGAATAATGAGAAGGACGATGAAAATATACACATAAAAATATTAAATGGTCACATATAGTTTGAAAGAAGTATTTGTGGTCTTTAAATTAAAAGTAACTTTTAAGACATACTACATGTGTTACTGGTCTCAAGCCACAGACAAAAAAACACAACTGGGCATAACAGCAATATCCACCTCAGTCACTGTATACATGAAGTCAGCATAACATGCAAACCAGTGCCTGCCCCCATGTATTTTTAATGGTTTCATTCTAAGTTTATGACAATGCATGAATTTGATGGATGATGTAATTAAACACTAATCAGTGTATATTTATGAGTACAACATTCCTTTTTTTCTTTACATAACCTGAAAAAATTACTTATTGTACCTTTTAAGCTGAGTGAGTCTAGCAAAATCAATTTCCTGCTCAGTTGATGTGTGATATAAGTGCTATAATATAAAATTAAAATGGAAATAGAATGAGGTAAAAGTGATTTATTTGTTTTTGTATGTCAGAAATATTTATAACTGAGAAAAATATCCAGTTAACATTAAAAGAAACAATAATGTAAAGTATACGTATTCCATGTTCAGCCTGTGCGGCTGCTTCGGAGAATCCAATGGTCCATCTAGTGGTTGTTGTGCGGAAGTGCAGCACGGGCTCAGTGCAGCTCCTGAAAGTAGAATTGAGTTCACAGAAAACCCATTCACATTAAACTCGAGACTCTAATAATTATCCAGATACAAAGCCATCTCAGTCCTTTAAGTAGGACTCAAACTCCTTTAGCATTGTCCCAGGAAGTCCCACACAGTTTGCCATCTGATCTGTTATTGCTTTGTGGTCGATGGTCTCAGTTGCAGAACTAAGATCCTGTGATGCTAAAATCTGCCATTCACTATGTTTAGGTTAAACGTGGTTAAACTGCTAATTGTAAGACATCAAAGCAGTTGTTTAATTCCAAAAAGCTGCTCAGTTGATTAAAAACAGCAACTTGTCCCTTGGCTTTAAATAAAATGTAACAGGGGCCAAAAGAAAACAAAATTATTATAATTATTCTGTCAACTGTTCAGTGGCAAGGTGTGTTTCTAATTCCTGTATTACACAATGCATCCTGATTATACATTGATCAGTCATAACATTATGATCACCTGCCTAAAACTGTGTTGTGTTGCTAACAAAGACCTTGTGCTGGCACCAAGATGTTAGCAACAGATTCTTTAAGTCTTGTAACTTGTGAGGCGGGGCCTCCATGCATCTGACTTGTTTGCCCGGTACACAGATGCTCGATTGGATTGAGACCTGGAGGATTTGGTCAACACCTCAAACTCGTTGTTGTGCTCCTCAAACCGTTCCTGAAGCATTTTTGCTTACTACCAGTTTTGCCTTACTTGTCTGTGGCTATGCAGCCCCATTCACAGCAAACCGATACACTGTGTATTGTGACATCTTCCTATCAGAACCAGCATTAACTTTTTGTGCAGTTTGAGCCACAGTAGCTTGTCTGCTGGATTGGACCACCAGCCATCACTCACCATGTGTATCAGTGTCTTGGCCCATGATCATTGGTTCACCACTGTTACCTCCTTGGATCACTTTTGATAGATACTGACCACTGCAGACCAGGAACACCCCACAAGAACTGGAGATCTGGAGATGCCCAAAGCTGACCCAGTCATCCAGCCATCACATTTTGGACCTTGTGCTTTTTACTGACTCTAGCACAGCAACTTTGAGGAAAAAATGGCCACTTGCTCTCTAATATATCCCACTCAGGTTCCATGATCACTGTGCATCTTGGTTGTGTTATTGTTTCCCATCTTTTAAGCTCCTGTTTTTCTCTGGTTTTAATCATGTAACACATGTAATGCAGAAATAATGGGTCCAGCTCTACAGCAGCATTTACGTTTATTATTATACTGAAGTTGTGTTTTTGTTGCTTTTGTGTTGATCTGTATATGTAACAGCATGCAGAGGTCACAGGTCACCGAGAGCAGAGCACGGTGCCGGCTGCTGATATCTTCACTGTGGGGCACCTCCGTCTTCCACGAGGTGAAAAGATAAAGCGGAAGTGGTGAAGGGCACTGTTTAACAAATCCCTGAGCCTCAAGGCACTGGAGAAGTCCGGCAAGACCACACAGGCTTTTCTCTTAAATATCTGCACGGTCATAATACAGAGCATACATGTTAAAACAATAGAAACAGTATTTAAAACTTTCAGTGCTGTGTACATATGTATTTCTCTGAATCAGTGCTTTTAAATGCTGGAGAGTAAGCACCTTTACATCAATGGTGGTCGGAGGGAGGAGGCTGAGCAGCAGGTCTCTTTCATACCAAGATCGTGGGAGGTTATCAATTTCAATAGACACAGTCTGACGAGAGAAAAACAAAAGATTTCATAAAATTATCAAAACATCCATCATCAGCCATAAAAAACAAACCTTAAGATTTTTTTTCTTTTTTGTGGGAGTCCAAATGTTTCATTACCTGTCTGTAAGCTGGAAACAGTGGTTCCCACAGAATGGGATGTCTGTGCAGTGGGCGGTAACTACAGCTGCTTGGTGGTGGTCGATGGGGACGTTCGGATCTTTTATCCTTGGGGCCCTCTCTGACCTCCCTGATGCCTACTTGAGCTACGAAGAAGACTTTGGTGCTGCTCTTCATTTCCCTCAAAGCCACGGCAGCTTCATCGGCACTGCGGTAATGCACCATCCCGTATCTGTGATTGTTTTTCACAATCGTCTGAAGTACGAGAGGAAAATCGTGAAGCAAATGAAAGTGAATTTTGCATTTCTAAAGCACGTTTGTAAGACAGTTACCTGAACAGAGATGACACATCCAAAAGATGAGAACATGCTGAGCAGATCCTTGGCAGTAACAGCTTGGTCAGAATTCAGATAGACTTTCATTTTCTGTCAGAGTAAAGCACAGAGTCAGACAGCAAAGCACAGAGCTGACGTCCTGTTATGATCCTCAGAAAGCAGAAGGGAAACGTACGTCGGTCCACTCAACATTTCTCCAGTCTGAAGGAACCGTCTGTTTGGAAACCTCACTGGGTGCATAGCAGTTTTCATATCTGATGGCGTCCATTGCAATTATGCATCAAAACTTAACTGTCATTTCAGAATACAGCTTTTGAGTGCAGATTTGGTCACATGTCAACTGAAGAAAAACAAAAACAAATTTGTAAAATAAGCAGAGTTGTAACCAAGTGTAGGCCTGTGACAGAAATCCTAAAAGTAAGACACCGTTACAGCTTTGAAAATAAATTTGAGTCAAACCAGTTTGTTTCCTAGCAACATGATGCAAATCTGCACCTTACAGCAGAACTAACTTAATTTTGGCATTCAGACCCCATTCATATTTTAAATAATATTTCATGTTGTGAAATAGAAAACATGGACTCACACGTCCAGGGCGAGTGATGAGTTTTGTTCAACTATTTAACAGCAATTCTGGACTCAAGTGACGCGTGAATGTAAAATGCCTTACTGTTACTTAAAGTCATGACATGAAAAGAAAAGAAAACACTGAGCATTGATTCATTGTTGCCTTCAGGATCCCATCTGAACCCTTTCTTAGAGAGCATTACAATGGCTTCATTGTAGCTGCCTAACTTCCTTCAAAACTCCTTCATCACTTTAGTTTGCTGGCTTACGTCACATAAACCCTTTTCTCTAAACACCCCAAATTACTAAATACTTAAAATAACTTACAGCTGTACAGTGTAGGAATGTTTTTTTAAAAGTACTTACAGTATAATGTGTTTCTCCTCCCCCCTAAAACCCTCTTGTTCCACTGTACCTATCAAAACAGCGTGATTTGCCGGGAGTGTCTCCTCACAAAGGTGAATTCTACTTCTTTTTTTAACTTTTTCATTTGCAGCTATGCATCAAGGCTGCCGTCTGCGACATCCTGCAATTGTGAAACTGAAAAAATGTGTTGGCTTTGCAAGCAATGTTGGAGCTGCTGTGAAGGGCTGATAGAGACACACTCAGGAGAGTCACACTCGTGTATAAGAAGATCAGCCTTTATACCATGTTACTGTGTCCATTTTTTAAACGAGATTAATGAGCCTCGTCTTGGAACACTTCTTTGCTTCTGCTGTTCCACTGCACCCGACTACGTTTACTTCATTTACTCACCTCTTTTCAATGTATATTCAGTTGGTCCAGCTGTCCTTTGTCGCTGATCTTAGATCTTTTTCACCCATTAATTAGATTTCACAATAAAAAAAAATCTACTAAAATATGATCCTGTGTAAAATTGTTGATGCATAGTGACCTTCTTATCACTTCCACAGATGGTCTCATGTGTTGTTTTGCATTTAGAAGCTGTTCTTGAGCACATGAGCTGCTGAAGGTTTGAAACTCAAGTCATTTTTTATTCAACAGTGCCACCTGCTGTTGAATTCATGAACTACCAGATGAGTTTAACTTTTCCCTAGGGGTCAGGGGTCAGATCATCCTCCACAAATCTTCTCTGTGATCTTCTTTTCCTCCTGACTGGAAGCTCCATCTCCAATATCCTTTGTCAAATATATCCACTATCCATCTTCTCAACATGACCAAATCTCAGTCTTGCCTCTCTACCTTTATCTCCAAAACACTAACTCTGCATTCATCAGGTTATCAAAGTGCTGCTTCTATCATCTCAACATACTCTCTTCAATAGTTGAATTGTCTGTGTCCATGTTTTTTAATCCCCCCAGGCCCTGTTTGCACAAGGAAGCAGTGACAGAGCTGAGGCAGAAAACAAGTGCCAATCAAACCGAACTCGAAAGTAAAAAGACTGACATTAAGAAAAAAACATGTAATCTTAGTATTGTGCTAGTAAAATGTACCAGCACTTAAAGGAAAATACTAAAAAACTGAACTTATTTAACAATGCTTAAACACACAGCTGTGTTTCGGCAGCTTTACTTTGAAAATCACAGTGGCTACTTTGGCTCTGCTCCTGCTGTACAACATCCAAATGCATTTACTGTGCGCAGATCAAAGTGTAAGAACTACACTTTCTATCAGCTACCATCCAAATGGAGTTGAATATTCAGTGTGTGTGCCGTATGACGTAGGCTGGCTGCCTGGGCAGACAGTTAATTTTTTTTTCTTTTTGACTGGCTAAACTTGACTAAACAGACAGTTGTGGCTAGAATCTGATTTGTTACATCTTATACCTCTATGGCAGGTATAAGTCCGACTCAGATCATTATAAGGCCCATTGCTTTCATCCTCTTTGCAACTGCCAAACCCAGATGTTCATTGGATTGTCAGACTGAGAAGCGTGATTTGTCACTCCAGAGAACACGTCTGCACTCTACAGTCCAGTGGCAGTGTGCTTTACACCACTACATCCAGCATTGCACTTGGAGATGTAAGGCTTAGATGCCATGAAAACCCATTTCATGAAGCTCTCTGTGCACTGTTCTTGAGCTAATCTGAAGGTCACATGATGTTTGAAGGTCTGTAGTAATTGAATCTGCAGAAAGTTGGTGACCTCTGTGCAGCACGTGCCTCGGCATCCACTGACCCCGCTCTGTGATTTTAAGCGGCCTAACACTTCATGGCTGAGCTGCTGATCATCTAACATTCATAAATTCCATCTCCTCAGGGTACTGAATTTGGGCTAAAAATCCCAAACAAACAATCTTCAGTGTAAGCTTTCAACAGGTAACATCTGTCGCTAGTAACACTATATGACACTTGGATTTTAGCACTGAGCTTTTGCACAACATTTGCCTGTAACTGATGTGTTGTGTGCCTATACAGGGAGTGCAGAATTATTAGGCAAGTTGTATTTTTGAGGAGTAATGTTATTATTGAACAACAACCATGTTCTCAATGAACCCAAAAAACTCATTAATATCAAAGCTGAATGTTTTTGGAAGTAGTTTTTAGTTTTAGCTA
>NW_005187463.1:3079122-3084664 GCF_000239375.1 Pundamilia nyererei | reverse complement strand
ATATTTGTTTTTTGTTAAGTTGCCTAATAATTCTGCACAGTAATAGTCACCTGCACACACAGATATCCCCCTAAAATAGCTAAAACTAAAAACTACTTCCAAAAACATTCAGCTTTGATATTAATGAGTTTTTTGGGTTCATTGAGAACATGGTTGTTGTTCAATAATATTCCTCAAAAATACAACTTGCCTAATAATTCTGCACTCCCTGTAAAGAAATGAGAGGTTCTTAATCCTCTGTTATGTCCTTTAGAGATGTTAAATCTTTGTTTTTTGCATTTAAAACTAAAAACTTAAGCATAGACTTAGAAACAAAATATCTATGTGTATTGCCTACAGCAAAGGTCTCCACATGAGCACTGATTTAAGCTTCAATTTGATAAGTTAACTTTGGTTTGGAACCCAGAATTTTTTGGTAACCCAGATAACCAACATACCGTTAGCTTCATAGCATAAGTGCCTAAGTCATTTTTTTGTGTTTTCGGAAAACAAGACAAAACTAATTTTCTAAATATCACATGCATATTTTTAAATATCACATACAATTTGACCAAAAAATGACTTAGGCACTTATGCTATGAAGCTAACGATACACTTTAAGAGACCATCAGACTTTCTAAAGCTCATTAAAATGACACCCAAGATCCAAATTTGTAAGACTGTGGACAAAGCTCAGAAAATTATAATACCTCAATATTGCAAATACAATGGAAATCGAAATACTGCTTTGAGATTTGATCTCAGCAATAGCAAAAAAAAAAAAAAGAAGCCATTTCTCCAGCAGATGGCACTCCAAAATCACATCTAAGATGCAGGAGTGTGAAACACTTCTACAGCAGGAGATGGCGCTATTAATTGTTTATAAGGTCCTGACTTTAACATGGGCTAGAGTCAGAGGCTAATCAAAAAACAATGAGTGTTTTTATTCTCTGTAGCACAGATTAGTTTCCTGTACCGACCAGCAGCTGGTACAAGCAAGTAAAACGCATTGTTTAAACAGCCCACAGTGTTGACAACAAGTTGACTTTTTCTGTCACACTGGAATCATTGCGCAATAATACCCTGAAATTATGCACCACTTTTCATTTCTCCTTTTCCCATCATAGACCTGCATGCCAAAGCTGACCATTCGGGCACTGGGACAAGAGGAGTATGAGCCAGCACAACAACTTTCAATATGTTTTTTTTTTTTAAAGTTGATTGCCACATAGAGGTCAGCCCACTAGTGTGGTGCAATGATAATATATGTAAATGGCCTACTAGGCTCCAGCCAGAGAGAACAAGCTTTAACCAGCCTGTGCCTGATCGAGCTTGGTTACCTCCAAACTTCACACATGTTTGAAAATAAATTCCAGCACCGCTCTACCAGAGAACCTCATTTGTGTGGACAGTGAGGCCCTGCGGGCAGCTGGGCTCGTGTAGGGTGGGAAAATGAATGACACGATGAGGATTTTCATAGTACTACATCTATTTTTAATGGTATCAGAGTGACATAAACTTTAAACAGTGTGGCCTACTTTCTATGATAAGGGCACTGGTGGACCCTACAGTGATGTTTAAAAAAAGCTTTTCTGGCTTTATGGGAAAAAATAAATAAAAATCAGCCTTCAGCTGTGGTATGGGTTTAGATCCATTTTTCAATATCTGAGGCTTCGCTGTAAATTGTACCTGACACTTTTTCCTGCAGAGGTCACACACCTACTTGGAGGTTTGTTGATTTGCACTTACACTTTCCTGTTGGGCATTAAAAATAGCAGTCTATCATACTTACTTATTTGTTTGCATATATATTACAACTGTCAAACTCACAAGGGTGGGCAACTATGTGCATGCACTATATGTAAATGATAAGCCACCACAGTTAAAGCATATCCCAATGTTAATATGTCTTACCTTACACATAATATAAATTGGACTTCAGATAGCTTTGCCTAGTCTATTACATTCCCAAAAAGCAGGATGACCTGTTTGTATCTAGAAATGTGCACCTCCTGTCCTCCTGAGGGTCAGGCACTCTGTGACAGGATGGAGGGCAAAGCAAATGGCGTGCATGACTCCACACATAGATAATAGGCTTTGAAATCTTGTTTGTTAATAACAAAGGCTCGGATATAGGCCAACTGTCTGAGGTGTGAGGCTGATCCAAGGACACTGGGACGCCATTGGCACACTGGCAGAACAGGTGAAATAACATAACTTATTATCGACATGGAAAATATGCAAAAAGAAAAAAAACTTTTCATTAATACGAATAGCTTTGACATTACACTGTAAGTTGTGTGCAGTCAGTTCCCCTTGTACTGCATCATGACATGCACTATAACATAACACGTACGCTTCTCATGAGCAGCGTGCAACTCTGAAACAACCCGACTGGTAATGGATTTTCTTGCAGTTTGCGCAATTTCACTGACTGACGTGCATCTCAGTCCGACTTGGACTTTAAAAATAGATATTACTTCCCGCCTCTGACTACTTTGACATCATCATCAAAATAATAATAATAAAAAGCGAGTCTTACAGGTTTCTAAGAAACATAAAGAATGAGCGGTAGATAGTGTTGCTGGGTAAACATTCAAAACGCCCTTCGAAATATCCTCTCAGAATGACTTTACTGGGCTGTGTACTGTCTCCGCTACACACCAAATCCAGTATTTTTCCATCAAGTAGCGCGCTGGACCACGTGACCACAGAGGAGGGGGAAAAAACGCTGTCATGTTTGCGTCCTCCATTGACAGCGGTGCATTGAATATATGGCGCTCAAATAGGAAAATACAAGACAGCGTTTCTGCATTTACCGTCCGGCTGCTGCTGACACTATATATATATATATATATACACACATAATGTCCCCGTTCACTTTGGTAGCGTTACCCATTCGGGGAAACAAATTCTGCTTCAGGTCGTTTTTCTAACCCCGTGCGTTCATGATCATGTAACCACGCCCACTCGTGGCTGGTGGAAAATTACCAGCTTACAAGCAACAGGCAAAATGAATGGTAGTTGCGGTTTATCACATCATTCAAACCAACAGGCTACCTGCATGAACTAGGCACTCTGCCTTCTGGCTATATTTGGCTTCAAAATAGCAAAACTTCCACAGAGAGGCTTAAATGGATAACAAACATCAAACGCCATTACTTTTGCTCCGCGTGCTGCACGCTCGCGCTCCAGTTATTTCTTGTAATTGCTCAAATAATTGAAATGTTTATGTTAAAGCTCAGTTTTGACACGAAAGTCGGGTCGAGAAGTTATTCGCTATTCTGTAAAACGGAGTCGTGTAGAAGTCCATTCTGCAAGGGAGTCTGCCCTCTTTTTCTCTCCGGGCGGAGTAGTCGCGTGGGCGCTTGTGCGAATTGAAATAAACTGACAGGCCGATCCTTCAATGGGACGCCAAGTAGGAAGTCTTCGCCAGAGACACAGCCAATCACAGCGCGGCCTGGGCGTAACCTAAGTCCAAACTTTACGCGGCGCCATCGGCTGAAAACTAAACCGAGATGGAATCTCCCAGTCTGAACCGGTTTCAACCGGTTGCGAGTTAGTTGCTTGAGAGGAGAGAAGAGAGGAGGCGCAGGCACACAACCTCTATACCACCCTGCTGGAAAATTATTAGAGTAAAGAATAAATTAGTGAATCAAGGTTTACTTAGTTTCGTAAAATGTATCGGAGTAACAGATTGTTAGGTCTACTGTGATAGTAGTTTTGGAATCCACATCAGTGGTTCTTACCAGCCAGACATCATTCACTACTGGAGCTGGAGATAGTCAACGTTGCAGAGATAGGAAATCTTTTGTAATCATCAGATACTCTGAAGTACTCAAAGTACCTAGTAGCTTTTTTTTTTGGCAAACGCCACTCTTTTCAGTCAGAGCCTCGGATATTAGGTAGGTAACTGGGGTGAAGTACGAACCTGCCATGCTGTGAATAACGTGTCTTGGCTTTACCCTTTATAGAGAATAAAATGCATTTTGGTGTGCACATTAACCTGTGTTATCTTGTAATTTGCCTTTAAGCTCATGTAACGACATGCTAATTCAGAATGCAATGGCATCAGTGGGGATAACCAAATCGACTGTCCGCTTGCTAGCATTTGCCACTTAAAAATAAGCTAACGCTGGCTGAAAGTGTTGTAACTTTACTGAACTAAACGCATAATCAGGCTACCTCTTTTGACGTTACGTGCGACGCTGCAGACGAGCACCAAACTGCGTGAGATTAAATCCGCGCCTCTCCCACCGAGGCAGCATCACTCGTGTACGTGATGCGAGCGGATGTCGAGTTGATGTTGCTAGGTGCTAAACGGCGTCAGTATTAACTTTACCGTACTGTACCGGAAAATGGCCCATAATCGTTTCTAGTCTTTGGAGTAGAGTCGCAGCAAGAAGCGCTAACTTCTCTAAACAGCGGTGACGACACAGCGAGTAAAATTTATTTATGAGCGCCCTCCGTCCCTGGTATCCTCGGTGGGAGTGGTTGGAGTGAGCAGTGAGGGAGCACATGTGTGGGGTGAATCCTAGTGGCTGGTTAATGTGTGCGGGAGACGCGCTTGTGCTCTCTCTCTCTCTCTCTCTCTCTCTCTCTTTTTTTTTTAAATTAGCGGGTGATGCTACTAGGTAGACGTGGTTGTAAGATGCGTTTGTTGTTTTTTAACTGTTGCTGCCAGTCATTCGCGGTGTGCTCGGTGTTTTACAGACGTAAACAACGTGACGTCGGATAGTATATGCGGCACGTGGCTCATTTAATGATACTAATGCAGTTGTAGAAATCAGTGCTTGGTTAGTGAAACAACGCAGGCACCACGGACGGATTAAAAGCCTGCTTGTAACTGTGTCTGAGTCAGCTGTTAAGTTGTTTGTTTAAAGAAAAAGCGCAGTGTCATTGACTTCGGCTTTCTGAATAGTGCACTCATCTGTTTACGGATCAATACTGTTTTTTTTTTTAAGATAACGTGGCGCTGTAACTCTCTTTCTCTAATAAAAGGTTTGGAATTATACTGAGATTGATTTTAAGTTATTTTGGCTTTTGCTGCTCGAGTCCCTGGGCTCCTGGTGTAAACCAGAGCACTATGTCCAGCATTTTCAGCCAGTTTGAAGTTTCCTAAACGGAGTCCAACAAAGGAACCAGGAGCTTTCCTGTACTTTTTGAACATGACAGGCATGTGACACCATGAGCCTAATATCTTAAAATGACATCTCAGTGGTTGGTCTAGCAGATGTTTGTTACACGGTCAGCTGTTAAGAATGGTTTCTAAACACACAGTTCACATGACTTTGTCTGTTAAATGCGTTCTGTGCACTCATGACCCCTGCCCCCTGTCCTTGTTGCAGAGCTCTATGCCAGCAGTTATGACAATGTTAGCAGACCATGCAGCACAGCAGCTGCTGGACTTCAACCAGAAACTGGATATCAATCTGCTGGATAATGTGGTGAACTGTCTGTATCATGGGGTAGGACCACAGGTATGTTATCCTTTTCTCTCTCTCTCACTCTCTCTCTCTATCTCTACACCATATCTGAAAGAAGCTGCTTGTAAATTTCTTCT
>NW_005187463.1:3055886-3062519 GCF_000239375.1 Pundamilia nyererei | reverse complement strand
CTGATGGTAAGTCGGATGGCCAAGCCAGAGGAGGTCCTGGTGGTGGAGAATGATCAGGGGGAGGTGGTCAGGGAGTTCATGAAGGACACAGATTCCATCAATCTCTACAAGAATATGAGGGAGACCCTTGGTATGACTTAATGATAGCTTCTAATATTTTATATCCTTAAGCTTGATTTATAGTACTGTGTTAAATCTGCAGCATAATCTACGCTGCAGCAGTTGTGTCTCCGCTTGCTAGTAAAATCCTGTGTAAACGCGGTATAATGATTAGCAAAATAAGATTTTTGCTAATGCAGGTACATGCTGGTTTCTTGTTTTAAAGCTCGAATAATCTGTGTAAAGGCTCGATCGCTTCTGAATTCTTTTTGGGGGGGTTTCTTTTTCTTGCATTTCGATGTAGCAGTGGTATGATACTATTAGCTTGAAGTGAATGTGATTGTCTCAGTTTACCCTGGTGATAGCAGACCAGTGCAACTCAGCAGCGCTCAAGTACAAATGCAAATGATGATGACGCTACTGCAGCGTAGGCTCTGCAGGGATTCAACACAGGACTGTAAATCAAGCTTTAAACTCTCTTTTTTTCTAGGCCACTTGTCTTAAGAAGCAGTGTTTAACTGATCATAACCACAAGAAGTCATATTTTTGAATAGATCTTAATTAATGCATCCATCCAGTGGCTTCAGCAGCTGGATTTGTATTTACTGATCAGACACATCCTCCAACAGGTTAGGCGAGTTGTTCTCAGCACCACTGTAATATTTAAATATTGTAGGAGAATCGGGCGGCACCATGGCTCAGTGGTTAGCACTGCCGGCTGGCTGGGGCCTTTCTGTGCGTCTGCGTGGATTTCGTCCGGGTGCTCTGGTTTTCCCCCACAGATCCAAAGAAATGCAGGTTAGATCGATTGGAAACTCGTAGACTGGCAGAAGGATAAGCTGTTTGAATAATGGATGGATGTAGCTTTGACTGTAGAACTGACTGACTATAAATTTACATTTGACTAAATTGGCTTGATCAGTGTCACTCATCACACAGGCGTCAGTGTTTTTTAGGGAAAATTCATTCCGCCATTTCTTCTCATATATGTTTCTTTCTTTTTTTGTTGTTTTTATCTCTCTCTCTGTCTTGGTTCTGAACTGTGTCTCTAGTTTTAACTCTTAATTTAGCAGAAACTGTACTGTACTCTGATACACATTTCCTCTACTGTCCTGCAGTGTACCTGACTCACTTGGATTATGCGGACACAGAACGCATAATGACAGAGAAGCTTCACAACCAGGTAAATGGTACTGAATGGTCCTGGAAGAACCTCAACACACTGTGCTGGGCCATTGGATCCATCAGTGGGGCTATGCACGAGGAGGATGAGAAGAGGTTCCTTGTTACTGTCATTAAGGTATTGATGTGTCTGTGTATTAGGTTTAGGTGACAGCAGTCCCTCACTCATGCTTACGCCTCATATTAATTATTGTCTCACCCATAAGGTTTAACATTAAGCCTAAGTGAATTCTTTGGTGTTTGCTTCAGGATCTGCTGGGTCTCTGTGAGCAGAAGCGAGGAAAAGACAACAAGGCCATCATCGCCTCTAACATCATGTACATTGTTGGCCAGTACCCTCGTTTTCTTAGAGCCCACTGGAAGTTCCTCAAAACTGTTGTGAACAAGCTCTTTGAGTTCATGCATGGTGAGCTGGAGTATTTTTATTTGTTGAACTCCCTCTTTGCATCTATTTCAGGCAGATGGATGAATAGATGGATACAGCTCTAATGCATTTTTATTTTTCTGTCCTGCCCTCACAGAGACCCATGATGGAGTTCAGGACATGGCGTGCGACACCTTCATTAAGATTGCCCAGAAGTGTCGGCGCCACTTTATCCAGGTGCAGGTGGGAGAGGTGATGCCCTTCATCGATGAGATCCTCAACAACATTAACACGATCATCTGTGACCTTCAGCCTCAGCAGGTCCTTAAGTGTTCTTACCCACAGAAATCCATCAGAGAGAGGCACAGCTGTCTCTTATTTGCCCAGTTGAGTGTCCGTGCTGACTGTTTTGTTTGTTTGTGTGTACGCACAGGTGCACACGTTTTATGAGGCAGTAGGGTACATGATCGGGGCACAGACCGACCAGGCTGTTCAGGAGCACCTGATAGAGAAATATATGCTGCTGCCCAATCAAGTGTGGGACAGTATCATCCAGCAGGCCACCAAGGTAAGATGGTGTATCACCGTTTATTCACATTTCAGAGACACACAAGCTGTTTGTTAATGGCTCTTCTGCTCCTCTTCCGTCCATGAGAACGTGGACATCTTGAAGGACCCAGAAACCGTCAAACAGCTGGGCAGCATTCTTAAGACCAATGTCAGGGCCTGCAAGGCAGTGGGACACCCCTTTGTTATCCAGCTGGGACGGATTTACCTTGACATGCTCAACGTGTACAAGTGCCTCAGCGAGAACATCTCTGCTGCCATTCAGACAAACGGTAAGACCGGCACATTTGTTTTCATCGTGCAGCAGACTGTCACAGTTGCATGGTGGTCACTGCAGACAGATGGTTGTAAACATGCTTACTGTCATGCTGCTGTCAGAGCAGTGAGGTTATAGCTGTTCTGTAAGCAGCAAACAAACTGAGTTGATTTTCAGAGGTTTATACTGTTTGTTTTACTTTTATAGTGTTCATCACACTCCAATCAGGGTTAAGTCAGTGTGGTAGATGAGATGAATATCAGCCACTGTTTCAGATAATTGACGTCTTATTTGCTGATACCAGTCATCGAGAAGAATAGGGGCCAGTGTTTAGCTGATAAATGGGTGCAGCGCTAGTATAATATTTAATGATCTGTAATTATATCATACTTCTTCATTCCAGCCATTTTTCTAGCAGACTTCTGTTCCAAGTGGGCTCTTAGTCAGCTACAAAGTCTTTTCTCTCGTTTTTTTTTTGCATTACAGTAATTAAGGTAATTCCACGTGTGAGATATGTGTTATGTAACATGGGATGGGTTTCATTGGCACAAAAAGCTGAGATTTGAGAGGTGTGCAGTGCACATTAAGTTTAGCGAGAGCTACACATTTAGACCCAGCTGCTATGTGTGAGACTTTTGTTGTTTTGTTTTTTTCCCATCCTCATTAAGAAGTCGCATGTTCTGTTAATGTCTGTGTTGCAGGTGAGATGGTGACAAAGCAGCCACTGATCCGGAGTATGAGAACAGTGAAACGGGAGACTCTGAAGCTGATCTCAGGCTGGGTCAGCCGATCAAACGACCCACAGATGGTGAGAAAGGCGCTCACATATGTCACTGCTGAAGGAGACAAACCCAGTTGGGGCTTTATGTTGACAAAGAATGAAGGAAGAAAGCTGCTGTACTAAAAATGCTGATGATATCAGAAGTGATATATTTACACTCTTGTGTCCTCCTGAGTTACTCCTACTGTAGCAGCCAGTGGAACAGCTGACTGTGGAACTAGGGCTGCTCAATTAATCGAATTTTAATCACGATTACGATCTGGGCTTTCAACGATCATTAAAAATGACCGAGCCGATTATTAGCCCCTCCCTCATTTATCCGCGACACCTTAAAGGCCGGTCCGTGAAAATATTGTCGGGCATAAACCGTCCGTGGTGCAAAAAAGGTTGGAGACCGCTGATTAAGAGGACCCGAGGGAAGCTCGGAAAGCTAAGCAGAAGTTATTTGGAGAGTGACTGCCGTTGGTTGAAAAGAGTTAAAAAAAACAAACTTCAGTGGTGTTGCACACTATTTTATATTATTTTTTAAAGTCATTGTTAACCCTTTAAAGCCGGTCAGAGCAGCACGCTCCGTTTTGCGTAACTATTTTTAAATCCCTGTAGAACCTGAACCGTGTAAGCTAGCGCAATAATTTGTTTTGCATATGAAACCGGAGGAGTTGTACTTACATCTGATGCCATCAGCTTGTCCTCGGTCACGGTTTCGTTCCACATATAGCTTTGCAAAAATTGCATAAAAAGCACTTGCAGGAACAAAAACATAATATTCCAGAAACACGCTTTGCCGTTCCTATCAGCTGTTCGTAACATTTCCCACAGTGAAATGATGCACCTGCTGTTTTCTTTGCAAATTTGCATCATAGGATTGTTTTTTGTTTTTCCTGCAGTATATAAAAATTGCTGTATCTCCAAAATAAAACTATGAAGACACTCAAAATAAATTTCCTGTTGTTGTAAACTATTTTTTGCAACTTTATTGTATTTAAAGTTTTGAGGGATAAGCCTCTTAAACTTCTCCAAGTAGAAATATATGTAAACAAAACAAAAGCGATTTTCAATTTTTTTTGTAGTTTATTGCACTTTTTTGCAATTTATGTAATTACTATGGACTTAATGCATACATATTATTAAAATATGGGCTATAACAGTTGTATTGATGTATAGCAACTTGAAATGCTCCCACAAATGGCACTACAGCATGTAAAAAAATAATATAAGCTCTGGTGGACTTGGTTCTATAGTAGGTCTTAAAGGGTTAAATAAATATCGTCAAATAATCGTGATCTCAATTTCAGTGAAAATAATCGTGATTATCATTTTTGCCATAATCGAGCAGCCCTATGTGGAACAGCTTTCGAACAATCCAATCGGTATTTTTAGATCAGACACAAAGATTGTGTTCCCCTGCGGCAGACTTTTCTGCCCCCCCCCGTGTTTGCATCTGCACAACCCTTTAATATTCACAGTTTGTCACTGTACTGAGGGGTTGGTCACCTTTCATAGTTTTATTTAAAGCATGTCTGCTCAGGTTTTTGTGCGTCACTCAAAGCTTTCTTTGCTGACGGCTCTTGTTGTTGTTGTTGTTGTTTCAGGTTGGTGAGAACTTTGTTCCCCCCCTGCTGGATGCCGTCCTCATTGACTACCAACGCAATGTCCCTGCCGCCCGTGAGCCTGAAGTCCTCAGCACCATGGCAACTATTGTCAACAAGCTGGGGGGGCACATCACCAGCGAGATACCCCAGATCTTTGATGCCGTCTTTGAGTGCACTCTAAACATGATCAACAAGGTACGACCCAGTGAGCCGCTGACGCATCATATGTGGATATTTGTTTTTAAATCTTTCCTGCACACGTGACCGAGACAGCAGTCTTTGTCTTTCTGTTTATCAAGTGGCCGGCCGTCTGTTCAACTGTTCGTAGTTATCAGCAGCTCTTTTATTACTGAGAGTAGTGAGTAAACACCTCAGTCATCAAATCAGCAGCTTTCATTTGCATTGGGATAAGCAATCTACCATGCGGCCTTCACTGCAGTGTGTAAATCACTGGATGGATAATTACATTCATGCACGTCATCATTGTTGATAGAAAACAAAAAATCTATTTAACTGCAGCACTGCATTGGTTTTAGTCACTATCAGTTAAGTGCTTGTGTTCTGCAGGAAAAAAATGAAAATCTTACATTCAGTCGGCTTCAGCTGTTGTTTACTCTGACCTGAGCCTCTGTTTCCACTCCAAAATACAACTGGGACCCATCAGGTGCCTCTCAAAAACTAAAAACCTGCAGCAGTGTGAGGCCAGATTTAAGTTAGACTGCTGATACGTTATTTCATGTGTAGCATTATGATATAACTTGGTTTGTAGATTTAAAATTTTCATCATCTGTTTGTATGTTTGTACCAGAACTTTGAGGAGTATCCAGAGCACAGGACCCACTTCTTCTACCTGCTCCAAGCTGTAAACTCGCACTGCTTCCCCGCATTCCTTGCCATCCCTCCAGCCCAGTTCAAACTAGTGCTGGACTCCATCATCTGGGCCTTTAAGCACACCATGAGGAACGTGGCTGACACTGGTAAGGGCTCAGAGATGAGTACACTAAGGTGTTTATGCTCTTATTGACCAACAACATCTTAAATACTGATAATGGGAAAACCCACTGTGGGATCCACAGGCAGAAACGTGACATGAAGGTGCACTGTGATCCTTTTCACACTGAAACAGACGTGCATCAGAACAGCGACATCACTGTGCAACCCGGCTGTTAACAATAAGCTGCTGTGGTCTTCGAAGGATGTGCAACTATAATTTTGTGTTGTTTTGTGTCTTGTCGCTGCTCAGGTCTGCAGATTCTGTACACCTTGCTGCAGAATGTGGCCCAGGAGGAGGCAGCCGCTCAAAGTTTCTACCAGACGTATTTCTGCGATATCCTGCAGCACATTTTCTCTGTGGTCACTGACACATCGCACACTGCTGGTGAGCTCACACACAATTGATGCCGTTCAGTTGTTTGAATCTGCAGTCGTCCAAATGATATTTATACTTTCAAAAAATGTTGGCGTCTGCTGTGCAGGTCAGATGAACATGTTTATGTTAAAATCATTGGCTCGGATCACAGTAAGGCTGTAGTAGTTCAGTACAACCTTTTAAAGGGACTAGTTTGAAAAATGGAAGTGACTTCTTGCTTAAAAGATCACACATTACTCAGTACTGATTTATTTAGGAGTTGATTGTAGTGTTGAATCTTCCTGGTGATGGGATCAAAAACATTTTTAAAAAGACACATTCATTATCCGAACTGGATTAAAGTCACTAAACCAGGCCAGGTAATATTAACACCTCCCCCAGAGAACTAAATCAATTTGAACGTGGCTTTACAAAGACGAGGGA
>NW_005187463.1:3049744-3055580 GCF_000239375.1 Pundamilia nyererei | reverse complement strand
GTGTGTGTGTTTTGTCTGTCAGTGCTCAGGTGAAGGTGTTTGTGACAGGGCTGTTCAGCTTAAACCAGGACATTCCTGCCTTCAAGGAGCATCTGAGGGACTTCCTCGTCCAGATAAAGGTGAGCTCGTCAGACTGTAGCAACTTTGATTGGAGGTGTATTAAGTATTCCTTTCAGTGTTGAGGAGGTACACAAAGTGTAAGTTGTGAGACTGAGTGTATCTCAGTTGTGTATTTGAGCTGAAGCACATGGAGCCTGTCCCTCTATGGAAGCTTTGTCTCTCCTTATCACTGACTACATAGCTAACTGCTTAGCTGTTGTTTCCACAAATAACACTTTCCTGCCACTTCATGGTCAGGCGGCCATGACTTTATGGAAGCTTTGTGGGTGCTGTTGGAAACATTTAATGTTGTGTCATGTGTCCTGATTGGTCTGATTATTATTATTTATTTATTATTTATAATTATTTTTTGTTGTTTATTTTTGTGCACTGAAGTTGACATTTAGGTGGTAATTATGTCAGTAAATCAAATACTGTTAAACCAATTGCTGTTTGTTTTTTGTCTAAGAGGGCGAAAAGAAATGAAAGGGAATATCTGAATGATGGGCATCCCAAAAAGCCCAACCAATCAGCCGATCAGATCTTTTGTTTGTGAGCAGCAGCCAATCAGAAGGAAGTTATCTCAAAGAAAGGGAACGTGAGCTGAACGGCTCATGCAAATCTCTAAGAATATAAAAATGTAGAAATGCTGGAAATGAGCCTAATACATGCTTTTAAATGACTTTTTATTAAAAAGCATGTGCATGCTAACCCTGTTACAAATAAAAGTCCATCATTTGGAAGAGTGAGTTCAATTACCAGCACCCATAGTGAGTATTTGATCCCTCACTCCCAAATGGGGGTTTAGTAGTGTTGCAGTTAATTGAGCAGTCTAACAGTAAAAATTAGGATCTCGGTCGCTGTGGTAGAAAAGCAGCATGGCTTTCAAACCTTGTAGCTAACAGCAGCTTTCTGTGATTGTGTCGCTGTTCAGGAGTTTGCAGGTGAGGACACCTCGGACCTTTTTCTGGAGGAGAGGGAGGCTTCACTCCGACAGGCCCAGGAGGAGAAACACAAGATCCAGATGTCGGTGCCCGGCATCCTGAATCCTCACGAGATCCCAGAGGAGATGTGTGACTGAGCGCCTGCTCAGTCTAACTGTACAGTACTCCAAACTTAACCCTAACCACAGCAAACACAACAAAACCCAAGAGAGGCACTTGAGTGTGGTGGGAGGCCGTGGGCCATCCCATTGGATGTTTGTTGACCAAAATAATGCCAATACTCTGTAAATGATTACCGCATCACCCTGTGGTCCTTTTTACATGATCTGCGTTTTCTATGGAGACTTTTTGTGTAATAACTTTCCAAAACTGTTAATCTAGCTTACGTTCTGTTGGTCTCTGGCCCTTCTCAGACCTGCATGATGAAGTTATAACGATTAGGACAAGTTAACCATGTTGTTTTGGATCAGTTTCCGTCACTTCCCTGGTTCTGTTTCCTAGTTCTTCCCTCTTTCCCATCTCTTTGTTTATATATAGATCTATTCTACACCCAGTGTGGGCAGGGGAGGGCGGGGGTGTTGTGAAAATCGGCCCATGTGTTGAGTTGGCATAGAAGCTTCTAGACCCGTGGTGTGACAGAAAGTGGTCTTTTAGAGGCGCACGCACCGCTTGTTTGGTGCCCCACGGCATTGTGGGAGAATGTGAATCTAATGGAAAATGAATGAAGGCTGAGAGACGCTGCTCGTGCAGCAGCATCTTGTTGCTCATGACTTTCTGCTTCACCCAAAAAACTGAGCTGCTGCTGCCAGCGTGAGGTTTTTCAGGGAAAGCAAAAGCGAATATGTGCATATCATCCCAATTGTATAGCATCTTTAATACCATGGGAACATTTTTTTTTCCTCTTATTCTGTTATTTCTTTTTGTTGTGGGTGTGCGCGCGTGTGTGCTGTCGCCTAGTCGACATCAGCGTTTTGTTTTCCTCTAAGAGGATTGTTGCTCATTTGTGAGCCTTCATTAATGGGATGTTTTAAGGAAGTGGCGGAGGTATTTATGGGCTCTTTGGTTGGTTGCATCTTTATAACAACTCCTGTTTAACTCAGATGGCTTTTGATTTTGAATTGTACTAATTTAGATTGTTTACCATGCAGTAGTGCTTCAAGACACTACCTTTAGAGCAAAATGAGAAATAAACCTGGGTTTACATTTAATTTTGTATTTTTGCATTTTTCATTTGTAACTGTTTGAGTTTTGTCCAAATAAAGGCTTTTTTTTTTTTTTTGTCCAGAGAGTAAATGAATTGCCAGTGAGTTTAATTAGGAAGAATGTATAAATCCAAATAAGCATCCAATCTCTAATGGCAGATTTCCCTTCTCAAGGTGTTACATTTGTTGTGAACTTTTTGAACTGATTAAAGGTGAGAATTTTATAATCCTGCCTTCGCTCAGATCTCTTCATTCCACAGCAGAGACTCGAGTTTTATATGAGCAGATATTGTTTGTGTGTCTGAAGACTTCAGTGTTGGCCTTGATCAATACTGAGTAAGAATGCAGTCTTTATCGTGTTACGATACAGCAGGCCTTTTCTGTTGAATTTTAAGTCATCGCTGCCATAGCTGACTAAACTCTAAACCTAACCTAACATTGTAACATATAGCCTTTGTTAGCGAGAGCTTTGCTCACTAGCTTTTTCTTGTGTCAACAGTTGAACAATGACACTGACGTTGTGCCGAATTCAGTTGTGAGCTGATTGAGTCATCAACTCTGAGAACTTGTGTTTACTTGTCCAGCCCCACCTCCTACAGTGCAGGCTGCTTTCGCTTTCACTTACTAGAAAAGACGATTTGCCACATGGCAGCTGGAGTAGAAGACATCTTGTGTCAGATTTGTTGTGTGAAACTAAAGCCAACCTAAACAGGTTTGTTGCGCTTTGACCCGATGCACTGTTAATCAACTCTGGAAAAGGATTTCTGACCACATGGTCGTTAAGCATAGTGACTATTTTGTCCCATCTCCTGTTAGATGCATACATCTACGTGTGAAGAGGAGCGTGCTTTGAAAAGGTTTGAAAACACAAATCCTAAAAGGAAAGCTCAGTGATGACGGATGGCATCCGTCACGCAGGCAACGCGACATCCAACCGTTTCCGCCTGGGCATCTTTAGCCAAGGTTGCTGCTGTGTAAGTGGACTCCTCCACTAATCCCTGTTAACATACTGGTATTAGATTAAAGGTTATGCTGACGCCGTGCCATTGAAAGTTGAAACGCTCGTCTTACGCAATCCCAACAATCTTGTCAGCTCTGATGTAACCAGAGAGGGAGATGGAATTCTAATTTCACTCAACTTTTCATTTCCTTGTGTCCCAGAGCCAGGCTTCAGAGGAATCTGCAGCGGTAACATTTTAGTTCTGCAGGTCTTGGCAGACTGAGCATCTCTGTCAGTTTGGCGTCTTTGCTTTGATGCTCTCGTGTCCAACTATCTCTTTATCTCTGTGGGACCATAATTCAGTCCAGTTGTAACAGGACTCCCCCACCCCCCCTTCCTGACCCAGATCCACATCCTCAGCCATTCTTGGCATCTGCTGTTGAGGAGAAGATAGAACAGCTGGGGTAGCGCCCGCCCACAGGGAGAAAAAAAAAAAGCCTACATCACCTCCTCTACGCTTTATGCCCCGTTAAGCCCTGCTCTGGGTCTGTGTTGTGAGCAGCCAGGGTTATTAATACCCCTGTGAGTAAGTCTTACAGGAAGAGCCAGGTTAGCACGCCCATTGGTCAGTGCCTCTCATGCAGAGAGGAGCGGCGTGACCCCGAACCTAGTGGCACATACCAGCCCTCTCTGGGACTTTCAGTTTCCACAAACTGCTCTGGCTTCTTTTCATACAGGAAACAACACTAACACTCTTTGCTAAAGCTGAGAACCAATCAAGTGCGTATTTTTCACCTGGTAGGTTGTTGGAGAGGTGAAAGGTCATGGTGAAACTGGGGCAAAGGTTGTGTCTTGGGAATCCATAGTTATTCCCCCAGTGTGATTTGCTGCCACCCAGTGGATATAAACCAGAAACAAAAGTTCACATAAGGCTCTGAATGGATTTAGCCACTTGTATTTTATTGGCCTAGGTGTGGTACATGGCACAGTCACGTTCCAGTAAACACAGGAAAGACTAGAACTACATCTCTACCAGAACTTGGTGGAACAAATGTGGCATCCTTCTCACCTACAGAATGAGCTTTACACAGAACGCAGGCAGAATTACAGTGTAAATGTAAGGCTGGGTGTAAATTTCAGTTGATGCAGTAAAATTTCCATGCGACACGTCTGACCTTCCACTATGGTGGAAATAAGATGTCAGTTTAAGAAGGTAACATCTTCAATTAGCCATCCAGGAAGATAATCAGTGCCAGTTTGAGAAAAAGATTTTTTTTTTTCATAAATTTTTCTCATGACATCTTTTTGACCGATTTTCATATAACATACAATACATTTATCTCAATTTTACTTCTTAACCTCAAAATTAAATTTCATCTCAATTTAGCATTTAAAAAAATGTCACTGGAGCTTTAGACACACATGTTTTCCAGTATCCTGATGTCGTTTTTTTCTTCAGTTCAAGTCAATTTGATTTATGCTTCTTTTTTTTTTTTTTAAACATCAAAACTTTTGTCTGTTGTGGCATTTTTGTAATTTCTTTTTTTAAATTTACCTTTACTACTACATCCCATGTCCTGCTCTACTACATAAATGTAATTTTATTCTGTTACCAGGTGGTTGCCAAGCAACACGATGATATTGCATATCAAAATATTCACAACTATAACATCTGATGTAAATGAGATGCTACTGTTGTGAAACTGAAATGATACAATGCTTGTATAAGGTGAGATAGGTGCATAAACACAAAGTGTGTCCTTTTAGTTGGTCAGTAGGTAGTTGTGTAATGTGATTACACCATAGTATCTGATATAGGTAAGATGTACCTGTGTGCCAAGTTTGGTTGATTAACTCCTGATTGTGTAGGAGTTGATGGACAGACAGAAACTATGTATTTTACAATAAGATACATGTTTGTCATTGCTATGAAATATTTTCTGAAATACAAATGACTTTTTCTTTTCCCACTGGCATGAGTGGACTTCCATACATTTCTCCTGTTGCCTTCTGTAGAAATCCCCACCTGTCCGTCTCTAAAGAAACACTGAGGAAAGTCAAAGTGCATTTCTAATGAGCCGAGATGGGTCCACAGTTCTGCTGTTTTTGTGGACTGGATGCAGCTGAACAAACACACAGTGGGCCGAGTGAAAGGAGATGTGGTTGACGGTGATCCATACATAGTCACCTGAGTTAAGCAGGGGCGGGGGGGCTGACAAGTGCTGGGGTTGAGGAGCGAGTCTCTGTCCTCTTCATCGGGTTTAATGCTGGTCTATTTAGCAGCTCCACTGCCTTTTTCCCCCATTAGCTTCTTTATGTTGTTCGGATTTGAGCGTAGCGTGTTTTAGACCTGCAGAGGTAAAGAAAGAAAAAAGTGCTTAGTTATTGAGTGAGACACCAGGGTGTGTGTAACACTGTAAATGTACCTGGGTGTCTTTTCTGAACTCTGTCTGACTTGAGAGGAGCTCCTAAATTGCACTTCAAGTCTGGAGTAGATCCCCCCTGCAGGCTGTAACACACACACACACACACACACACACACACACACACACACACAGTCCGGAAGAAAAACAATCCAACATGAGGCAGCTGCAAAAACAAGGACAGCAGGTCTGACAGCTCAGCACCAATCTTGACCACATGATGTGAAG
>NW_005187463.1:3041611-3049671 GCF_000239375.1 Pundamilia nyererei | reverse complement strand
ATAAATCCTGGTCAAAGTCACATTTCCTGCACCCTGACAATCAATCTCATTTTAGGTGTACAGTAAATAAACAGCCACCTCTTTAGTATCCTTGGATTTACTCTGTTCCTGGTCTCCAAACCTCATCTTTGTCAGGTAGCCAATGATCTCCACCATGCGGCGCTGGTCTGGTTAACATGCAAAGAAAGTGGTTAATGCAAGACTGAAAGAACGTAGTCTGACTCAGTGGCTTAAAATAGAAAAGCATCAATGAGTCCTCCTTTACCTTCCTCTCGCTGAGCGTCCTGGTTGTAGCGCATAGAGCGAGAGCTGTCCCACTTACTCTTCTGGGCGCTTACTCTACAACACACACAAACACCCACAGAGCGAGCACCAGTTAACTTCAAACAGCAAACACGAGAAATAGATTATACGTTTTTTCAATCAATGTTATTGATCCAGATTTACAGCAGAGAAATTCGTTCAGATTATGTTGTTATATCAGGTTGGTGCCGTACACTTTCAGCCCCACATGGAACAAACAGGCACTGAAAAGGAGCAGCTTCCCCTTAACCACAGAGTATTTCCCAGGGTGAGTACCCAGCTTAAGGGGACTATCTCCAGTTAAGTGTGAGAACAGGCAGCCAAGGACAATGTCCTGACCTGATTCTCCACACCTTACCTGTAACTCCTAAGTCAAAATAACTTGTGCCTGTGACGACAACCAATCAGGACACAGAGCGCCTTCCCACATGCAGTAAACATGGCGCAAACGCAGACTGAAGGAGAAACATTTCAAAACAAAACACCGCAACACACCTCTGACTAGTTGCTGTTGACATTCTTGCTACCAGAAGTCAGATCCTGCTAACTTCCACATGAAGATGGCAAAATGATTACTGACTGGGACTAATGTGTCTCAGAACAGTCACTATATCAACTTAAAATTAAACTTTATTCATATAGTACCACATCCCAACAACAGTGGCCTCAGGACACTTTATACTGTAAGGCATATCCTACAATAATACAGAGAAAACTCCAACAATCAAATGACCCCCTTCAAGTAAGCACCTGGTGACAGTGGGAAGAAAGAAATTCCCTTTTAACAGGAAGAAAACTCCGGCAGAACCAGGCTCAGGGAGGGGCGGGGCCATCTGCCACCACCGGCTGGGCATGAGGCAGGAGAGAAGAAACTGTGGAGGACAGCTTAGATTGATAATAACTAAGAATTAAATGCAGAGGGGTGTATAAACACAGAGAGTGCAAAGAGGCGAGTAAAGTAGAAACAGTGCATCATGGGAAACCCCAAGAGCCTAAGCCTATTGCAGGGTAACTAAGGTAGGATTCTGGGTCACTTGATCCAGCCCTGACCATAAGCCTTATCAAAAAAGAAAGTTCTAATGTTAAAACCAGACTGGTTGGGCTGAAGGTCAGAGGTGGGTTTTGTGTAGCTATTTCCCTCACTGCCGGATTTCAAAAATGTCAGCTTTGATTTTTGTGAAGGAGTCTGAAGCCACTGACTGGCATGCAGTCTGTTGATGTCTGTTTTCAAATTGATTTGGATCACTTGGAAACTCGGCTGAGAAACTACAAAAACATTACCTGGTACCAAGTACTACCACTAGAGCAGGGCGATATGACCAAAAATATTTATCACGACATATATTTGAAAATTTGCAATAACGATATAACTGACGATATAACTGACACTAGACAAAATACTTTACAACTCCACAACTTTTTTAGTGGAAAAAAAATCTATCAATGTATTTTCACTTGAACAAGCAGCTGTTTTTTTATGTGCATTAAAGTTATATAAAAATTTAACAGTGCAAAATTTCTTGCTGACAGTTTAACCAAAAGGCATTTCCAGTGGAAACTGGCCCACATATCCTCAGCATAACCATGTATAATATCCACAAAACTTAAAGAGGTTATACACACACAATACGGTAACATTATGTTGAAGCACAGTACGTATCACTCTGCGAGGCTCCGCCTACGATAGCCGTAATGCTCCGACAATCCATCAAGCGGTGCAGCTTCGTAGCTTAGCAAAGTCGTACTAAAACATTTGACAGATTTTCAAGCGCCGTGTACATAAAATCGTTTCGAGGTCAGTAAACACAACCAGAAAAATCAAAGGATTGATTTTAAGTGTATTTTCCAAAAAACACGGTAATAACGACGGCCCGCTAGCATGCGCTACCAAAAATAGTGCTTTGTTGTGTATCTGACGGACGAAAGCTAAACCAGTTCCACACTGAAGTTGCAGCATTTTTACAAACCAGTTCTGGTTCATCCGTTTCATTCAGCAATACGCTTTTGCCCTCCTCATTCTCCGTCACTGCCATGCTTTTTCCGCCATGTGCGTATGAAAACAAGGGCCCTGCGCATGCGCGTTTTACCCAAATTCTATCGCAGTATTCCATTTTCTTATCGTTGCCCAACATTATACCAGTATTACTGTGAACGGTATGATATGGCCTTAACTACCACCTAATGGAAAACCCTAAAAGCTGAGCTCAGCGGATCCACTGGTTTCTACCCAGGACTGGTTTACCTGTTGTAACTGTTTACCATCACCAGAGGGCACCAGCTGGTCTATGGGCTACTATCGTTCTCTGTGGCTCTTCTGCCACAGACAAGATCCAAGTCATGCTAGACAAAGAAATTTTTAATTGAAGTGAAGTCTGGATAGCTTGAATACCCATAATGCTTTATTCCTTCTAGCCAAATATGCAAACAAACACAGATGTGGCAACATGAATTCTGTTTCAGTCGGAGCCACGCCCAGTTTTAAAACACCAAGACTGTAAAGGCAATGACACACCCCTCACAACAGGACTTCAACAACAAGTTACTGAGAACATGGTGGCTTCATCCATCTTTTCTATACAGTCTATGAATGTGATTAATACAAAGTGCTGAACCTTTATATTAGCTCCAGCTACATTTTAAAGAATTAAACTTCAATGCACAGCTACTGCTTAGCAAATTTGTAAGTAGGATAAACATGTAGATCTACTCACGTGAAAGGCGTGTTGTCCCTGGTCTGTGACTGAGGGAGGAAAAAAAAGCACATTCTGAAGACAAAATAATGAATGTTGTAAAATTGAAGTAAAAAAGATAAGCAACAATTATGACAGAATATCTAAAAGGAAGTGTAAGTCAGTGTGTGAGATCTTTTTATGGACACACAATAAGATATTGTGGAGTATCAATAATAAATCCAGCTTTTTCCTGTAGGATGTCTACTAATATCAGATATGCACCAAAATGCTACAACGTCAGTTCTGTATCCATATTTAGGGCATTTCAGTTATTTATAAGACCCAGCTAAAAACAATTCATCCTGTTGTAGGTTACAGATAAGATGTGTCAGATATTTGGGTTGAACTCTGCCGTGTTTGACTGCACTAAGGAGCCGCAGTGAAATATTCATGAAACTGCTGACTCACTTTCTCAGATTTTTCTTTGCGTTGGAAGTTTGGCGAGGACAGCTGTTTTTTCAGAGGTCTGTGAGCCTTTTTGGCCTTCTTAGCAGCTGGAAAACAGAAAAACAGGATGAGATGTAGTGAAGGACTGCAGCGCCATCTGCAGGCTGAAAAGAGAAATGCCTTCAGTTTCCATTCTTAAGCTGTGAGGACTGACAATGAAATGTTAAAAATAGATGAGGTGGTGGAGATGAGGGTGGAACAGCGGTGATGTGCTATGAATAGATCGCGTTTCGTCAAGTGTCCTCATTTTGCTTTAATCACTTAGAGGCGCTCGGTGACGAGAGGATTACAGGACTGTCGGGTTAAAGGAAATGAGTAAGCATAACATTATGCGATCATTAGTCAGAGCACATGGTAACATGAAGCCATCACGTGATTAAAACCAGTCAGTGATGAAAATAGGATGACTTTGGGTTTTTCAGCTCTCACACTGCCAACATCAAAAGCTACTTCTGATAAGCTGCCAGTTCAGCCCAGTATGTAACAGCCATGTATGTAAAGTTTCAGCATCTTGTGTTCTAAGCTGTCAGTCAAACCTGTTTTGAAGACGAATAGGTGTGCCACTTTTTTCTGTCCAGCGATTCGTATTAAAAACTTAACGTCTGAATTGCTCCTCCTATTTCTAAGTTCTAACAATATCTCTTCTTAAGCTCTTTATTAAGACCAGAGTAAACTAAATGGATGAATGGACCCTAGAAACAATGCTCAGAGAGTAAAGTATCTCTTATTTTATGATGAGCCTCATCTATTTGAACGACGCAGTGTCTGTTTTGTAAATCATCAGCCTTTTACATCTGAGAGGAAACAGTCAGCTTGAGGCTTCAGAAAGAGTCATCCCTACAGCTGCAACACCCAATACCAGAATACAGTACCTGGGACTTCTGATCCTCTCAGAAGTACTACCTGATGCAGCTAGTTTTGGGTACTATGATCACCAAGCATTTAAAAAAATCTATTAGAGGATAATAAAGTGTTTTCACTAACTTGGCCAAAAAGAAAAACATATTTTAGCATATAAATTAGCACTCTCTTCTCAACAAGTCCTTCAACACGCTGATGTTAAAAATATAATAAAAGGCATCTATCAAATTGCTAAAAGTACTAATTACAGTGTATTTTAATTGTTTCTAGTACTTTAATTCTAGCAGTGTTTTGTTTACGTAAAAGACAAAATATGTAAAACAATTAATAATGAATGAGTCTGTTTAATGAAAACGCTTTACGAAAGAGAAAAAAAATATCCAGCTGTAACTATAGCATGCATCAGCTCAGTAGTTGAGATCACAGCTCACTGCGAGGAAAGTCTTTATGCTGGTACACAAATGAGCCTCGAAACTGCAACTAAACTGTCACTGCGAGGCAGAGCTGTGGTGGTAATAAGGACAATGAAACCTCTGCACAAGCATTTTCCTGACAGGAACAGATCCATTATTACTATTAATATAAGATTATTTCATGTATCACAGATTATCATCACATATTATTGTTACTTCCTACATCCACCTATGAAAGTACTAAAGAAGAAGCTGAAGGCTCCAAGATAAGCTCTTTGTCTATAGAAAGGATGTAGCCCTGAATTTATGAGACAGGTAAAGATACCAAAATACAAAAAAAATGTTTTTTTAAAAAGCTACATGAAAATGTAAATGTAACACATGTATAAAATATATAGAATTAAAAAAAAACATAAGAATACAATAAAAAAGTTAATAAACATAAAGATCTATAAAAATATGTACAAAAAACAAAATATGTACTGAACTCCTGCTTTAAACATGTTTCCCAATGAAGGTAAATCAGATGTTGTCCTGACTGTGTGACTAAATTTTGTGCTGAACGCATCAAAATCAGATTTTACTTCATACACCTTTTTCAGGGTGACATTCAAGCAATTTGTAAGCACTATCAATCTCCATCTTCAAGCTTTTCCAGCACATTACCAAAAAAGGATGACTATTTCACTTCGCATCACCTCAGTCAGATCATGAGAAAGGCCAAATTAATAAGTCTTCTCCTCAGATATTTATGCTTCTTTCTTACATGACACAAAAGAATAGGAGACAGATGTTTGCTTGTCTTTTTTCATTCATTCAAAACTAACTGTAAGATGCTTAACTACATTGCAGTCTGTGTTGCTGAAGTCCTAAATTATCACCTTTAAAGTGTTTGTGCTAATAACATCATGTACAGTAAGACAGGCACATAGAACAGCACTGACTGGGAGAGGCTTTGAACAGATGACATACTCGGTTCAATTCAACATATAAGACTTGAAGAATGCACAAGCATCTTTCAAAAACCTGTTAAATCTATCATCTGTGATATTATTATATACAATTATAATGTATTGTTCATCTCCCTTAAACAAACAGGCAGCCTTAAGGTATGAAATATTCATTTGTCTACTGTTTCAGTGGCTGATAGTGTCCCACAGGCCTTAATGTGAGTTTGAGGCAATTATGTTTAAGTTGTTTAACGATAAACAGATTTTGAATGAAAGCGAGGGAACTTCGGTAGCATAAAAAAGTCTATATTCTTTGTGTCCATATGGATCAGCCATATTACCATTATTTCCCCGTAAGGTTGCCAAAAGCACCAAGTTAATACTTGAAAAAACTGCAGCAATACACAAAAATATAATCAATATTCTATTTATTCGGTGACAACGCCGCTTTTAGCCTTTAATCAGAAAGCCTTAAGTTGGCTAGTTAAGCATCGGGCTAACGTTTAAAGCGTTCACTTTGGGGAAGTAACTCGCAATACTGCTACTGCTGTGTAGTCTTGGTTAAATTCACAGCATATTACATAAATTACCCTGCAATAACTAACTGTTATAATAGCGGCACCGTATTGCATCACACTGAGTACATTTCAATCATTTATCCCGGAGTTTGCTAGCTAGCAAAATAATAAAAACAATTCCAAAATTAGCATGTGTAACGTACACGCTCGAGAAAATTATTTACTAGCACTTACGCAAACTCCCCCATTGTGAAAACGTACAAATCCATCTTGCAGACTCCTTGTATTTTTCGTTTTCCAGCAAACACTCATTAAAACGGCAACACCGGACACGTTAGTGCACTCACCCCCGACTGTTCGGGGAGGGAGGGGGTCACACATTGAAGAGACAACGTGCAGAGCTACAAGGCAGCCCAGGCAGAGAAATGTTGGTTTTAGACTTCTGTATCTGATAAGAAAACTATTCAAAATCAGATAGTGATTTATGGTGAATGAAATACGGTTACAGTTTCACGAAGTTTTAAGCACCAAATCCAAGATTCTTCATTACTTTATACAGAAAAGCTGGACATGGTATGCAGAAAAAAAACAACAACAAAACAAATACAAATAAACGAAAAAAGTTTTGTAACTGTCAGTTTCCTTTTAAAATTCTTAGTGTGAACAACATTACACAAACAACCACGTGTGTGCGCATGCGCGCACATATTAGAACGCTTTGATTCCATGTGATGCGGCAACTTTGCTTTGATCCTTTCTGACGTGGCAACTTTGCTTTGATCCCAAAACACATAAATAGAAGCGCCCACCTATTGTACTTTATCGCTTAACGGACATTGACCTGACAGCAACAAAAACCCTTTCGAGAAGTTTTGAGAGCATTTTATGACAGAAACCAAACCAAGTTCAGTTTTGTTTCTCACCAATTCACAAAACAAGCAGACACGTTACACCATGTCAGCCAACCCATCCTTTGGCTCAGATGAGCTTGAAAAAAGTCGTGGATCAGAAAAATTCAACTGCAGTTTCCAAAACTCAGTTGAATTTCCACAAAAAGAACACGTCAACACCTCAGCAAACCCATCTTCCTCTGAAATATCATCTTCCTCTGAAGATGATTCTGAAATATCATCTTCCTCTGAAGGTGATTCTGAAATATCATCTTCCTCAGAAGGTGATCTTGAAATACCTGAAGGGACCATTTTGGGAGATCACCACGTGGTAGAGGCTTTCCTTGGGGAAGGAGGCTTTGGTGTTGTGACCAAATGTCGCAATACAAAAAACAACCAAACTGTGGCTATCAAAGTCAACAAGGGCAACCCTAAAATTCAGCAACAGGCAAAACTGGAAATTTTCATCCTGGAGCAGCTGCGACGCTTGGATCCAGACAGGTGCAACATTGTTGAATGGAACGGCTATTTCCTCGATGGAGAGCGTATTTGCTTAAATTTCGAACTCCTCGACCAAAGCCTGTGGGACTACATAGGGGACCGGAAAAACCGGGGTCTCCCAATAAGAGAACTCAGTCCCATTTTGCATCAGCTCGCAAATGCTCTGTTCCACCTGGGTTCTGTGGGAATAGTGCATGCTGACCTCAAATCTGGAAACATAATGGTTGTGAATCGCCATGAGTCTCCCGTCAAAGTCAAAGTTATAGACTTTGGCCTCGCACATCCCGCTTCTGCACTGATTCCTGGTCACCGTCTGGGGACGGTTGGTTATTGTGCACCCGAGGTTATGCTTGGCATTCCATGTGATGAAGCAATTGACATGTGGGCTCTGGGGCTGGTAGCTGTGGAGCTTGCTACAGGGGTGCCTCTCTATCCTGGGGAAGAC
>NW_005187463.1:3036554-3040168 GCF_000239375.1 Pundamilia nyererei | reverse complement strand
ATGTTGGCCTTGGATGCAAATCAGCGCATAACACCCTCGGAGGTTCTGAAGCATCCCTTTTTTCAACACTGGCCTCTCTAGGAGACCATCCTGCACCAACATGAATAGCACAGGGGTATAAAAACCTTGTGCTTTCTCAGCAATGATCTGATTGTCTGGGTGTCCAAAACTCTAGGGAAGCTAGCAATTCTTGTGAACAAAAGCCCAAAGTAATAACAACAACAAAAACAACCAATGAATATGGTCTTAAACTTGGGCACAATTGGGCTTAAAATCTATTCACTAATCACTCAATATTCAAAGCGAAGCAGCAGTCAACTTACCATCACATCAGTCCTTCGATCAGACCTACAACAAATGTCTTCCTTCTCTCACCCCAACCGGTCGCAGCAGATGGCCGCCCCTCCCTGAGCCTGGTTCTGCTGGAGGTTTCTTCCTTTTAAAAGGGAGTTTTTCCTCCCCACTGTCGCCAAAGTGCTTGCTCATAGGGGGTCATATGATTGTTGGGTTCTCTGTATGTATTATTGTACCATACAATAATACCATCTACCATACAATAATACATACAGCCTTGAAGTGACTGATGGTGTGATTTTCTGCTATATCAATAAAATTTAATTGAATTCAAGATGAATTTGGAACTAATTGGAAATAAACTGGATATTAATTAATTAATTTGAGCATCAAATAATTGTTGTTTGTAATTCTTTATAAATAAAGTGCTACTCTTTTACTGTTTAAATTGCTACTGTTTAAAACTGACTCGTTTATTCATTCACTCGAGCATAAAAACACACACACACACATATACCAGTCAGTGCTTACATACTAGGTCTTTGCCCTACTTTTTCATGCTCACTGGTACAAATGCCTGTTACTAGAGCTAAATGCTCTCAGTGTACTCTCACAGTTATCGAACTGTACAAATGCATACAAAATAACGCTCACGTAAACATAATTGTGCACTAGTCTGCCCTTATTGCTGCAGTTTGTTTTAAATCACTTTGAATAAAGCTCAGCTTCTGTCAGTCTCTCTTTCTTACACACACACACACACACACACACACACACACACACACACACACACACACACACACACACTTTTTAAGCACTTTCAAGGCTCCCCTTCAGCCGTATGAAATAGAGAATGAGATCCTGCTGATGCAAGAAAACAAGAATAAATTCTCCACCTTGCTTCTTAGAGAGTTCCTCTTCATCCCCAACCTCGTCTTCAGTGACCTCTGACCCTGTGGTGTACTCCTCATCCTCTGACAGAAGAGACTGCTGTCTCTGAAAGGGCAAAGGTCAAGGCTTTTAGACACACACTTCTTTCTCGTCTAAAGCAACATTTGCAGGTTCCTCATTTGTAATTTTCAATCATTTTAAAAAAGTAAGCAGATATCATGAAAAAAGAGTGTCCTACCAGCTGAAGACTCCAGTTTTTCAAAAGGGAAAACTGGTTAAAGACACAAAGTAGACACAGTAAGAACACAGAAAGGCTGAGGGCAGACAGACAGAAGCACACAGAGAAATGGGAAGTGTGCGACTTACGGTGCTGCCATCTCCTCTCAGAGATCTGAGGACTGTTGGCTCCAAGAGAACGTCACAGTCCTGAACTTTTTCTGCACTGGACTGGCTCTCCTCAGCACTGACACACACACAGGAACATTTGCAATTAGTGCATCGATAACACACACAATCAAAAAGAACATTGTGAAAGAATCCTCACACACTCACCCCTCTGCCGATGGAGAGTTTGACACACACACAGCATCTCTGTGCAGCAGCAGGTCATTGAGGACTCGGGTCTGGGCTGAAGTCTCCTCGTCACAGTTCTCCTCATCGGGCACATTCACTATGTGATCCCGCGTCTTACAGCCCTGCACACACACACAAACACGAGCAAACTGGATCAGGATTTCTTCTGCAGGGTAAATTTGGGTGTTTGTCAATTTTACCCACCAATCAGAGAGATGTCAAACAAACTCTGCTGCAGCCAGAATGAGACTGCTTGCACAGTGTTTAATTAACATGCACCACGTCACAGGTGCACGCAAATGAGACGAAAACTGTCTTTAGCCTGTAACCACAAAACTGTGGGGGCCAACATTGGAAACCTGAGGGATGTGGCCTTGGGAGTGTTTGCTGAGCTAATATCACATCTGTACACAGACTGAGTCTGCTTAATTTCTGTTCCATATTTAATCCTTACTCTCAGGTTATTCTCCAGATTTTGCATTAAAATTGTCTTGAAGTCCCAAGTTTTCACTGATTCTTCCAATGGTAATTTGGTAAATTGTAGAAATATTTTTATACTGTATTCTACTCTGCTGCTGAGACTCTTTCTACATTGGAAAACGCATCTACTAGCACACAGGACACACACCAAGCATTTCTGTTCAATCAATCAGACTAATTTCACTTTGATCTACCGACAAAATGAAGCAATTTCCACATTTTATTTATTAGGCTTTGGGGCAGTAACCTTTGAGCCTTTATAGGGCGCTATAGTTTAGATCTTTATATGACTTATGACAGGGTTAATGTTTAAATGGATCCAGTTTAAAGTTTCAGAGATCTGATGTGCAACCATGTGTAGCATTCTGCTACAAAGTTCTTAATAACATTCTGGGGAAAAGTCACATGACCTGTGAACCACCACTTTTAGATCAGTCAGATGCTACCAACACCACCAAGTCCAGATTATAGAACGATATCCTGGTCATGTTGAACCAGCTGTATGCTACAGCAATGCAGCAGAAGCAGCATCAGCTCAGTGTGAAAGAGTACTGCTCCACTTCATAGTGGTTTTAATATGAACTCAGAGGCTTAAGGGGGTAAATTATTTTCCACTAACATATACTACTAAAGAAAGAAAGAAAGTGTACTTTATTGGTCCCCGTGGGGAAAATCCCTCTCTGCATTTAACCCATTCACTCAGTGAAGCAGTGGGCAGCCACTGGGCGCCCGGGGAGCAGTGTGTAGGGACGGTACCTTGCTCAGGGGTACCTCAGGGTAGCTGTTCAGGGGAATCGAACCCCCGACCTTCCGATCATGGGGCCACCACTCTACCTACTGAGCTATCCCTGCCCTTTTTTTGCCCTACAGTGGTGGATGCTCGCATTAAGCATTTCATTTTCAAATAACTATGTCAACGCATGTACGAGAAATTCCCGTGAGCCAGAAGTTCAGGCTTAAGCCTGATCTACACACTCAATTCAAGTAGTCTTTCTCCTACTCTTGCCTCTGAATGATGTCAGTGCTGTTTTTGAGGGGCAGCCACTCAGAAGAAGGTTGCCGTAAAGGACAGAGGATGGCAGAACAGCTTGTTTTAGACGAAGATGAACTAAGGAGCTGTACAAGTATATCGGTATCGGATAAATATGGATTAAGTGAGATATGCCTATAACTGACTTATGCCTATCTATATGTCCTCACATTTACTTGTCCTGTTTTATCAATAAAATGTGTGTTAAATGAACTCCAAGTGTGAAGGTGCCCTAAGAAAGTAAAGGCAGTATTAATGCATTAAGCATTACCTTGCACCTAGAATAGGTAAGTGTGTGTGTGTGTGTGTGTGTGTGTGTGTGTGTGTGTGTGTGTGTGTGTGTGTG
>NW_005187463.1:3032421-3036534 GCF_000239375.1 Pundamilia nyererei | reverse complement strand
GTGTGTGTGTGTGTGTGTGTGTGTGTGTGTGTGTGTGTGTGTGTGTGTGTGTGTGCACATGCATACCTTTGGTATCCCAGTGGGGTCAAAGCGGAGAACCCGCTGGTTGCAGCACGGATATATTCCTGCACCGTGCCAGCCTCTCTCTGTACCCATGCCAGGGTACAGGACGCTGTCTGGGTGGTACTTGCACTGCGTCAGCTCTGCACACACAAACACCTACACACACACACACACATACAAATGATTTTTAAAAGTATATCCTGCATGCACTCTTACTCTGTTCACTTTCTCTTTATTATTCATTTTGCTCATTTGTGCAACACACACACTATAACACTCCAACCTGCTGGCATCGGAAGCAGGTGAGGTAGTTGATGGTACCCCAGATTCTCCAGTAAACCAAGACCCAGGACTTGAGCTCCTCATACAGGCCTGTGATGTATTCGTGCACATCCCAACTCTTCTGTCTGCACACACACACACACACACACACACACACACACACACACACACACACACACACACACACACACACACACACACACACACACACGATCACTCACACACTGTGATCAGGAACTCAGCCAATCAAGTAAAAGGTTAAAGTAAAAGGTTTAAAACAGCCATTAAAACATGCTGCTATACCTGGTGTGTGTATAGATGATTTCTCCACGAGCGTCAATATTGATTTTGCCCGGAACACAAGAAATTTTCCTCTCTGTGTCTTTGGTCAACAGCTTAAGGCACAGACCACACCTGGGATGAAATGCAAGGATGACAAAGAATATAAATTAAATTAGCAGAGAATATTCACATGCTCGCTACACATGTCAGAGCATAAAAAGAAACACAATGCAAAAATAAAAAGCTTATACTCACCTGTACAGAGTTGAGGCATTTCCCGGTGAATCTCTGTTCTGGTAGTTTGGGTCAAAGAGACGCTCAATTTTCTTTTGAAACAGTTTGCTTTGAGGGTGAAAGACAAGAAAGGATCAAACTTGAGCTGATATTGCATATATCTTAATAAAAGGTTATAAAAGTATAAGCCACTGTTGCTTTAGTAAAATTATACCAGGTGCTTTTGTGACAGTAGCCTTTGTGCTTGTGCTTCAGTTATTTAATGCAACACATGCAATATTTCTTTTATTGGTGTTATATGGAGAAACTGTAACCTGACAAAACTTCAGCGTAGGAATCATGTAAAAAAGTCTGACACTTCCTAGATCTTTAGACTGAACTGGCTAAAAAGAGAAGTCACTGCATTGTTCTCTACATCGAATCTGTGGAGCTTAAAGAGACCATCTGTCTGCAGCTGAACTGCTGCAGCCGTCATAGTGTTACTGACAGAACTTTTAACTTCTCTGTGATCATTGAGAATTCGAGGAAATATACTATTACACTGGCAGATGCTCATACCAAAAGCTCAGGCTTCAGTCAGCGCTGAATGAGTTTAAGTTTTGGTTCGTGGTTATTTAATTAACATCTTTCTTTGCCTGTGGTCTTCATTTGTCTCAGCTATAGTTACTTTTTTACACTTCTCCCTCTGCATCTTTTGTAGATTTATTCCCAGTCTTTTCCTACTTTTTTCCTGTCCCACCTGTGTCCCATTTCCCTACAAAGTCTCAGTGCATATATTTGTCTCCATCCCCTGTCTCCACGTTGTTCCTGGTGTTGCTTATCTGCATTTGAGTCCTCATTTTGAACTGAAACACAACTGCATTTAATGGCAGAAGAAGATGTTCTCTGCGGTTCGAACCTTCTGTTTGCTATGTGCAACAAATCAGAAGCAGTTAGCACAAATGGAGGGGTAAGAAGCTAAAATGGCTTGTTTTAGATTAAGACTAACCTAACTGAGGGTCCACGCCGAGGCCCGGCGTTAAAAAAGGATTATTTTGAAATGCAAATGATGCAAAGCTGATTCACAGCTTTGTCCAAATATTTGTATTCACAGAGACCCAGAATACAAATACGGTGCCGAGAATAAGCAAAGCAGCTCGCCCCTCTTACCTTTTAAACTTGTCTTTTTTGTCCCTGATGTCGTCGGCCTCGTTGTGGCTGAAGAGTTCAGCGATCCGTGTGGCCAGGTTGCTGTTTATGCAGTTCATGTTGCAGGGAGTAGCCACAATGGCACTCATGTGCTTGTGGCAGTACTGGATGCACTCCTCCACCTGAGCCAGACGCATATACATAGCACTCATCAAACAAAAATGGGAAATGTCCTTTCAACAATGCTCCGTCCAAACCATGTCAACACTTCTTTAGCAGTTCTAGCTCTTCTGAGTAGTGGTGAGAAAACACTGCTACCGTAACTGCACGGGGGCAAAAGAACATCTGCACTTTCATGCAACACTAACTTAACAAAGCTCTGTGTGTAGGCCTCTTGTTTTTTTGTGGATTAGGAGCAATTACCCATTGTTACCTTTGAACTATCATTCTACACACTGCCTGCGCCTTACTGGGCAAATGTGAGACTTTTGCACCTTTGCTGTAACATTTTTTTTGGATATATCTAAGAAAATGTGTTCACAGCTGAAAAACAAAAGGCCCGATGCACATCACCACACCTTGCGTCACATGTCACAACACTTACTAACGTGTCCATCTTCAAGAACTCGGAGGAGATCAGGATTGAGATCACATTGCTGGGCTCTGTAACCGACAAATACCACATGACCAACCAAGCAAACCCCACGAACGACAAACAACACAGAACACGCAGCCAGTGACGCACCAAACACACACCACGTTTAGTGACCAATAAATCAAGCGCCACAGGTGGTGTAAATGACAGCTCAGGGATGTGTAATAATGTTGATTGTTTTCTGTTCTTGTTTCTTTTTACCAAGTCGGGGTTTGTCCTTGTTTCCCTCTCCTGCTGAGTTCCTCCTGACGTAGTTCATAAGCCAGTCAAAGATCTGCACGTCACAGTGGACTGAGATGTCAACTTCCTCCCACCTCTGGGGGTCCACAGATAAATATTCAGCAAAGTAACGCATCTCCTTGACCAGAAGATCTCTGGGACAAGTGAAGTCCTGCTTCAGGTTCTTGGTCTCATCGCACACATGGATGACCATGTTGGGACTGTAGGGAAAAGCCAAAATAATATTCAATCATATTCATCCACAGGGTGTGTGTGATTAACGCTGAAAACATTTCCACTTTAAGATGGAGTCATGTTTATAGATTCGATTTTCAAAGGATGTGTGAGGAATCTCTCTTAGCTCGGTTCACTGTGGTATGAAAAGATATCTCCCAGCGTACTCTAGTGGTTTCTGAGGTTTTTCATCCTCCTCTGCTGACACTCCTTTCTCTTTCTTCTCCACAGCAGCACTTCTTCCTGTGGACTTCAACTTGGACCCTGTACACAAAAACGTTGGAAAAAACAAAACAAAAGTAAGGTTGTCATGCAGCATGAGAACAAAAATCATACTACACCCCTCTAATTTATTAGAGTCTTTCAATTATGTGTTTCATAGGGGCCTCGGAGCACTTCCGCAAACTAAATAGCTGTGCTGGAACTTACACCATCATGTAACCCATAAAAGAAATCTCTTATTCAAAAAATGTTTATGTGTTTGTGTTTATGTTAGTTGAAGTTTTCAATTTAGAGAAAAAAAGGATTAAACTTAAAATATAACCTGTGATTAGAGTAGAATGCCATTTAAACTGCTTATAGTAATTCCAATCGATTATACTGTAACACATAAAATCACATCCAGAATAAGTATCTGGATGATTTTTGTATTTTTGACTCTATATACCATCTGATTGGTTCTGTAATTCAGGCTAGCAGGTCTAATTAAAATGCAGACTTAAGTTACAGAGGGTTTAACAACAGGATCACATTCATTGTTTAGGAATTGGAGCTATTTTTATACATTTATACATTTTTGGTTACTTTTGAGAGACACTCAGAAGTAACTGGACAGCATTCCTCATTATTTGATGACAGTGCAAGAAAGATATATGGCTTCCCATGTCTTTGGACTGTGGAAGGAAGCCAGCATAAAACAGGAAAACATATAAAGCCCAAAAGTGGTCAAATTATATAAATAGTAGGGGTGCAACGATACTCATATCGATATTGAACCGTTCGATACAGTGCTTTCG
>NW_005187463.1:2999545-3026177 GCF_000239375.1 Pundamilia nyererei | reverse complement strand
ATATATATTTATAATTTTAATAAATGACAAATTAAAAAGGCATGAACATTTTTTTTGTATCGAAAAAATATCGAACCGTGACACCAAAGTATCGAACCGAACCGTGAATTTTGTGTATCGTTGCACCCCTAATAAATAGGTTTCATAATTTCATATTTACTCAGCACTTTCTAGTAGTATGTAACAACACAATAAATTATGTTATTATTATACTTACGTTTGCCTATTATGCTCATTTCCTGTAGTGCGTTTTTATTCTTTAATTTCACGGTGCAGCCCCCGAGTTTATCCACTGTCTGAAAGATTATTGGTTGCCTCTTGCAAACAGAAGGTTTGAACAGCAGGTGGGTGGGGCTTCTGTGCTCACAGCCAGAACTGTGTGCCTGAGATGACCAAGCTTAGTATATCCTCCCTCACTGACATCATGCTGAGCCAAAAGTGTAGGAAACTGTGTGAAACAGCATATTTCGAGCAGTCTGAAGCCTGAGCTTGTGGTTCCCAGGGTTTAAACGCACACATACAGCTCTTGCTCCCCATGTACAATGAACTGTGTACTGTCCACTGTGAAGTTTGAAAGACATGAGTAAAGCTATCGATAAAACCAGTTCCTGCTGATTTAACTTATTGAAGGTTTTATCTGTGGGTGAAAGTAACTGACCTGTAACTTTGCTGCTGCTGCTCTGGCCGCTTCCTCTCTCCACTATGTCCCGAGTGTCCAACAGTGTGGAGAGGAGATCTGACGGGGAGCTGCTTCCTTCTATCAGGGCATTGCATTGGTTATCCACATGAGGAAACCCCCCCATGCTCTTCAGCTCCTCAAACCGACGGGCACACTGCAACACAATTGCATCAGAGCCACAGAATTATTTCTCATTAAAAATTCAGGTCTCTTGTTACTAAAGCATGGAACGAACTATGGGTGGGATGGGATGGATGGAGAGGCAGGATGGATGAAGGGGTTCTAATTACCCAGTGATCCAGTTACCTCCTTAGGAGTAAAGCCTGGTACTAGCTTGGCCACATTGTCCCAGTTTATGGGCTGGGGCACACCCCACAGGGAGCCCAGCACCATGTCCAAAACCAGGACGTTGTTGTCGTAGGGAAAGTTGTTGTTATCCGAACAGAAGCGACTCATCTCTACACACACAGAGGGCAGGAAACAATAGGCAGCAAGTCAACAATAAATTCCTTCATCTGTTTGATCATCATAGCCAAATTAGAGCTGAAATCACTGTGCAGTTAGCACCCATTTTAATTGCCTTTAAGCATTCTGCGCATAGTCAGCACACAGATTAATACAAGAGTGGCGTGATTGGCATTTTTTTGTAGCAGTATTCAGACGTGTTATTGCAGTTGGATAAAAGCTGTGTTTAAGTCTATTAGTCCTTACACTAATTGCTCTGTACCGTCTAAGGGCAACAGGTCAAACAGGGAGTAACCAGGATGTGAGTTATCTTTTATGATGTTTTGGGCCTTTTTAAGACAGCGGGTGTTGTGTAGATCTTCCAAAACTGAATGCTTTCAGGTTGTGGACTATTTGTGAGGTAAGTAGAGTGGGCCAATAGCGTCTGAGGGACCGTTTTGTAGCCCAGATAATAAATTGCTGGATAAAAGGAATGGACCACTTGTGAAACTGTGCACCACTGCATAAAATAATAAATTTGGCCAACTACTGAGACAAATGTTGTTTCTTTCTTTAGTATGGTTTGGTTGGTATGCCTCAGAAACACATTTTCATTGAGAAAAAAAATGAAGTTTATTGTAAAAGACTTTGCTTGGCGGCTGAACTTGCCATTCACTACTATTCAAAGTTCCTGCGTTTTGTTTTTCTGTTATTAAATGCATCACAGGTTAGAGCATACTGGTGACTATGTATGAGCTGAAAGAGGAGACTGATCATTCATGTACTGTACATGATACGGGTGGGATGCCGTAGAGGCACAGATTAGGGTAGGCCGAGTGCCTCTGCCCTCCTGCTGAATCAACATCAGATGCTTTCAGGTCACATTAAAATCCTCAGATTTCCTAGGACACACATCCAACAACAGAAATGACACTTACTGTTCTGGTCTGTGAGATAATCCTCACCGTCGTCTCGTACAATCTAATAAGCGGGTAAATGTTTCATCTCATTGTGCGTGTGGATGATGCTGATGCTGCGGTGTTCTCCTACCGGCTAATGCTAGCTAAGTTTGCGGGACGGGACAGATCTGCTGCCTTCAGGTACTCCCCGTAAATATCAAACGACGGTCACTAGTGATGTGGTCCGTCCTATTGCGTCATATACCTTCTGGTGGGATTTACACCGACGTATTTAGCTCTCTCTCTCTCAACGCGTTTGAGCACGGTGGCTATGCGATGACATTTAAACCAAAGGCGAAAGTGAACTAGAACATCAAAAATGTGCCTTCAGGCTCAACTCTGCCTCAGTAATTCCGATAGCCATGGAAGGTAGCATTAGCTTCTAGCTAGCATACAGTTAGCTGAGCAAGTGGCTACTTAAATTGACGTATGTATGTCATTAAGCCGACAACACAGAAAATGCTATCGGCAGGTTACACTATCAAAATACTACATAAAAATCTACCCCCAGAACACTTTCGATTAACAAAACGCGTTTATTCGGTCTGTATCTGCAACGGTGACTCGTCACTTGGCGCAGTGCAGCAGGCGTCCTGTTGCTTGGAGACAGTGGTCGCAAATCAAGTGCTTCTGCCATAAAGTCAGACTTTAAAACAAATTAAATGAAATTATATTATACTAATATGTCATTTAAATTAGCATAAACTAAACAGTTAGGTCCAAGTTTTGAAATTGACAATCTTGACAAAATTTCTAACATTGTCACTTGATACCTTATAGCACAATGGACAAAAACGATTTTTAAATTATTTATTTTCATAATAATCATATTAAATATTCCAAACATTTCTGAATGGTAACTGTTGAAAATGTGCAAAATTCGCCCCTTTCTTATTCTGAATAGATCCAATTAACGTCACAGAAAACTATACAGAAACCCAAACATGTGAGTGTCAAAACAAAATGTGATCACATGATCAAACAAAACACCTTAACTGTGTTCTTACACTGTCCTTGTACACATAATGTGCCAGTGCGCCTAAAAACATATTTTAGAATACTCATTTGTTTATTTCTGTAAAAGCTTTGAGTTTAAAAATAAAAATTAAGCTCAGATTTTCAGACGCAGTGAGCCTTGTGCATGGAAACAATTCTTGGCAAGTAATAAGAAGGTCCATACTGCGTTAAAAAAAATTGAATCGAAAATTACTTTAACAGTTCCTGATGAGGTCTGTGGATTGCCCACCACCCCAAAATATGAACTAACAGCAGATTATTAGTTAAGCTCCAGAGTTACACACTGAGCAAACCGCTGTTATGAATGAACATTTATGGACACAAAGATCATGGATCAGTCTTTTCAGGGATGTTAAGTGGTGTGTTGGAGGGCATGGTGGAGGTGGATGATCCCTGATTGAATGAAGCAGGTGTTTCCCTGTACGCTGACTCCAGAAGGTCCTCTGAGGAAGCCAAGGCAGAAGAAGAGGCTGAGGCAGAGGCAGAGGCGGGGTCCAGGCCTTGGGCTCCAGTTGTCTGCATTTGTGCAGCCAAGCTTGTTTGGGGTTCCTGTGTGTTCGCCCGCTGGGCCTGAGCGAGCCTCTCCATATCTGCGGCCCGGCGGCCTCTCCTCTTGCCGAGGATCTTAACGTAGTTGGCTGGGATGAGCCCTGTGGTCTCACCGTCCACACTGGCCAGGAGCCAGCCACGCACACGGGGCTGTAGCTCTACACACAAGGAAGAGGAAAACACTGTGATAGTTGTAAACATGGTGCACGCTCACACAAAAGAAGAGCCCTCATCTGTTATTCCCAAGATAAGGAAAACAAAAATAGAAGGTTTTTGGTCAAAGCACTCAGAATCAAATGTCCCGCAGCCAGTAAAAAGCTCATCACCTTTAGGAGCGAGGTTGAGCATCTCTCCAGCTTGCATAGAAAGCTCCTCCTGAGAAGCAGCTGTAAAATCATATTCTGCTCTGGCCACCACGTGGTCGTCCTCCCCACTTGCCCAGTTAGTGTCTAAATCAAGCAAGGAAACTGAATTAAAGAATAATAATTTTAACTTGTTTTAATTAAAAACAAGTCCACTTGCTTTGTACTGTCAGTTGTAAAGTGACTAATGGCATATGGAGCTATGATACCCAATTTATTTGCCACAGAGTTACAGAAAGGCACATGATGTCATACAAGCAGACTCATCTTTACATGTGTACTGAGAACAACAAAACAAAATGTATCTTTATGAATATGTGAGTGCTTGCTGTTCCATCTGCAAGCCTTACCTTTGATTTCAGAGTCAGCAGTGGAGCTCAGCTTCCAGATAAGGTAGGGTACACCCAAGACTAGAGCAAAAAACATTAAGATGGGCCAGGATTTAACTGCCTGGTCCTCCATCTCTCTGGATGATCTCATACCAGTGGCCTCACTGGGGTTGGGCCACAGGGCTTCGACCTCAGGGTCTAGCCTCCGCCCGAGCAGCTTCTGCACCAAGCGGTACAAGTAGTGCAATGTGCGCACCAGAGCAAACTTTGACAAAACCCGGGTGAGGTGCACGCGCAGTCGTGTGACGTGGTTGACTACTTCCAGTACGGCACGGAAACCGTTATGTAGCGCAGAAAAGGTGGCGTCCATCATCATGCTTATTGAAGCAAACGCATGGACGATGCTCTCGATGGACTCAAAGGCACCGCGGCTACTTTCTTCTGCCTGCTGCACAAACCTGCTGGGGGGGACGTCTTCAAGGTGAGGTGTGTGTCTGTATCCTCCCAGGCTGTAGCCGCCACCATAGCCGCTACCATAGCCTCCACCATAGCCGTAGCTGTAAGGACTGTAGCCACCATAGATGGAGCTCCCATAGGGGCTGTAAGATTGGGAGAAGGAGCTGTAGGATGGACGGTAGGACTGCTGGACCTGACGAGGGGGCACCGGGGGCACCATCCTGGGCAGGACAGAAGGGCCAGCAGAGGTGGAGGAGCCTCTAGCTAGTCCCAAATCTGTAGATCTGTTTGGTGACAACATAAAGATAGAATATCAGTAAAATCCACCCATAATTCATTGCAACATTAATTGAGCAAAGCATTAGTTCAGAAACGTCATGGAGTCAAGCTAAACCACAGTCCACAAACTGCTCAACAGCTCAAATATGTAAATATGTAAGAAAAATTGTGTATGTTTCTGTCCTGTGTGCTGTTTGTTTGTATATGTGTCTTTCTGGCTGCTGTTACAACCAAATTACCCCTTGTGGCACAATTAAAGGATTATTCTATTCTATAGAGTGGCTCTCTTCCACAGCGTGTCCTTTCTCCCTCCCCTCAACCCCAACCAGTCCTCAGAGGCTGCCCCTCCCTATACCTGGTTCTGCTGGAAGTTTCTTCCAGTTAAAATGGTGTTTTTCCTTCCCACAGTCACCAAGTGCTCCCTCAAAAGGGTTGTTTTGATCATTTAGTTTTCTCTGTATTACAATAGGGCCTCCACCTTGCCGTATAAAGTGTCTTGAGGTGACTGTTGTTGTGATTAACGCTATATACATAAACTGTAATTGAATTGAGTCAACTCTTCCTCCTGTCTCATCTCCAGCTCTGCTACTCTTCATCTGTACAGACTGTGGAAAATACACAGTAAATTCACAGTGCCGCTCACCATCAACCAGCAGCTACCGGCAACTTTTAGCATGGGATGTTTTCTCATGTGAGCTGACGTTATGAACCAGTCAACACACCTCAAATATCCTTAAATATCATTATCACAGCTCTGATTGTTCAGCTTCTCCAATCTGATGACCATATTCTCTTAACCTTAAAAGGATATGTTGATATGTCCAAAAAAGATAAAGATGTGTGCAGATTTAATTCCATTTCCCCCCTTAAAGTGGAAAAAAGTGTCAGGTGGGGGGGACTGATTGAACTGTGATTGTGGAATTTGCCTCACACTGGTGCGTTCACTATTGCTTGTTTGAGAATACTGCTGTATATACACAAATGCCAGCGGACAGCATAAACAAACTGTTGTACATATATTTTTATAATTATCCGAATATAATAATAAGACAATTAAAAAAATATGACTTGCAGCAGCAAGCGGAGGAGTTTAATCTTCTCTGGGTCTTGTTTACGAGTTTGGGGACAGGTGAGCAGAGGACTGACAAATGGAAAAAAAACAAAAAAAACAAGCGCTTCTCTAAGGGTGGCTGGCCTCTCCCTTAAAGACAGGGTGAAGAGTTCAGTTACTCGAAAGGGGCTCAGCGTAGAACTGCTATTCCTTCACACTGAAGAGAGGCAGATGAGACGATTTAGGTATCTGGCAAGGACGCCTCCTAGGTGAGGCGTTCCAAGCATGGACAACCAGGAGGCCCCGGGCCAGACCCAAGACGCTCTGCAGAGGCTATATCTCTATATGCATTTTCTGCAGGAAATTATCGGGCGAAGGAACTGAGTTTGTTGGCAAACAGCAACAGGAAGACAGCAGCTACATTTTCTTCTGAATTGACTGTTAACAACTACAGAACAAACAAAAATGCAATTCAAATATTTCTGGGGCTTTTGTTAATTTCACTTGTTAACCAGAATTGCAACAAAACAAACAAAAACGCTCAATCAACAGAAGAGAGAGAAATCTAGCGAGACACACTGACTAGGACACGGCCTCAGAGGACCAAACTAGCAGTTAGCCACTTATACGGCTGTGCAGATAAATAATTAGTTGCCGTTTTTGTTTTTGGGGCATTTTTAATGGCAACCAATTACTCTTACAATCGCAAACACGACTCATCGTTTTGCAATAATTTTCACCATCGTGTCGATTATTAAAACAAAATGTCAACTGTCGTCTAACAACTCCTGCACGAAGTGACAGCGACAACTTTAGCATTTCAACTGCGAGCAGCTGCAGCTGTAAACACGAGGGACTTCTCGCGACTGCGGCCCCTCCGAAATTCGCTCACCTGTAATTTAAAGGTGCACCAACTGAGCCAGGAATCCGCCTTTCCCATGGCCGTGTCGGGGGCTGTGAATCCATAGCAAAATATATGTGCACAGTACACAAATAATATAGAGCCCTCGCAGAATCTCCTTCCACCACTGCCTACCCGTATTTCCTCTTCTTCTTCTTCTTCTTTCTTACAGTTATATTGGCGGTTGGCAAACAATTGAAAGGTGCATTACCGCCACCAACTGGTTTGGAGTATGGTCTGGAACGACGACAAAAAATTTTTTCTCAAATCCTGCCAAACAGGTTCCCCTCTTTTAAAAACTGAAATAAGGCCTGATAACTTTTACTTCCCGATTCCATTCGCAACAACTCAACCAGATCCAGTTTGATTTTTAGGTTACTCCGTATTTCCACTTCTCCTTTGGGGTTTTTTTTATCGTTGTTTAAAAACATAGAATAGACGCTTTACCGCCACCATCTGGTGTGGAGTTACACTGCAGTAACTGAGCTCTCACTGTCAAGAAAGTAGCCCAAAATTGCCCCCGCGTTCCACTCCACTGTTCCACAGAGGAACCTTTTGACAGTGATAGCTCAGTTACTGCAGTGTGAAGTACTCTGTGGACCTGTAGTGTAATGTTGACAAAATGCATCATTTAAGTAAATTTTCTATCTATTATGCCAAAATATGACCTTATGCGGTTAATTTTGTGAGTTCTCTGACATCTGTGAGGTTAGACTTTACTTTTATTTTCTGAAATAAAATAAACAGGAAATATCTGTTTAAGGAAAAGTCTTAGTCTTGTCCAAGTCTAAATATTAATGCTGAGGTCTTTCTTGTTTCTTCATGCACATTTTTAATGCTTTCCTTTAATTCTATGAAATCATTTTTGGTATTTGAAAGTCTTTTTACATTTTATTCAGAGCTATTTTCTCTGTTTCTTTCTCTGTGTTTGCTACCTTTCCTTTCATTTCTGCCTCAAAATGCTCCTGGACAAATCATTGTCCTTTGTGGCTTCATTTTAAATCTGGAATCTTAATTTTATTTCATTTTATTTTAATTTAAATCCAAATGCCATCCATATGATTAAAAACTTCCCCACTCTTTGTCCTTAATGTCTACAGTGTTGCCTTCTGGTAGTACATTCCCCTCCTGACTCCTTTCCCTCTCTTTGTTACCATTTACACTTCTTCCAACTACAGATCCCACACTTGATGGTGACTTGTGGTATTGGCTCAAAGTTGGCCTCTAGTGATCAACAAACTCCTGATGAAGGCTCTCAGGGTCCTGTTGATCTTGTTAAACTTTCTTGGATGTCTTCCACTGTGATGCTTACTGGTTCCTGTTCAGAGAGGTTGCTGTGGTCTGGTCTTAGCTCTGCTAGCCACTGAGCATTGTTGTTATGGGTCCCTTGGCCTGCATTTGTATAGCGCTTTTCTAGTCCATAGGACCCCAAAGCGCTTTACACTACATTCAGTCATTCACCCATTCACACACTGGTGATGGCAGCTACATTGTAGCCACAGCTGCCCTGGGGCGCACTGACAGAGGCGAGGCTGCCGGACACTGGCGCCACCGGGCCCTCTGACCACCACCAGTAGGCAAACATGGGGTTAGTATCTTGCCCAAGGATATTTGACATGCAGCCCGGAGGCAGCCTGGGATCGAACCACCGACCTTCTGATTAGTGGCTGACCTGCTCTGCCACCTGAGCTACAGCCACCACCCTTCTCCCTTCTCCCACATGCTCTTCCAGTATTACTCTATCTCCAGTCTCGGTGGCACTGTTCTCATATTGTTCCCCTGCACTGAGTGTACACCTTGGATGGTATAAATTTCCCTCTCTCCCTGCAGGCGGTCTTTATCCTTCATCCTCCTCTACCAGATGCTCAAGGCTCCTGCGCAGTATCTTTGCTGTTCCTAGGACTGCGTCTGATCTCCTAGAGTGACTTGCCCAGGTTGGGGGGGGGGGGTCACTGTACCGAGTAGTCAGATTACCTGATTACTGAGACCACTGTTGTCTTCATCCTCCACATCTTCTCAAGCTATTCTCCCAGCCCTTGGTACTTGTTGAGCTTCTCGACTTCCTTTTTCCTGATGTTGCTATCATTCGGTATAGCTACATCTGTCACTACAGCCATCTTCCACTACTTGTCCACCACCACTATGTCTAGTTGGTTAGCCATTACCAGTTTGTCTGTCTGTATCTGGAAGTTCAACAGGATGTTAGCCTGGTCATTCTCATCCACCTTAGGGGGCATCTCCCATTTTGACCTTGGGACTTCCAGGCCGTGCTTGGTACAGTATGACCTGTATGATACTATGCCAGCCACTTGGTCATGACATTCATGACATTCCATGTATGCCCTGACTGCTAGCACCTTACACCCTGCTGTTATGTGCTGCATTGTCTCAGGGGCATCTCTACAAAGCCTGCCCCTGGGGTCTTGTCTGGTGTGGTGTATATATTTATACACCACCATATATACCGTATATATATATACAGACCTGAGTCAAAAATTCAGTATTTACAGGTAAAACAGTCATTACACCCCTGAGAGGGGAAAAAAAGCAAAGGCAGACGAAATTGGGTGACGTGTGAGGTCATCTTAGAATGTCATCAACTTAAAAAACATTTGCACCTTGTGCTTTTGTCCAACAGAGGGTGCTGTGACTCATCAGATAAGACTGACGCAGTTCTGTGGGCTTTAATATTACAGATGAAAGGGAATTTCCCCTGTTTGTACTCTGTAATTAAACAAAGAACACGTTTTTGTTTAAAAACCATGGTTTTACTAACTAATATGCAGTCATTTTTAATATAATCTGACGAGAGTCATCAACACGTTGCTGATGTTTGGATTTTTATTACAAAACCTAGAACAGGCAGTCAGAATGTGAAATGTGAGTGAACAGCTTTTGGTAACCAAAGAAAATACTACACTACAAAGTCTCCTGTCCCCACTCTAATGCACCCGAGATGACACAATTTCCTCTATCTAGACAGTAAAGTTGCTAAGACCTGATAACATCTCTGTGTTATCCTCTGTAACCTGCTTAGCAAAAAGAAACAACATGCCGCTGACACAGTTTCACACCTCTGACACTAACAGAAGATGGATACTTGTTTGCCGAGTAGAATATATATCTATATATATGTCTATATCTATAGATATAGACATATATATATTAGCATTATAAGACTTCTGTTGTCAGAAATATTGCTGACAGCAGCTTCAAGATTTGACTTTTAACCTGTTGTGTGAGATTGGCTTGAGGATGCGTTCACTAGCTCTCGGTAACGTCAGTTAACTGAGGGGGTGATCTGTGACTCCGCTGCTGTGAGCGTGAGCAAAGGAGGTGTACAGTGTGGTTTAAAAAACCACTAAGAACCAGGAGGGAGTCCTGTGATGTCAAGCACTGTTGGTGCGCGTGGGTGGGTGGGGGTGGGGTGTGCGCAGCATTGTCACATTAGATTCCCTAGGGTGGGACTACAGAAAACACCAGTGTGATCTCACAGCGTAGGTGTACAATACCGAGGCTGCCTTTTTGTGGCGTGATGGTGTCAGAATCCAGGGCCAAAGGTGCGAATCCAAGTCTCTGCCTGTGGTGACACTGAGTGGGGGAAGACTGTTGAACTGATGATGCTTCTGATATTTAGGGGTTCGTGCCATGCAACTGTGACCTGTGACCTTTTCAGATTGTGATGATATTGGAAGAAGAATGATTTTTACACTTGAGTTAATTCACAGAACTAAAGATATTTAATTTATTACATGCTAAAAGGTTGTGGATTTGTAAGTGTGATTGTTGGTTGTAAAAATACTGCATCTGCCACTCTTCTGGGAAAAATCTAATCTGGAACTTTTTGTAAATCTTGTCCCACATGATGCCAAACATGTTGGGTTGTATCAAGCTTGCATTCTTTGGTAAACACTTTTTGATGATGCACAAAAATGCTGTAACACCGAAGCAGGACTGTGAAAGCAAATTGAAAGAATACTATTATCGTAAGACAGGTTTTTCAAAATAAGGGTTAGGTAACCTCTATGGCAGGGATGTCAGATTCATTTTACGTTGTGGGCCACAGGCAACTCACTTTGATCTTAAGTGAGCCGGACCAGTGAAACGCTCCTATCTGTCACATTAAATACACTTTAAACATGAAAGTAAAAACATTAAATACACTTTAACTACACATTTAATCCCTTAGATATTTTGATACAAGAAAAAGAAGAGCAGTTTTAATGATACTTCTCAGTATTTCTACATGATAAAGAAATGTTACTTTGGGCTTAAACTGTCAGAAACAAATGTATCAAATTATCAGTTGTATCTCAGCACGACCAACACATTTTAAAAGGCTCTATTTTTTACTGTAGATCAATATTCTCTGCTTCATTTTTGTCTCACACTTCTCACTGTTTCACTAGTACTTGGTTTAGTGTTTGCAGACAAGTTGGTATCTTCAGTGCAAACTACAGGTGACTGCAACAATCTGCTAGTGACTAAAGCAATAAGATTGAGGTTTTTGCCAACCTAGTCAGGGAATACACATTTTTCCATCGTGAATAGTGGTATGTGACCAGTCTGTAGGCGTATGTCACTGGGCCCAAAGCATCACCAAAATTTCAGAAAAGTTAACATGTAGCGGTTACACGACTGCAAAACCACAATAGCTTAGCTTAGGCAGCTTAGCTTAGCATAAAACTTGGGAAAAAAAGCAACCTTTTGACAAAGCTAGATAAAAGTTTCTAGAGTTGCTTAGTTTAAAGAAAAAAACTAACCTATGAAGCGGATGCTGATTAAAGTTCAAAAGAAAAAAAACAAACCCTGACATCTGCTAGCTAACACACATTCCAAGCTCTGGTTATGTGTTGTACGCTATCACATTGTTGGTCAGCAGTTTCTTCTCTCCCACTGGATATCACTTCCACCTTTTTTTCAAAACTGAAAGAGTTTAGTTGAACTCAGTACCCACCCACAATTTTTAGCAATGACAGTAACAGTTACTGTAACTGTTCCCTTTATAAAGCTAAAAATTGCTAATTTTTGTTGACGTTCCAAGGGTTCTGGTTGCTTCATACTTCCTAGTCCCTTTTTGTTTGTTCTTCTCTTTGAGCACAAAGAACCCAGCAGTATAAACTTGGTTTGGGTCTTGGAGCTGTAAGACAGGCAATCTATTCCCCGCTAATGCTGAATGAGCAAGAAATCACCAAAATGAAGAGGAACCAAAAGAAAGTTTTTTGTAAGAGCCTCTGAGATGTACATTTAAATCAATTGGAAATAAATTTGGCAGGGCAGCCAGAAACTTGCCCTGTATATTCCTGTGTTTACACAACCGAAATAGGTGGTGATCATAGTAAAGATTAGTTCAAATAATCCCTAACCTTTCCCCAGTGCCGTATATCTGACATGTCAATTTCAGCACTCATTCTGAACTTCCAGGGTTCCTGCTGTATTTTTTATGGACAGCACGCTGGAATGACCTGAGAGTGTTGAGCGTACTTTTTTTTACACACACAGCTTCACCCTTCCTCTTTGTGTCAACTACTTGGTATTGTACAAATATACATGACAGAGGGGAATAAACAAACTCTAACAAAAGTGGAACTGCCAAGAGAAAAATGTTGGTGGAACGTACAGAAGCTATTCGAAGTCCGTGTCCACTTAATGCGTCTGTCTGCCACATTGTGTTGACACAGTTGAGTGGCTGCTTGTCAAAAAAGGGAAATGCAGTAATGTCACGACTGTAGAGGCAAAGGAGTCAAACTAGGTAACTGTGTTGTAATGCAGGCAATTATTATTAAGTCATCTGATGCGAAGGCATCATGACACTGAATCCTTTTGTTCTGCAATCAAATAATCAACAGCTGAACCAATATCAGTGCACCAGCCATTTGCAGTTCCATGTTGATGCAGTAGGCTAGTAAAGAGCTGCAATAGTTTCAGTGGGAGCAGGCATATCTCCTTATCACAAGTGCACTTAGGATTTTCTTGACTAACCATATTGATAAATTGAATCAGCATGACATTTTTTTCAGTGGTGAGACATGATTTGGGAACTCTGGAAGGAGCTAGAAATGAAACCACAATACTCAAAAAGCAGCTGTAGTAAAGTAAATAACCTATCGCAAAAAATATATCAGGCCATGGTCAGTAAGCTGCAATCATTCTAGTAATGAATGATGGCAGTTTTGGCTTGCTTCAAGAACTTTGTACTCTGTTTTAAAGGACTAAACTAGTAAGCTCTTAGTGCTGCATTTTTGTTTGTTTGTTTTTTCTATAATATATTTTTATAGCATATTCTATTTAAATTGTATTTTTAGTTTCCAGAATAAGCTTTAGTACAATAAGCTTAAACTTAAACCTGTCTATTGGAAAATTAGCAAATTAAACTTAGGTCCGGTATAAGCTAGCTTATTCAGTTCAGTTATGTCTGGACTGAATAAGCTAGCTTAAATACTGTCCTTTCTGTTTACATTTTACTGCTTGTTCTATTGGATTAACAAGGCTTAAAGTTAAAGCTGTAGCAGTGTAACAGTGTGGCTGTTTTGTTTTTTCAAGCAGGTTCATTTTAAGCCAGTTTTTGACTAGCCAAATTTAGCATCCTTTGTAATTGCTAAACAAACTAGCTAGCCAAATAGCTGTAGGTCATTCAGCTATGGTCTCTGATTAGAAAAAACTAAATGTGGTGATTTGAAAAGACAAGTCACACAGACAAACTATACACTTGATCATGATGGAGTTCAGTCCGTCTTTGTTTGGTTCCTGCTCGTTTTAAATCATGTTTTTGAATGCTATACATTTGGTACCAATTTTCATTGGGTAACACTGAAGTACAAAAGTCAACTCCTTTGTGTGCAAATTTGTACTTACTGCTACTTTAAAAGTATTTTCAGCAGTGGCTAATACACTTCCTGATTTGGGTTGGATTGGGTGAATGTTTGTGTGTGTGTGCCTCACATGAAAAATAATCAGTGAAAACAATGAGGCCACACATGTCTGCTGAACACTCATCAACAGACAGGTATATACTGTTTCTAGTCAAACATTCACAGCAACAGCTACATGGGATTTTCCCTGCTCTGAACATGAGTTGGGTCTTGCATAAGGAGCTGTTCTAGCAACACATACTGTACAATACCTATCATTAAAATGTGCAGCAGGAAGTTTGGAAATTGTAGGATCAGAGAATGGAAGTAAAGGCATGCTCCAAACTTCATAGACAAATCAGTGGGAAAGAGAGCTAGTTTTGATCCTGGTTATTGATCTGTTAATTCAGATCAATATTAGTCACAAAAGTGAACGGACTCTTTAAATCCCCATGCAAAACTGAGGTAACTGAAAAATACAGAGCTTTATAGTGTGAAGTCAGCTTTAGTCTAAATTTCTTATTTGTGCACAGGGTAGGACAAAAATATCCAGTTTTTGTTTCTATATTTAGTAATATATTGCAATCTGATAAATTCCCATAACTTATGTAATCGAGAAGTATGTAAGTAAATAAGGGAAGTGTATAAATGCCATTAAAAGAAACCTCCTGTTTATAATAAATGCAATGAGGGAAAGGACTACCCTGTAGTAATTTCTGTCTAATTTTGTGAGTTGATAGAAAATTCATTCAGGTGGAGCTGGTGTAGTCAGCAACGATTTACAGTGTGAAGGGAGAAAGAGAAAGAGGGGGAGAGAAGGGGGAGGAGGGGACCTGAGGGAAATGGGAGGAGACAGCAGCAGAGGAGGGGCATTACGGGAAATAGGTGGCTAAACAGGTCTAGCTCGCCTTTTCCAGGACATGGTTAAGAAATACTCAAAGACATACGGTGCAGTGAGTACCTGGGACAAGCTGTGTCTATCACACAGAGATCCAAACACATGCATGTGGAATCTGTGTGCAGCTAAACTCTCATTCAGTGCTGATGTTGTGAGGACCGTGTGCCTATCTCCATGCAGATCCTTGCAGAGGTGAAATGTCCTGATGAGTTACTCCATTATTTTGTCAACGTGAGGACATTCTGTCCTGTAATTATTTACCAATAAACCGGATATGATGTTGCAATATAGGACAGTTCTAGCTTAACCTGTTTCCACTTGTTTTTATTAAGTCTTTAATTAAGTGCTGGATTAAAAGACTGGAAGTTAATGATAGTAGAAGAACAACAATCTTAGAAGACCAGAGTTGCGGTCTGAAAGTTTGAGAAAACTGTACTGGATATGGTGGTTGTGACATTGCTGGTGTTTGGGATTCAAAGTTAATGAAGATCTAGTAATCACAGAGCACCATATGTTGGTTTTCATCCAATTCAGAGCTTTCAGAGTCTATATAAATGGTTTGCTTCTCTGTGGCCTCCACAACATATGGAGTTGCATCTAAATGAACATCAAAAGGAATGATGTCAGCCCAGTTCGAGTATGTTATTATGACTGTTCAGTCTGAATGTCAGTACAACAGCACCATTACAGGAACCAACATCTTACATCTTTCAGCTGCAGATTTAAAAAAGCAATAAAGAACATGTTACTTACTTGTGGTTACTCCTTTTTCTTTTAAATAAAATCCAACACTGTCTTGTGGTATGTTTCAAAAACTTAGAAAAGCACAAAATCTGATTTTTTTTACAGTTTTTTTTGTCTTGTCAGGTTAATGAATATGGATTAAAGCAAATTAAATATGCATTCTTAAGTGTAATGGTAAATTCGCCATTTATTTAGCTGTCACAAATTACTACTGATGCAGTCATCTCTGGGGGTTGTTTTAGCCTCTTTGAGCTCATTGTTTTGGTGTTGTCACTTGAAACTGACCTATTTTGCTTTCCTTAATAAAATTTGCAGCAACTAGCTGGTGGAGAACAGAACTAGAAAACTTTCTCTATTAGAAGACGTAATAAACACCAGATGAGGTGTAAACTTGAGATTCCAATAAGAATATGCTTTGTGTCTACCAATAAGTTTTGGGGGAATAGACCAAAACCAATATAACCTGTGAGTCGATTGTTTACAGTATCCTGTGCACTGAGGTTAAATTAGGGTTCGCTGTGGTTCCGTTCAACGCGACAGGAAGGAAGCTACACAGAGCATTTCTTCTCAGCCTCCTGATACGAGAGAAAACAAACGTCTCCCCTGTAGTACATCCTGGGTTCCTTGGTAATGACGCTTCAGGACACACTGATTGTAAACTACCTTGTTGGCAGTGAAAAACTGAATTTTACAGGAAAAGATGATAATCAGCTGTTGATTTGTCACCTATCAACATCAAAATCTCTTATTTGTGATGAAAATGTGAATGGTACTGATGTAAATATGAAATTCGTGAATTCCCTTTAGCTGCACTTGTTTGATGTTTCTTTCGTCATAATGGCTTCAGTATTGTCTAAGTGAGTTAAAGGTTAAGCTGTATGCCAAAGCCTTTCTCCTGATGTGACGTGTTAACCTCATAGAAACAACAGCGTCCATAACTATCTGTAGGCTCTGTCATTTTGGGCCTGCATTTTAGCCAGTGGTGATGAGCAATTTGTCAAATTGGCTTATGACATTTGCACTGTACTATATTAATTCTCCATTCTTAGTTCTTCTTGCAGCTTTTGGAGAGTTTTTTTGAGTAGCACAGAGCACACTGATATGGATTTTTCAGTGTGCACCATCTGACTCCTTTTAGAAACTGTAGGTTATTTCTTATGTTTGTATGAAGTGCTACTGAGCAAAAGGCCGAAAATTGCAAGAACCACTCTGTTTTGAAAGATTTAAAATATTCAGCAAAAATTTTACTTTCTTGCCGCCAGCTTATTGACACCTTGAGATAATTCAGTTTCACATGTGTCAGAACTGTACGTCATACGTTGAATAGGCAGAAATATGTCAGGAGATGACATAGTGACTTTACCATTGACCAAAAACGGATGATAATCTGTTTTTGGTGGTGAGGAAATGTCATACTGATAAGAAATCAAATTAACAGATTTCAAGTAAATTGCCTTATGACAATGTATTTAGCTATAGTGAAACTAAACTAAGCTTCTCTTGAGAGTGGTTAAGCCTTTACTTGGAAAAGATCACCTGGAGAATCATTGAAACCACACAAATATCAAACATATAGATTAAAGGGAACAAAATGATTTATGATTTGGTATAATACATGTAAAAGACTTTCTGCAGGATGGTTCTATGTACCTTTTTTACTCAGAAATTGTAAGTAATCAATAACAAACTACTGCACTATTCCAAAGTGTTTGGGACAAACACCGTGGCCACTTACTCAACCTACGTTGCTCAACAATATTCAAGTCACTACATTTCCCCTGTTGTGCAACTGGTCAGTCCTGATTTTGTCCATATCATGTGCAGAAACCTGACCTACAGGAATACTGAATAAAAGTTGTTTTTCTTTGTTCAGCAGCGACAGTGTTAAGGCAACGCAGCCAAGCTTGAACTTAGCATAGAACAGGGATGGAAAATAGGGAAGATTGTTAGCCTGGTTTTGTCAAAATGTGACAAAACACCACCACAACTAAAAATACAATCTCTACAAGTCTGCAAAAATGTTGTTATCTTTAGACATGAACCATGTCTGATTCGAGTCTTTTAAGTTAAGCTAAACTAGCTAAACCAATCTTAACGGTTAAATAAAAATAAATGTCTTCGACAGAAAAAATGAGACTTTGCCCAAATAGGGGAGATCATTTAAGTATAACATTCATTTTAACATTTATGTGATAATATGCCACACTACTGTTAAGCTGAGAAATTCTCCTAAACCATTCACTCTTGTTAGCTTTTATGCTAAGCTAAGCTAGGCTCGCACTTTCTTTCCACTTCACTCCGCATGCGAGCCTTGTGCTTTGCGCTGGGAAGAGGGGGGAGGGGCAGTAGTTACACTCACAGTAGCACAGGAACAGAGCGGGAGGGAAAGAGAGAGAAAGAGAGCCAGGGACAACAATGTCACATTAGAAAGGTAATCATCCACAACTATTTTTAGTTGAGGATGATAAAGGATTCAGAAAGTTTATTCATGCAGGCTCATATGACAGAGAATGTACATCTTCTTTTTGTTTTCATATTTTAATTTATATTTAATTGTGTTGTGGTTTGCAGTGTTTTGTGTTGTTTCACTTTAAATTTGTTTAAAAGGAAAAATTTAAATAGTTAAAAGTTGAAATGTGAATAGTTGTTTTTTGTATTATAGGATTTATTTATTAAATTTTATGTGGAGTGAATAAATAAAAGTATATTTACGTTGCCCCTAGAGACAAAGCACCTACAAACTCCGAAGCAGATAAAAACTCCGGAGCACGTATAAACTCCAAAACACGTAAAAACTCAGAAGCACGTAAAAAACTCCAAAACACGTACAAAAGACAACAGAAGTGCTCCAGGATGCTAGGCGCAGTGTTGAGCTTTTGTTAACTACTGGCTACAAAAGCCATTCAAGTACCAGCGACCGGATTTGGTGTGTGTTAGTAACAGGTAAATGAACTTTTTTTTTTAAATTATTTGAATATAAATGAGTGCATGTGTATAAATACACAAACAATTTAATTTAAATGATCTAGGTAGCTCTGTTTTGGAAGTTCAGTTAACGCTAGAAATGTGTTTTGGATTTTGTACGTGCTTTTTTGGAGTTTGTATGTGCTTTGTCTCTAGGGGCCACCGCATATATTTATATATAAACATATATAAATAAAACCACTTTTTTTTTTTTACATTAGTAATTCCTTTTATATTGTTGTTAATAATAAATTAATTAAAGCAAAACAACCTAAAGAGCCGGTTCAGAGCCGAAAGAGCTGGATCTTTTTAGTGAGCCGAGCCAAAAGAGCCAGTTCTCTAAAAAGAGCCGGAAATCCCATCACTACTAAATATCAACATGAGGATGGACTCGGTCTAAATTGAAAGTTAAGAGTCATGTGCTTCAGTCTACTTATTGTTTTGTTGTTGAGACACTAATTATAAAGGAAAACATCCTCTGACAGGCTATCGACCCCTCATTATTGTCTCAAGAAAAATCACAGTGCCACACCCTGTTCATTAAATTTTTATATCTACACTATTAACTGATGTTTAATCTGGGAATTTAGCTTTAACACAGCTATTCAAATTGGGTTATTTAAACTATATTAAGGTTTTTATTTATCACATTATCACATTAAGGTAGCACTGGTGGATTTAAAATGTATTTCTTTCTGTCATGTCCAGTCACATCTATGCCTTCACACAATATCACGACCATCTATGAAATAATATGCCCATGACAATGCATAATGTTTGCAATGAGCTATAACATTTTACCATTTAAAATATTATAAATAAATAATAAACAATGACAAAAATATTTAGAAATGACCGACTTTGTTTATTAAGAATTGATCTCATAGAAAAAGTCAAAACAAATAATAAAAACAGCAAATCTTACAAAGTAGTCATCAGAATATACGTTTATATTTTAGACCATAAAGCTTTTGGAAGGCCTACAAACTTTGTCTAACATCAGCTTTGTGCCGTCAATGCTTTAACAAGATACTTTCAGTGATGTTTCAGAGAACATCGGCTGAATACATAAAACAATAAAACTGACATCTTTATCTATAAAACATCTGTTAGAAATGCTCTGAGAACTCTGAATACATGCAATCTCTGGTATGACATAGTCATTACAGAGGAAAGACACAGCTGAATGTGTTTCCTCCCACTTCCTCAATGGAAATTTCAGTACCTTGCCATTTCTTGAGTGTTTCGGCATTGGTATTGCTGTAACTCTCAACTATGGCTAACATGTATGTACAGAGTGCACTTAACAGTAAATGCTTTGGTACCAAATAAAAAAAAGAAAACAAAAATCAACAAAAAAGTATTGTACTATAATTCATATGTATGAAAATTTTACAAAGAGATCAATAGTAAAACAATAAGCAATATATTCCAGCATTACACATGTAATAGGTGGATTCACGGGTGGTAAGTCCAAACGGTGCAGAAACCAACAGTCCTGTCTGCCTCTTCATTCTGGTGCCAACTAAGAAAGGAGAGAGGGCCAGCGGCAGTCACCATTTTTAGATTCCACTGGAGGTTCGTTTTAGACGGGATGGATCGGGACTTAGCCCGGGGATGGGCAGAGCTCCTAACTCCGGCCGCCACAGTGTTGTGCTTCACACGCGTAGCCATAATCTCGGCGTCCCGGGGACATAAGGCACCACCCCGCTGCCTCTCAATCCCCTGCCGTGGGCCTCTCGGCGAGGAGCTACCTCCCGTCAACACCAACACGGACCTCTCTGCTCAGCCCCGATCACTCTCTCCAGTGCGCGGTCATCCGCGATCTTCGGTCTCGTTCTCCTTTGCCGCACGCCTCGGGCCTCTGTGCCGCTCTGCGCGGCCGTCGCCCACACTGGTTACCACACCATGTCTCTCCCCTTCTCTCTCTCACGCTCTCTCTTATTAAATAGCTGTTGCCAACCCCAGGTGTGCCAGGTTAATGATCAGGAGGGGCGGTGGAATGGGCATCCTCCCAGAACAAATCACATAACAAAACAAAAGCATGCAAAAACCCAACAAAATAAAACACTACGCGCTAAAAAAATATCAAAGAATAAAACACATCACTACATGCAAGAAAATAAAAATACCAAGTTAAACTTTGTCCATTCCACTTTATGACATACAAAAACAATAAATTTACTCCTTTGTTTTCTCAAGATCCAAGAAACCTCAAACAAATCATGTTATGTTACAGTATATTGGTAGTAATTCTAACTTTACAAAAAAATATTCAAGAAAGAAAGTAGTACATTCACTTCTTCAAAGGCATAACTTTGGCTTGGAAGCCAACGCTACTGTTTTTTTCCTTTTATAGTCATTAAAAACATGGATCGTCCACTTAAAGATCCTACCCCCTAAAGAGACCAGATGAATCACTTCAACTGACTAGTATGGCGAACACCAGCAGCTGAAAGCTGAACCCCCACAAATAAAAGGCTTGATAGACAAGCAACAACAAATCACAGGTTACAAGTTGGGGCTGAACTTTACAGAATCCCACTGTACAGAATTATGAAACAATGCATCACCAATTTAAATAGGACAAGGACTGGGAATAGCTTGTCTCCAGTTTTTCAAGAAACTAAATTTACCTGATAATGTTGATGACTAACTGGAAGTAAAGACCAACCACAAGGTACCATGTTGTTAGAATCAGAATCAGGAAGTACTCTTGCTAACCAATCAAGTGATCAGTAACCAGTTCTATCTCTGCGAAACATTGCCTAAGGCTGACTGACTGTCAATCATTTTGGTCCCACTGAGGTAACAACCCAAGCAAAGGCCTACTGAGCATAGCAGGGCCAGCGTGAGTAAAGAAATTTCTGCTCTCCTTTGAGCTGCTACTGTTTAAAAAGAAGAATTTGAGCAGCTTTCAGTCATTTTGATTCATCCAGTCCTCCAAAGTTGCATAGTGGGCTTCTGCAGTCGTGCCGTTGTTTACGTAAGGACTATGGAGATTTTTGATGGCAGTACCGTCTGGCCGCATTGGATCTCTGTTGGTGCCATTGCTCATTGGACGGGGCAGCAGGTTAGTATACGTATTTCCTTGACTTTCTCTTGGGGACTGCATGAGGGGAGTATGGCTCTCTTGTCCCACTGAGATCTGGGACTCCTGTTTCAACTGGAAGCACGGCTGAGGTGCTCCCGCCATGTTCTTCAGAAAATCATTCTCTTCTATTCCCTCTAAGAAAGGGAACGACCCTACCCCCTGTGATCCCCCTCCACCTCCAGATCCATTAAAGGGGTTCGGAACTGAACCCATGGTAGTAAAATTGGACCACTGAATACCTTGGTTCTGGCTGACCAGATGGTTCTGAGCTTGGTTTGGAGTTTCTGATCGGAGCTCCTCCCTTTGATTCTGCTGGTGGAAGAGCTGCTCTGGTTCTCTCATTACAGGGGCTTGAGAACCTGTATCCAAGCACTGCAGGTCCCGCATGGAGAGCTGAGGGAGGGCATTGTTCTCACAGCTGTTGTGGTCCACACGGTGTTGGTAGCTGCGGTTCGGTGGCTGTTGCCTGCTAACAGGACGTGGCAGATTGCTGGCACCTGGGTTTATGGTGACTGTGTCCATAGAGAGCGTTGGATTGGAATTCGCCCATGCATGGCTTAATTGTAGATTGGGTGCCATTAGATTCTGAGGAGCCTGTTGATAGGCTTGGGTGAACATAGAAGGTTGCTGTTGTTGTCTTGGGTATGCATTGCCCATGTCTGTAAAAAAGAAAAGACTTTTAGTTTCACAGCATTGAAGTATATTGCCATCCTCCTTTTTATGATGACTTCAAACGTAGTTACCTCTTTTCAGGTGACTCATGGTACTCTGTGGTACTGCCTTGGGCCTATTCATTGTCAGACCGCTAAAAGGACCACCTAAAAAGAGACGGGAAACCTTAGCTGCGATGCAAACCTGTGCAATCACAAGTAATCATATCACATGAGGTGTACTATATATAAAGTGCCACATTGCTTACCTGACAATCCCGATATCTTCATCAAGTGCTCTCTTCTGCGCTTTTTCTCATTGTATCCATAAGGATCTGATGGAAAAACAACAATATTAACATTACGTGAGTCTAACCGAGAACTAGGTGCCACTAGTAAGCCCCCGCAGAAATAAAGCGATTGCTGCTCACCTTTGTCATCAGGCAGATACCGGAAATCCATTGGTTCACTGACTTCCTGATCAGAGGGCCGGCGTAGCTGCATGTGCACGGTCACCGAGTCCGTTATGGACGTGTTGTGGTAGGGCGGAGTCTTGAACACAATGGCAACTTGGCGATGAACATCAGCCTGAGAAAAGGAGCCTTTGGCCTCCCAGCCATCAGGGGAGAAGAACCGCACCTCAATGTCATCTGGAGCAATACAGGAACAGAAAAGTACATCAGCATGCAAAGAGACAGGCACTATGGGTGTGGGAGGTAAACTAGATCAGTGGACTGAATAAAGATGAAGAAAGAGAAAACAGATGCAAATAAATTTAGTACAGTGTGCAAAAATGCAAAGGTCTATAGTGCAGAACATTTTGATGTACCTTTTTGTACTTTGTCACACAGTAGGAAGATTTCGTCTCCTCCTCTGACACTTCCGCTATTTCTGTTGACCCGGCAGATCCTCAGCTCTGCAGTGTTTGGGGCCCCTGGTAATACAAAAAACAAGTTCTAAACACACAACGCAACAAATACTACAAGTTACAAGTTGCTCAGTACAAAAACAATATAACCAGGATCTGCTTTTTGTTGACACGGTGGGCCTAGCTTAAAAAGCTGCCTTGGTTTTGAAGAACAATCCTCATTCAGTTTACAGCTAAAGCTTCAGCAGGTTGAGTCACATGTCACATGCCTGGAGCGAGAAGAGGAAGTGCTCCATGGTAACAGTGTTGTTTGAAGGTTGGTGTGTATAAAGAACTTCCCCTTTCTGTGTGTTTGTGTATGTGAGGAACAGTGAACTAGTTCACCAACTGCAACACTTGAAACACTAGTGGACACACGTACACGGGTCTTGCAAAAAGCACTTGCATTCACATATGCTGCAGCTGCTGGTACACACTGTATGTACAAACACGACTACATGTGTCACTTCTCAGTACTTACACAGTACTGTTATACTCACACAGGAAAGGGGATTAAGTATGTACTTAATCTTATATAATCACTTCTTGAAGTCTGCTGTTATCTGAACTCTACAGGTGTACAAAGCTGACCTTGGGGAGCCCGTGTACTTGTCAGGGCAACTATACGGCTATTTCATTATGTTCTCATGCAATTGCATGATGTGACGTCAGTGTATTTGACACAGACGGCGATCGGTCACTCACTGTTGTCGTAGATGGGGTTGGTGACGATGGGGTTAAGCGCTCGGGTGTAGTGGCCGTTCTCATCCTGCAGGAAAACCTGAATGCACAGGCGAACCACATTCAGGTCGTACTCCTCTGTCTGCAACAGCTGCTCCCGTGGCACTACGATAAAACACACATCAGTTAGATGAAGCTGGTAATAAAGCAAACATTCAGAAATATAAACTAAGAAACATTTACACCAGACTTTCCCTTTAAAGGGCCAGTGCAAGTATTATATTTATATTTATTTATATTATATTTATATTTATTATTATTTATAGGGCGACCGTGGCTCAGGGGGTTGGGAAGTGTATCTGTAACCGGAAGGTCGCTGGTTCAATCCCCGGGCTCTCTGTTCTGGTTGTTGTGTCCTTGGGCAAGACACTTTACTTGCCTACTGGTGTTGGCCAGATGGGCTGATGGCGCGATATGGCAGCCTCGCTTCTGTAAGTCTGCCCCAGGGCAGCTGTGGCTACAACTGTAGCTGCCTCCACCAGTGTTTGAATGTGAGAGTGAATGAATAGTGGCATTGTAAAGCGCTTTGGGTGCCTTGAAAAGCGCTATATAAATCCAATCCATTATTATTATTATTATTATTACCTGGTGGTTACTGTGGACCTAATTTGTAGAGACTGTTAGCACTCTTAGCACCTACCAGTTTACTGGCAAACCAGCAACATTTAGAGTTGCAGTTTGTTTAATGTCCAGCCTTTTCTTTTTTTTAAATATAATTTATATTTGTGTGGAGCACAGCTCTTAAGGATGGATGACACATAAATTGAAACGTAACATGTTCTAGTTTCTCTGACTTTGCCTATTTAGCATGGAGATAAAAATAAAAGCCAGTCATTATGTCTTTTCTTTTTTGTTTCAGTGAAACAATATTTCATTATAAAAACAAAAAAGCTAAAACCTGCAAACTGGATAAACATTGTGACTAGTAAATGTCAACTGCTATTGGCTCACTGATATAGGTTACCTAGCTGCACACTGAAGTACCGACATATTTCAAACCATCAGCACAACTAAATACTTGCATTTCAAGTGCACACCATTGTTGAACAGACGTTATTACAGCAATAACAAAGGCATGCTATAAGCATACGCTCCTGCTTTGAGAAACAGGCAGACAGTGTAGTTATGCAGTCACATCTGTAGGCTGTCCACAAAACCTCACCTTTGGATCAACATAAAAACGTCACAGATAAGCTTTTTCAAACGTCCTCAGCCTACATGCTCATCTGCATCACCCGCCTTCAGAAGCAACACGCAAACACACACACACATAACACACACTCTATACTGAGAGACGCCCACGTGCCGACACACGCACGCATGCACAGAGCAGGCTTTCACATCTACCTACTTTCTATCTTCCGTGCTCATGAGGCCATCCCCACCTACAAAGTGTCGCCACTGTGACGCTCCACACGTCACCTCAGAGTGGAAACAAGTATGCGCCTCTGTGTGTGTGTGTTTGAGTGTCTACACCGCACATAAGTAGAGAGATGAGACTCTCCTGCACGAGTGACCAGGGAGCCTCCTGACGTATGTGAAAGTGGTGTGACATGAGAAAATATCTTATAAGCTTTTTAGTTTTGATTCTTTAGTAGCGTCTTACTCTGTATACTCAAGCGTGATCATTTTTTTGTTATTTTAGGCATATAAGGTGGCAATTATATGTGCAAAACCCAAACAACACAACTGCAGTCACACATTAGCTGTGTAGGGAAAGTCGTCATCCTTAGTGGGCATGCTGAGTGCCAATAGTGAGCCAGCTAGCTCTCCTGCTCTGTCTCTGCATGTGCTGCTGGCACCGGACATTAATCTTCTCTAGGTTCACAGTCTGCTTGTGTTTAGTCAGAAGTAATCAGATTCATGCTGTGAATCTGACTTGATTTCATAGCAGTAGAAGCAACGAGCAGGGAAGAACATGACATGTGCCTTGATGTGTTTGTTTGTTTGGGTTTTTCTGAGCCAGAAGTGGGCTCACACCAGGTTGCTATGAAGAGGTAAATTAGCTAAACACATAAAGAATTGTTTTATGGACACCGTGACTGCAGCCCGTAGTAATGTTATTGTCATTGTTGAAGTTTTAACGCAAGAGTCTGTGCTAATTGACTTGCTTTTCCGCACCTTTTCGCCTGTGTGCATGACTACCATTCAAGAATTTTGTATTTATGTGGCATAATTAATACGAAGCATTTACCCGATGAGGGATTTACTGTTAGTTTAAAAAAAAAAAAACTTCATCGGCACAGTCAGATTAAAAAAAAGCAAATTCCCTATAATGCTTCTTTCTGGTCTGGTGCCAGTGTACTCTATCAACATAACAAAACATTATTACAAGAGAGCCTCTAGAAGGAGGTAGCGTAGGTTTCCTCATTGAGAATGCACGACAAATCCTGCTAGCTTTGGACGTCTAATTGGTCTCAAATACTCTGTTCTGCGGTGTGGAGCACTGCTCTGTTGTGCAGCTTTCTGTTGGGTCATCAGGTTTGCCTACTGTAGGTGGCAGAGACACGCAGTGAGTGGAGAAACTGAAGGAGGGAGAAGTGAAGATGAAACCGTCAGAATAAATATTGATGGAACATGCTGTGTTGGTCTGCGTGAGTGTTGGTGGAGTGTCGCTGACAGAGGGAGAAGCTTGGACGGACAGGTGCAGGAAAGTGGGTTGTAGGTAGCAATGGTGGTTGATGTTTGAGAGTGTGTGGTGGAAAGAAACTGGGCCCAGGGTCATAAGATACACTGGGCTGCAAGGGAGGGGGGGGG
>NW_005187463.1:2983828-2999491 GCF_000239375.1 Pundamilia nyererei | reverse complement strand
AGGGGGGGTGTTCAGGGTAAGTGGTTATTCTGACTGTGAGAGCAGAGTGTAAAAGTGAGAAAGACGGGGAGGCAGGTGCCAAGTCTCACCACAAACAATGTCTCCACTGCATGACTCACAATTTCACCACGTTTTAGGACGTGGAGCTTTTGTGTCTGGCTGAGGCTGAGGCAGTCGCTACATGAGAAGTCTGCTGTTGCATCATATAACATTATATGAACGTGTGTGCATTTACAGCACATGAGGAAGTTTCGTTAGGGAACAAAAATAAAAGCGGACCGTTTGGAGCCGAACATGATGGAATTTAGTTTAAAGGACAATCACTGCACCTTAATCCTCTTCGGTAAAATGTTCATTTTTAAACAGCTTATTTCTAATAGAAAACTACTGTCTGCAGTGCACTGGCAAATGTGTACATGTCCACTGATATTCAGACATAATTTCACAATTAAATCTGCAAGAAATTGTGATCGTGCTGTGGCTGAATCCGATAGTTAGGATAAAAGCAGCATCTGTGAGATTTTCAGTTTGCGAGAAGAATGGTAAAATTCAACACCGGTAACTTCACAAACAAAAAAAATCAAAGGATGTTTAATTGAGTAGTTTTCCACTTGTTTGCAGAAGATATTTCAAAACCACAGGCTTCAGCAGAATTGTACAGGCACTTATCTGAAGCCCCGCTGTGCATTTTCTTTGGTTGTCAGTGCGGTTATAGCCACATGTATTTCTTTGAATTAATATGGACGTCGTCTTACGGCAGATTTATGTCCTGTGTGAAATAAACAAACACTTGCCAGGTGTGCAACCACAACATTAAAATGTGACGGAGCAGTACTACAGAAAAATCTACTACGCCCTACTCAGGATGGCTGTTTGTCATCACTCGTGCAGGTGAGGGGAGCTTTGGGCCAAGAACGGACAGTGCTCACAGAGAGTCTTTTGAAAGTGCAGATGCATGTCTTCACAGACAGGGAGGGGAAAGTGCCTCCAACCCCCCCTACCCACTCCACCACACCCCATCCTAACACAGGAAGCAGCTGAGTTTCAGAGCAGAAGTGAACTTAAGAGAAGGGAAGGTTTGAGCCATGTGAAAAAAAAGAGACATCAAGCTGTCCATCGCACACGTCTGTGGCAATAAATACGCCGAGTTTCTGCAGCTAAGGACATTTTAACACAAGTGCTTATAGTGGGGCTTCTATATGGCCTGACACAACAAGTAGCTCAAGTCTTTTAAGGGCCAAGTGGCTATTAACAGGGGTAAGAAACAGAGATATGATCATATCTGAGTCAGTGGTGACAGGTGCTAAAAATGTCAGCCAGGCTTACTTTTCATATCGTGCAGGACACATCTGTGTCACTTGCATATTTTGGTCTGCGAGAGCGCTCAGGCTAAGACAATTATCAGGTAAAAAGACTACAAACAAGTAAAAGATGTGCACTTTACAGCAGGCCCGGTTTTAGTAATTAAAGGCAATTCAAATTGCTCTTTATTGCCACTTGCTACCATGCAAATGTACTCAGTGCACTTACACGGTTTCTTTTCTATAACAACTGTGAGAGCTGAGATCTAAACAAAAGCTAAAAGCACACTCCCTCCACAGTTTTACAGACCTGTAAAGCACCCTATTCTACTTTTATCATCATCTCTCAGGGCTGGGGAACCCCCTCGGTCCACCCCCTCCCCCTTTTAATGAATCCTGCATTCCCAGCTCTCACGTGGCATCTCTGCACTGTGCTGAATTGAGCAACTGTAACAAAGAATGGGGAAGTAGCTCAACGCCTGTTTGTACACGAGAAGTGTCTGTCTGCTCTGGAGGACCGCAGAATGAAAGCACAGAGAGGAAATGGCATTGCTGTAGATAGCGCGGTGGCAAGAGAGCGGATTTGTGACTTGATGTTAGGAAAATCTGCTAAACTGCCTGAGAACTAGGTCAACCAACATTAGAAAACAATTCTTGTGAATTGTTTTTGAAGCTGCTTAACATGAAACAAGATCAGGAAAAGCAGCAGCAACAGGATTGATATTTATATTTTACCCACATACAATTCCATTTGCTGTTTTGTCAACTGCTGACTTTAGCGTGGATCATCCACTGGGGAGATGACAATATCAGCTAACATCAGGCTGGATATTATACCAGCAAAACTCTAGTTATTTATCTATTATTTCAATCACACAAGCATTTGCACTTTTATTACACTTTAGCTGTAGCTACACATAAGAATCATAAAGCTAGCAAAGAATCTCTGTATGTACATTAGTGAATATTACCTGCTGCAAATGTCTGGTTATACACAATAACTCTGAAGCAGAAATACCACTGAAGTTAGCTGGATGTGTTACTGGACATAATGCTGGACAGGTTTCTTTGTCTTGTTTTAATTTACATATTGGCGGCACAACAAATGCTAGCCTTATCCTCTGGAGTACTAACACACTGCTTAGTAATTTACTTTTTGCTAAGAAAGAGTGTAAAAGACTCCAAGACATTCTGTAATTACTTTTTACCAAGTCCTGTAAAGCTCTGTTAATTTACAACTCCGCTGACTTGTTTGATACTTTATTAGGAGCTAGAAGGTTATTAGCCTGTTAACTACTACATGTTCTTTTAGATTAGTCCCTAGGGATTGAAAAGAGGGATTATATGAATAACTCATTTCAAATTCTGCTCGATGGGCTACTATTAAATTAAAAAAACCAAAAACATTTGCAATCATTTATGGTTTGCAAGCCTGCAAAGATTGACATATAGTTTCACAGAGCCGCTAGCATTGCTGTACACTCAGAACTGAGATTAGCTTAACTTTACACGGCTAATTTGGATTAGCTCATTTTCATGGCTGCAAGGTGCCTGAATTTAGGCCCATTAAGGCAATAAAGTCAACTTATTTTCCAGCTTTTACAAATAAAGGTAACATACAAATATGAAGGCTGTCAATTTAACTTAAATGATTCTATTTGGGGGAAATTGTACGGTTTGGGTGAGTATTTTCAACTGCGGCTTAATACACATTTGGGTTTCAATAATAAATATGTAAATAAGTAAATATAGCATATCTACCAATTTTTTTTATTCAGTTTTTTTTCATTTTTGTCTAAAAACATGTTTTTTTTTCTCAAACATAAATAACACTGACCCTTGATGTAGTTATAGAGCCACCGTATAAAAATTCAGAGCACTCACCATTGAAGGGGTTGATTCCTCTGGTGATCCTCTGTATGATGGCCTCTTTCACTTCTCTCCTCCTCACACACTGGATACCCAAATTCTGGAAACTGTAAGAAATTTAAAAAAAAAATGTCATGAGGAAAATGACAGCACTCAAACATGCTGAATAAACCCTGAGTGAAGGGAGCTCTAAAACTGTAAATGAACTCAATGATGTTGTTGTGTTTAAAGGTCAAAGTAATGACGCAATTACTCTCACCTATCCAGTCAGACCGGCACATTTTTCAGTAGTAAAGAAAACATTCAGTAATGAATCTACTGGATTAATTCTGTTTGTTTACCCAGAAGGCCTGAAATTCAAAATGATTCTGTATTTACTACAGAAGTCTGTTTGGGATTTGCAAATTATACACACCAAAAGATACTGACTCATTCACACACTCACACACATGCTCCAGCACTCACACGCGCAAAATTTTGTTTTCTCTCTAACACACAGCAAATATGGGTGATGTCACTTGGGGAATTCCCATATTGCCATCCTCACAGACATGGGTCGACAAATATGCTTTGTGTGTGTGTGTGTGTGTGTGTGTGTGTGTGTGTGTGTGTGTGTGTGTGTGTGTGTGTGTGTGTGTGTGTGTGTGTGTTGTAAGAGTTTCTTCAGCTGTGTCTGAGAGGACATCAGTTTACACATGATGCCTCCCGAAACCATCAAGCGAAAGACGAAATACTGTTAATAGAGAGCAATTCGGTTGTGCAGTGAGTGGCTCTGTGAGTGCGTCACAGAGAGAGTGGTTACTTATTTCGGTGAAAGTGTGCTGATTAAGATTGAGACTAGGGCTCTCAACGATAACAACTGGCAGCGAAGTAAGCAGACGCTGATAAAGAGCGAGTTTGGACAGGTGGAGGCGACCGTGGGAGGAGCACTCACGCGATCACTCTGCGGTCCGGGCCAAACTCGGCCTCGTAGAATCCATCTTTGCAGTCCTTTCCCACCAAGTCGTGCGGATGTGGTCGGTACGGCTCGTTCTTCGTCACCAGGTAAACGCGCACCTTTCCCTTCCCGCAGTAATTCAGGATCTGAGGAGAAGGAGGAATGGTGTGCGTTCAGACGCATGTAGAAAGACGCATGCTTAGGTGCTTCTACGCACAAATACACAGGTTACTGCGGTCGAGGAGGATTGGGGTCGAACCTGCAGGCTGGGGTACGTCCTGTTGTTGTCAGAGCTCTTCTCTCCCGGGATGCTTCCGGCTGAGCGACCCTCACACTTGTACCTGAAGCGCATTCCTCTCTGCTTGGGCTGCTCGAAGATCTGAATCCCCGGCTCAGGCACTAAGGAGGGGGTGACAACAAGCAGACGATAAACAGATTTGATAAGACGACAAAAGAAAACCCGAGTGTGAATCTGACACAGTTATCTGCTTTAGTTTTTTCCTGTTTGGGCTGCCACATGAGTGGTTTGGTGCTGGGAGGCAGGGGGCTCAAAACCTACATCTAACACTCAAATTTCTTTTTCTCAGCAAACATTTCGACATGTCGCAGCAGTAAAAATGCAGCTGTACAGGATAAAAAAAATTGCTGGCTGCTTTCCATTTAGCTGCCTCAGTTTCAGGTACAGTCATTGCCTTCTTGGGAACCATGATTTTAGTGACACCTGAACCTTTCCCACTATGTCGAGCCTGCTGTGAAAAAGGTTTATTATGGTTTAATACTAATCTTTAAGTACTGGTCTATGAACCTTAAAAGGAACCTATTAGGCCATTTCCTTTTTTTATTTTATATACTCTAACAATTGTGAACCTTCATATTAAATCTAGTGATTTACATCAGCACATGTGTAAATTTTTACTTCAGACTGCTTTTAAGGCTCCATTTTAGAAAGTTCATCTTGGCTCTGTGTGATGTCACTGAGAGCATCTATCCCTAATATGGTCATCTCATGCAAACAGTTCTGGCTGTGCGCACCTACTGCTGTTCCCTTTCTGAGGGGCAGCAAATGTCTCTTTACACGAAAAGGGCCTAAAACAAAGGGCCTGCACCAGTGTGATATTAAGAGGCATTATTTTGAGAATCAAATCATGTTAAGCTATTTCAGTAGAATCTGAGACTAAAAATATGGAAATTAGCAGGTCTGTTAGAAAGTGATTTCTACATACTAAAGATTGCTGCATGAACAGACCTATTGAATTCAACCCAGATGTGTAGAAATCTTTCAGCTTTCAAACAACTTAATGCTGATAGGACGTGACTGCAAATCTTAACACAAGTGTTAACTCAGAAAAGCACATTTCAGCCGTTCGGCATAATGACAAGGCATGAAATTTGTTTCCTCAACCTTTTTTTTTTTTTTTCTGGGAGGAAATAAAACCGACCCCACATGATGCCCGTGCAAGAGAGGAACTAAAACTGATCCGGGAAGCGTTTCAGTTTTTGCTGTACACTGTTTCCACTGAAGTAACAACACAAAACGTGGTTATTTTTGGACATGACAGCAAGCACACAGATCAGAGTGCTGCTTGTTATTCCGGCAGGCCAGTATGAAACAAGTCAAGTAACATTTTTGAAATGATTAAGAGAAAAAAAAGGAAAAGAAAAGAAAGAAAAGTGGCCCAGTCAAGTTTTGTCCTGATCACTTTGCAGGAACTGAAAGATCATGAGGCTCAAGCGCACTCACTACACACTATATAAACACACAGACCGGTAAAGACAAGGATTACAAGAACCTCAGGCTCTCTCACATCCTTACAACATAAGTCTGAAAATACAATGCTTACCAATAAAACAAAAAAGAGGAAGTGAAAAGACACTGTTCAGTGAACCATCACCACCCCCCCAACACACACATTTCTGCACTTTTAAGTTTTAACCTGTGAAGACTATTTTTGTCAGGAGCACAAATGAAATTGACTTACGTAGGTGTGCTTCGTCCCGCAGCACGGAGGACATAAGAACTGGGGAGGGAAATGTGAGACAGAAAAAATTTAGGCAAATAGATATCCAAATCACACACAGAGGAGTTGTTCTGTGGCAGTAATGGCGCTATTGCTAAAACTGGTCTTGTAAGCCCAATCAGTTTAGCTAAAGCTGCCCAACCAATAACACTGCTAGTCATGCAACAACGAGGAAGTTCACAGCATTCAGCAGTGACAGTACACACAACCAGTGTCGAATACTATCAAAGTCAAGAGTAAGTACTCCAGTTCGTGGTGATACTGTACAGCACGATGACCTATAGCCAGTACTACATTTTCGACTTTTTTACTGACACAGGTACACAGGTGTGGTTATTACCGTTTGTTTCCTACCCGCTCACTCTACACGTTTATCGCTGTTATTACACAGGAAATAAAAGGTGTTGCTACTCACCGTCCATGATGCAAACACTCTTTCACTCTGTCACAGGTTATTGTGTCTTGGAGAACCTCGGGCTGAATGAGTGACAGCGGGCAGAAAACTATTTTTTGTCAAGACACTAGCGGGGGAATTCCCGTCCGTCACATCTGATCTAGCCAATGAGAAGCTTCCGTGAAAAAAAAGGGCGGGGTCCAGACGATTCACTCTCAACTATGCCTCCTCCCTGCCCGGTCGCTCGAGGAAATGCACGGCGCGGTCCACGGGGGTCGGTCCTTCAGGGCTGGAGGTTAAAGTAGGTGGCGGAAGTGCGAGAATGAGGGTGGGCTCATACGTAAAGAGGAGCCACGCAACAGCAGCCGCAAATAAAGAACACGAAAAATTAGAGATAATAGAGATAATAGATATCAATTAGGGAGCACCACACGCACATCCACTGTGTGTTTACATATACACACTGTTATACACAGCAGCCGTATATATAACATATACAGCAGATATACTGAGCGATACCAAGTAAACACAGGAACAGTGCTGTCACTACCAATACTGATACTTTTAACATATAACGGCGGTAGGGGAGAGCAAGTATGTCATGATTTACGAGATGAATTTGCAAAATTCTGAACACATTTGAATGACCACCAAGTCACTGTGATTCTTTACTTTACACAGTAGTTAATACAACAAAACACACAGCTCAGCTTTTCATGTATGTTGTATCTAGGTTGTAAATGCGCTCGTCTCTAAAGCACTTTGTTGGCTTCTGCTGTGAACCTGTCCTTCCTGGGCTTAACTAAGCATCTCTGAGATATCCTATATGTTAAAAATTTAAGTGCTATTTCAACAGAAATAAGTCTATCAGTAAAAATATATTGGTTTAAAGTTAAGTAAATGTGCAAGATTTTATGACTCTGTAACTTACTTTGGTGTGGCATAAATGGGAACACAGAAAAAAAAAACTTATGAAAATACAGGTAGAAGTCAAAAATTTCTTTATTCCTTCACATTTTCCAAAATCATCCAGTAGGCCGGATTGAATTCTTTACCAGCCGATTCTGGACCCTATGCCATATGTTTGAGGTGTATTTTCTTAATTTCTGGGGGAGGAAAAAAAAATCGTATAAAACAATTTAGTGGGTTACATACTGAACTTAGAGGATCAAAGCAAAGTTATTATAGTCCTAGTACCAGTATCAATCCGATACCACTACCAGCATTGGTATTTATACTTTAATCAGCCCAGCTCCAGTGTTTTCTCTGCTGTTTTGTAGTTGATAGTGTAGGCAATTGGCTATTCTTTATTGAATCTGCAGCTCAGAAAAACATCTGCTATTTGTTCATGACTTTTTTAGCTTTAGAGTTGCCAGTATGCAAGTTCTCAGGTTAAGCTGCCGCACTAAGTAACATTTGCAACCTTTATGACAAGCTGAACGCTCTGTGCAAGCATGAAATTCAAATTGATTTTATATTTCTTCTAGATGATTAGAAAAACAGTACATTTGTGAGAAAGTCTTAGTGAGATTCAAGGTTTTTTAAAGATTACAAATATATTATGTTGAGGAATCAAAATGATAATGGGAAACAAGGTGAAGGATGAGGTCAGCAGCTAACTTGGGTAAAGAAGCTATACCTCATTTTAATATAGTAATGTCAGCATTACACTGCTTCTCACTAAGACAGGATCTGCTTTGTTCATTCCCAGTTTCATATTTTCTAATTCGTTTTGATTTCATTTCTGACAATCCAGTTCAGTTGCTATATTAGATTTAAAAAATAATAATAACAACAACAACAACAATCGTATGGGGTAGTTGCCAGAGGAAAGATTTAGGAAATTGTGTCCCCCCCCCCCAATCTAATGATTTTTTTAGTTAACTACAGCAACCTTGGCCCCTTCAGCTCATCTGCTCCCTGACCTGCTTTGGCTTTCTTCCCCATTGCACACAAAGAGACTGGATTGTATAGTTACTGGCTCTCATTTATTAATTCTTAAAAGACATTTTTTACTTCAACGATAAACATTTCCAGGAAATCAAACACGGCACATCAGTTATCATCCAATCCCATCGCTCCCATTACGGCGTTGTCATAGTTGTAATTATAAAATTGAGGAAAAAACAAACCAAACCACAGACAGCACATTGTTTTTAGGGGTTTAATAGGTGTACAGTTGTTTAAAGGAAGTGATAAACACATACAAAAATACCCTTTCAATACATTTTTAGAAACAAACATCTAAACGACCTGTTTTGTTAAATGTTTCTGAACAGTAAAACATGAGTTGTCTGAAACAGAGTGGTGCAGATTCAAAAGACCTACCTGCTATGAATGCTATTTAAAAAATAAGAAAAAATCAAAAAGAAAAAAAATCACATGGTACAAATATGCAAATATAAATAAAGTGATAAGAAAACCCCCAAATAATGAAGAATATGCCTTTTGGAAAAAAAACTGTTCTCTGTACATTTAGTTGGGGAAACTGATGCTAGAAAGCCTATGTCCCAACTGTCAACCTGCTCCAATGAAGAGGGCGCCCCATTAGCATCGCTTTACACTTTACTATGTTTATATTTATATATCCTCTGTACTGAAATCAAATGCAAAGACACCCAGCTTCAAGATGGAGGGTTGGGCAAGGCAAGGCAAGAAAGTAGTTATCTCCCGACCCCTCTCCTCACCACCACCACTGCCACTAGTGGCCCCAGGAGATGCCTTTTAAGAACCTCCACAGGAGGCGCAGAGGGTTAACACCCATATAGAAGGGAATTTTGTCTCTCTCCAACACATAAACACAGCCATCTATGCATGCACGCTCACACACAGTCAACCAGATATGCATGCATACACTCACAACTCTTCAAAAAGCTTCGAACCATCTTTTTTTTGTTTTGTTGGGTTTTTTTTCTTGTCACAAAGCACCACAAACTTCCCAAAAGGACATGAAATGCACTCACAACCGGGACCTGGTTTTTATAAGGATCACACTTCACAAGCAAAACCAGACCACAGTGAACAGGTGGAGGGGTGTGTGTGTGTTTGGGAGGGGGTCAAGCAGTATTTCCAAACATTTTGTTTAGTCCTCCTGATGGACTAGAGCGAAATTACTACGTGTCAGACAATCAGCCAATCACAGACATAGAAAGCACTTCGGGGGAGGGGGGGGGTGTCTAAACCGTTCAACGCTCACGTTTTTGTGTCAGGACACTTTTCTGACATCTAAGGATTGAACGAACGTGAGCAGAAAAAGTCAGCCTTCTTGTCCAATCAGAGACGGACGGGTGCGACACTGAAGCTCAGACAAATAGAACTATAAGCGTCTGTGGCACTTTGATATGGTTCTGGTGACCGTTCCTGTTGTCATGACAACATTTTCTTGCCCTTACCAGCCCCTGAGAAGCTCTTGTGTTGCCCAAGATCATTTGCGCGCCTACACCTGGAGTCCATGCTGGTCCAATGAGCTGTGGTTTTAGTATCCAGTCACATCCAAGCACACCCTCATTAAACCCTCCCTGCAACCTATGCAGTATCTACTGAAGATATCCAGGGCACCGGACAGTTTGTTTTTGGACAAGCAGTAGAGAAAACAAAGAAAAATTACATTTTTTTTATATACTTTTTTTTTCCATTTTTAGATAAAACTACAATAGAATGGTCAAAAGTTTTAACGGTGATCTTTTGCTCCTTTTTAAGACAAAAAAAGTTATGTACATCAACATTTACTGTACAGGTTTCTGTTGAGGACAAAAGAAAATGAAGGAGTAAAAGAAAATCAGCATACACCAGAAATGTGTGTAGCAAGTGCTGATAAATGATCAGGGCCTTTTTTTTTTTTTTTTTTTTTTTTAAACTGGAAAAAGGAGACGATGAAATAGAAGGACAGCATGTTTTCCTCTTGTAATGTGTAGATTTCTAAACACAGAGTTAAGAAGAAGAAAAGAAAAGAACAAAAACCTGCTGCTTTAGTTCTCGTGTCATATCTCCGAGACTGCGGGAGGGGGGTTAAACTCCCCTCTGGCTGTGAGTGTGTGACAGCAATGGCCGAATCCCCTATCCACTGGCAAGACTGTAATCTCCAAGTCTGAGGTGAGGTGTCTGTGCTGCTTCACGCTTCAGACTGACTGACCTGAACGCCGCCGCCTGTCCCTGTGTGAAGTCACGTCCTCGGTGTTTGACTTGACTTAAAGCTCCTCACCTCGGTTATCTGTGTGAATCCAGTCTTTGTTGGCAGTTCAAGCTATATGGATTCTGGCCTTTTCTGTTTCTTTCAGCCTTTTGGCCTGTTCCTCCGACGATGGCGAGTGGGGTCTCTTGGAGGCTGCTCCGTTCAGAGGGTCGACTACTCGACTCACTAGCGTGGGGATGGAGCTGCCGATGGGAGGCACCACATGTTTGGATGTCACATGTTCTACAGAGAGAACGATTGGGACAGAAATGGTGAGTTTTTCCACTAGCCTTTGTATTATATCTTAGCTTAGCATGTGCTAACAAACTAATGGAGAAATTATGCAATACATTTGGATCTTCATTAATGGATAAGATAAAAAAAAAAATCACTTTCTTATATACACACACAATACAATCTAATAGATCACAAAGAGTAAAATCTTACTTGACCAACTCAACATCGTAAAGGAAAGCAAAACAAAGCTCTGCTTTTACTTTAAAATGATATGGAAAATGTGGTGTTTAGTGGGGCAAATCAGAAACGCAGCAGGTCGCTAAAGAACACCTGTAGTGAGCAGCACTGCAGATGCACCAGTGTGGTTTGCGATTAGCAGCACTGACGCGTCACCAAAGTCGACAGCTGAGCGGCGCGATGGAAAAAACATCTGAACTAATGTAGTGTGCATCACTCAGAAATGAGTGCAAGATCACCGTTCTGGAGGTCACAATTAATTCTAGGACAGCTGCTGGTAATGTAGGCTGAGGTGATGGTTACCATTTAAAACAAATGCTGTGCTGTAGTGCGGCTTTGGGGTTTGTTACTGCGTTTGCTCCAGCCATTACATGCTGGTTCATAAGTATTTTGTCGAAAAATCTTTAATCCAATGCTACTGCGAGCTGAAAAATAAAAGAAGTGGTTGAAGTTGCCTAACCTCATTTTTTTATCTGATTAAAAAGGTTGATCTTTTTAAAGGAGTTGTTCATTTTACTTTAGGGCATGTCTTTGATCCAAGAACCAGGGTTGCTAACCCTGATAACACACATCTGGGTTATTTAGCTCTTTAACATAAATAAATAAATAAATAAAAGCACAGGAGAATTTGATTACAGAAGCTTGATTAAATGATTTGATGCAATTGATGATATATGACCCTATTAATTCTTTGATATTCCACAGGCAGCAGTATGCCATGAGTGTTTTTCAAACAGGTGTCGGATTGTTCTGCCGACCTGTAAATGACCAGATCGCAGGGTGATTAATCTCTTGTCCTTTTAAAGTAAACAAGAAAGGTAAATATAGTCTCTGATAACTGACAGGACGCAGCAGTGACTTTACTACAGGTTTATTAAAAAAATAAAAATAAAATCTTATGGACATCGCTGCCATTTGTTTGTTGATTGTAATTTATTAGATTTCCAATTAATGATGTGCAGTTTTATGAAAAGAAGCTATTGAAACAGATACTCACTTGAGCCAATCACAGGAATGGACATGCCCTTTTCCTCGCTGGCAGCAGGAGCGTCTGTGGTGAGGGCGTCCTCAAACACGGGCGGCTTGGGAGGTGTGATACTGCACAGACACGTTGAAAAACAAGCAGGACAACACATACAGCACATCAGAATTGCATCAGTGAAAGCAGCACTTTCAACTACTAAATGTGATGGGAGAAAAACTCCATACATACAAATAACTGATGAAACTCACTTGTGGCGGTTGAGGGCCAGTTTAATGGAATTTTTCACAACACGACAGCTGTTACTGGCAGGGAGAGGCGAGGAGGCATCAGGCAGCTCCATGCTGGGAAGTCTCTGAGGGAGGAAGAACAACAGCAGTGTTAGAAATCACCTCAAGTCTTTTAATAAGTGATTTAACAAGTAAAGATAAAGAACTTGCTTGTGTTCTTGAGGTATCGATGGTTGGAATGGGCTTTGCCTTTGATCCAGCAAGAGAAGTCTAACGAAGAGAAAATGTAATTTGTTTTTATTGCTTTACATTACTGAGAAAATCCTTTATTATTAACAGTTAACAGAGGCAGACACAGCAGCAGTAACACCTACAATGCTGGATGCTTCTCCGTGTGTTTGGGGGTCAGACGAGGGTGGATATGGTTCTTTGAAGGCAGCGTCATCATTTGACACCACCTGCAGCAGCAAAACACAACAGTGTCAGCATCTGGTCCATTCTTTTAAATATGTCAATAAGTTGTCCAAATGCTTACGTCTGTGTTTTTTGGCCTCTTGGCCGGGTCCTCTTGTGTGGGCGAGTGCGGTCTCTTGGAAGGAGCTCCGTTGACTGAGTCCTCCAGGCCGTTGGGCTCCTCTTTGGGGCTGCTGGTGGCGGTAGGCTTTGTGCTGCTGGTGATGGAGCTGCTGGCTGGTGGGGAAGGAGGCTTTGCTTTAAGAGGAGGTTCTTCAGGATGTGGAGGTGATGGAGTTGGGAAATCGAAAGAGGACATGTTAGAGACCAACTTAACAAGTGCACAGTAACACTTTCTGCATTTCCTTAATTAAAGTATTGCAGTTTAAATCGACATTTCTGTTAGGAAGCAAAGTAAAACATGCATTATACACAGTCCCTGTGTGATTTTATTTTAACTCACTTGTACCAATAACAGGGATGGACATGCCCTGGTCTTTAGCTGCAGCAGCAACAGGAGCAGGAAGAGGAGCAGCAACAGCAGCAGGAGGAGCAGCAGCAGGAGGAGCAGCTGCAACAGGTGCTGGAGAACCCTCCACAAAAAGCTGCTTAGGAGGACTGACGCTGCAAAATGAAGAGCAGAAAACATGACAACAATTTGAAGACAACTGTATTCATGAGGTAAAAGGGGATTAGGAAAAAAAGGACAACACTAACAGTAAAAATTACAAGTAGTGCATCATACCTGTCGTCTGTGTCAGATGTAGGCTTGGAGGGTTTGCTGGGCGGGGAGTTAAAGGGAGTCCCTGAGTCTGTGTCTCTGGAGCTGTCCAGGTGACTGCTGTCGAGGGAGAGCCGCTTAGAGCTGCCACCATTAGAACTACGGTTCAACTCTGCTATGCTCTGTGGGAGGACAGATTTGTTAAAGGAGGAGAACAAACCTAAAAACAAGACAAGCATCGCAGAGCAACATCTTACTCTCTTTTTCTTCTGCACCACTTCAGGAGGCAGGTACTGATGGAGCTGCTTCTTCTTCACATGTGTTGCTTCAATCTTCATCCCATCCTTCAGCATGTTGATGTTGTTGGCTTGTCTGTACACTGATGTGCACAATGTCACGTTAACATTGACAGGACAGACAACGTGTACAGGTGTATATAAATGTTTGTTAAACATATAAAAATCATACAAATAAGCTCCGGTCATTTCTGCCAATTTACTCAGTGAAACACCTGAGATGTATCTGTGGTATGTTTGTGTCCTTTTTTTAATGTTAAAACTCCATTTACACTAAATGTAACAACATAACTACAGCAGCAGAAGCGCACAACCTACACACCACTATAAACCACAGTAAATGATTGATTGTTAAAGTTGCAAAAACTAGTGTTTTTTAAAATTTTTTAATAACCATAAAAAACCAAACAAACCCAAAAACATCTCCCCCCACTTTACTTTGCCGTCAGCCCATTTTCAGTGGAGAACTGAACTCATCACCTGCGCTTTTGAAAGCCACCAGATTTGTTTGACTCATACAGAAACTTTACGTTTCAGAGCTGTATGTTACTCAGCCGCACGAATGATTCATCACACTGTGTGAATCTGAGTAGTAGGACTCAAAAGCCTAGCTAAAAAAAACAAAAAACAATCTACTTGTGTATTCTGGAAATAAAACGACTGTTTCTGTGTGGATAGGATGGAGACAGTGTGTGTATGCTCTGTTGGGAAGGACTGCCGTAAGATATGGTGCAGCAGTAAAAACATTTTTTGCTTTCGCTTCGGTACCATTACTCTCTTCAGCTTTTGCAAACTGCGGACATAGAAAAGACTATAAAGACTAAGCACAACACGGACATCTCATAGGATCCCTTTAAAAAAACCCTCAACAACAAACATCTGAACTAAACCTTTGGAAAAAGGAGCTAAAATGTTTGGAAAGGTATTTTCTGCAGCAGTTCCATTCAGTTCATTTATAAACTCACCTGCTTTCCCTGATATATACACTAACGTAGAGCACATGTTAATGCTGAAAAAAACAAAACAAGCCATTGTCCTTTTTCCTAGAATGTTCGAAAAGATTTAGCAGCAATTTTTCCTTCAGCTCATTTAAAACGCAGAGTGAGGTTAGACCTACCAGTGTCTGTGAAAGACTGGATGTCATATGTCAAGTCTATGTTCACACTCTCTGCATTCTCCACCTTCTTAAAGATGATCCCAATAAACCACATTGACACAAAATCGTTCCTGTTGGAGAAAAACACAAAAAGAGCACGCTCCCTTAGAATATGTCTCGATGTTCTGGTTGAGCGTCTGTGGATGAAGCTGGACTCACTCGTTCCGGTTCTCTTTAGATCCTGGGAATGACTGGGGGTTTACATGAGCCAGGGTAATGTACTCGTTCCTCTCCAGGTTTCCCACCAGAACACGGATCTTTGACTCCACCAGGCCGATCCTGGGGAAAAAAAACAAACAAACAAAAAACAACAACATTAAGACGTGGTCAGGGAGGGTACACCACAAGGCTGTGCTGACAGGCAATGATGTCATCGATCGATGATGGTCACAGTTAAAGGTAATACCTCACCAATCAAGGTGATTTTTATCTATACTTATCTGATGCATGAGAGCCGCATTAAATTCAACCTACAAAGCTGCAGATTCCCGTCAATTCTTCACAGATAACTTATGCTTGCAACACAGCGCGCACACATCTACACTCTGACTCCTGCGTGCTCTGAGGTTGGCGTGTATGTGACGCGGCAACACTGATTCATCAAATAAGAGAAAACAGGAGAATAATTCTGACTGCTCAGCCTTGATTACACTTTCCGCGT
>NW_005187463.1:2953361-2983663 GCF_000239375.1 Pundamilia nyererei | reverse complement strand
GCAAATCTCAGAGAAACCTAAGGAAACCGGATGGGGCTCACAATCACAAGTTAGGCCTGCTAAATCCTTGTTTTGGACTTAATCGGACAAAAATGATCATTATACTGTCTTCGATAAGACCTGACACTAGTTGCTGAGACTAAACTCATCAGGAAAGAGTTTACTGAGGTTCTAGATGAAGACCTATACATCTAAACAATTTCACTTTTTGTTTTAAAAAGAACAAAAGTCACACACTTCTGCAAAAGCTTAATTTGTCACACACCGAAGCTACATTCACCTTTTTCATACACACTTTACATAGATGATCCTGTACCATGACTGTAAATACAGATGAAACTAAGCTGGCATGCAAACTGGCAGGCTCAAATGTATCAATTAATATCAAAGACAATGATGGCTGATGGTGATTTACAGATTTAGAGCTCCTGAGCTACTAGAAATCTTGATCTTTGACACTCACCATTCCAAGTGGTTTTCTTCTGTCGATGCACTGGCAGTGAGAACAATGTAATGTCTGCCACAAAAAAAAGAAGAAAATAAATAAAGTTAAACAAGTTATGGTCAGAGTTTACCCTGCTTCTCGCCCTGAGACAGCTGGGATAGACTCCACCCCCCCTCGACCCTAAAAAGGATAAGCGGAAGAGAATGGATGGAAGTTATGCAAATAATAAATCCAGAGGTCCTGAAAGACCTCAGGCTTTCACAGAGATTGGTGTTGGTCTGCTGATGCACTACTGTGCAGTCTTAATGATCTTGTACCAATCCTCAATACCACACCGAGGAGCAAAATCCACAGTTTTTGGGCATCGACAGTCCCACCACTGCTCAGGTGACCATTGTAGCTCCAGTAACAGAGCAGCACCAACAGAAAGCCAGCAGAAACTGCGTGTGGGAGGAACATTCATAAACAAAGTGAGTCACCCTAAGTGACCACAGAATGACTCAAATTTGCCCACACCACAGAAACAATAACTTGCTGGGGGGGGTGTGTGTGTGTGTGTGTAGAGCAAGTTGCACTAGTTCGTTTCAGCTGCATAAAGCATTTGTGTTTTTAAAATTTGTGTTTTTTTAAATATGCACCTGGCAAATTCAAAATGTAGAACAAGCAAAAAGCAAAGGGGAGGGGTGTCCCACCCAGGTACACTTACATTGCTATCCTCAGGCGGTTTCAAAAGCACAGACAGAGCACTCACTTGTATTTTTGGAAAAAGTTGGGCGGCTCAAACAATTTGGACCACTCTGCTTTGCCCTGAAGAATCTCATCTGTGACGCTGAGACCTGTTCATGATAGAACGAAGATGGATTTGATGACTCAGCCCTCGTGTACACCCAGTGTAAATTGGAAAACACTGATGAAGTGACTTCGCAGTGCTACGTTGCTGATTCACTCTTTACCGTATTTGAACTCCTCGCTCATGATGGTACGTGTAGACGTGGAGACGTTGTATGTGGAGTTCTGCTGGGGATAGGCAGGTGTGATGATGGGCATCAGGTGATATCTGTCAGCTGGGTTCACCTAGAATTTAAAAAGGTCGATTAATTAAGGAAAGACGCAGCACAGGGGACTCTTGTTGGGTTCTCTGCAGATCAGGGAGCTGTTGCGTCAGTGCACTCCACCCACCGAGCTGAATGAGAAGATCAATTTCACCACAACCCACACCCACACGCACAAAAGCAACATAAAGCTAAAGGTACACACATCCCACCCACCCACACAGTACATCCCAATTCACTCTGCTTGCCTTAAATTTCCCTCATTTGCATTTTTTCCCCTCAGGCAATGTGAGGATGGCGGAATTAAAGAAACTATTTCTAAAAAAACAAAAAATAAATAAATAAATAAATAAAAGAAAATGAAAAAAAGAAAAAAAGGCTATGAGCCATAACTAATCTTTAACATCAAATGAGAGCTATTCATGTTTGCCAGCATTACAAAACACTTGAAATTTTATGTGCACAATGAGCCTTAACACCAGCTGCATGATAAGCATCACCAAATCTGGATTTAGCCTGTCACAAAAGTGGGACACATTCTTAAGTATCCTGCATATGATTGGTTTTACACTGGATACTTGCTTTTCTGTATTTAAGAGAGAGGGGAGGGCCTACGGCCAAATGCCAACTTACCACCAGGAAATAAACAGTTTGTGCTTTTAACAGTCCACACTGTGATGAATGTCTCAGCGTAAAACAAACATGTGGCATGAATAAAATCTAAACGGTATTTTCAGCCTACAGCTCAGCAGTCGCCAAGTGACTGAACGGAAAGGACACCAATATGCAATTAAAAAGTGTTTATTGCTGAAGGGACACAATAAACATGACACAGTAGTTACAAAGGGCTTGAGTGTTTTCAATTAAGGCAAAAAGCATTTAGTTTGAAAAGAGATTTATAAGCAAAGTTATAAAAACAAACATATGACAGCTGGAAAAGGAAAAGACTGAAAGAGACGAGCTGCTCCTGCTCTGACTGTAAGAGAACAGGCTCAATAACCCCTCTCATCAACTCTGCAGCACCCCCTGGTGTAAGGATGCGATCACCTACAGTCATTTTACATTCAAAAACAATTTGTTTTTTTTACATCAAAACGCAAAATTAGGAGGCCGCGTTCATTTAAAAGCCACCAAACCACCAAATACTGTTCATTAAAAACCACCCAAACTATCACAGGAACAACAAATGTTCAGACGAAAAGATTTTTCTCAATTCCCGAGAAAGTTTGATTAAATGTTCTTTATTTTTACACAGATCCAAGTCATTTATTAATAGCTTCAATGTCTTCTTCAGTTTAAGTAATTTCCCATGGCTCTGTGAGGTTGACAAGATAGAACAGAGTTACATTTGCAAAAAAAAGTCTCAATATGTCCTGAAATATTCTGTACACACACCATTGCCCCACTCAGCCCTACCACTTATGGTACGGTTACCATATGTATACTAGCGCTAGAAGGTACGAAGGGCTTAGTCTCCAAAATAAATGAGACTCCCATAAAAAAAGATTTCAGCTCTATTCTGTATCTAATGCACTTTCTATTGTAGGGGTGTGTTATCTGACAAGACGTCCATGTGGGAAGTCTTCCTTCCTCCAAACTGCTCTGCTCTGGGAGGCCTCCTCCGAGCAGAGTTAAGAGCACTGGAGCTCATGAGTGGGACCCAATCAATGTCGTGGTCACGTGAGGACATAGGGATGAGGAGACATGAAATAAGAGATGTGAAATGTACCTACACACTAGCTGTCGAGCCAAATTTAAAAAACACACCAACAAACTTATCACATCTCCATCCAGATAGCTTTACCAGTGTCTACACAGCAATACATGTGCAAAACAGAGGGCATAACAATACCATAAGAAGGTAAAACACTGGTGTAATACTCACTCTCGGGTCCCACACAGGCAAATTTAAATTACTATCCTCAGGCTGTTTCAAAAGCACCGGATTCGGCCACTCCCTACAAAAGGAAGGTAATGAATGCAGTAAATAAATATATTTGGGCTGTGAGACGCTGCCAAAAAGCGGAAGACGATAAGTTGCAGAATCTCACCATTTAGAGAAAACCAAGAAGAACTTATGGACAAGTGTGGCAGCCACAGCGTTGGGGTAGAGCTGGCAGGTCCTGGCTACCAACATAGCCCATGACACTCCACCCAGAAAGCCCAGCATGTTGGAGTAGATTCCTCGACCTGCAGCCACAGGAAATGTTACAGGTTATTGAGAAGAGCATCACTAACCACTCTGAGTTATACACTGACATGTGAGAAAAACAGGAGGAGCGCTTTTGTTGTAGTAATAATAATAATAATAAATTGGATTTTATATAGCGCTTTTCAAGGCACCCAAAGCGCTTTACAATGCCACTATTCATTCACTCTCACATTCACACACTGGTGGAGGCAGCTACAGTTGTAGCCACAGCTGCCCTGGGGCAGACTGACAGAAGCCAGGCTGCCATATCGCGCCATCGGCCCCTCTGGCCTTATGTGATAGTAAACACAAATGTTTACATAAAGGATTTGCAGAGATGTGACCGCTTACCACGTGGCATTAACTTATCGGCCATTTCGGACATGTAATAAGCCTGAAACATAGTGAAAAACCTACACCACATATAGATGAGACACACTATAGCAGCTATGAATAAACAAACAAGTGTATATACTCTCTCAGAGGAAGTGAAACATTTTATGACAAGCATCTTGCTCGTTATGTGGAGAAACTTGGCAGCGAAGAGCTGAAGATGGATGTTAACTTCTCCTCTCCTGGCGTTCTCCCCAACATCACACCACACGATTTATATCAAACATTACATTGAACGAGATATACAAGTCTACAAAAGTTTGAATGTTTCAGTATTTTGTGTCAAGATGGGTAACAAACTCTAGTTACTGGACTGTAGTCACTGGATCAAGTGGACCACGATATTGATATTGGCACCTCTCTGTGCATTATCCCTTACATTATCAATGGGTCAACGTAGCTCATTTCTGATTAACGACAGTCACACTGAGATGAATTGTTGAGGATATCTGTAATTTTCTGTCAGTAAGTGCTGCTGTTATTTCCTGTTTGCTGCCATTTATGGTTGTTCCTGAAACTTTGGATCTTATGTGGGCAGATTCGAACTTAGAACATAAACTCTGGTGATTTGAGAATGTAATCAAAGTTTTGATCAGAGGGAAAGCGTTTAAAAGTCTTTGGACGCTAGAGTCTAATGTTAGCTGGCATGATGTTAGCTTGTGATGTTATTTTGTTGTTTAGCCATCTCTTGTCAGCTGTCCAGAAACGGGAGGGTCACATGTCTGATCTGGTACCGTTAACCAATTGCAACAATATAGAGATTAAACTAAGTTTGTTCACATAGGGTTACTCATGTTATAACCCTAACTTGGGGCGATCGTTGGCAGTTAGTCTTGTAAACGGAAGGTTGCCGGTTCGAGCCCCGGCTCTGACAGTCTCGATTGTTGCGTCCTTGGGCAAGACACTTCACCCATTGCCTACTGGTGGTGGTCAGAGGGCCCGGTGGCGCCAGTGTCCGGCAGCCTCGCCTCTGTCAGTGCGCCCCAGGGCGGCTGTGGCTACAATGTAGCTGCCATCACCAGTGTGTGTGAATGGGTGGATGACTGGATGTAGTCTAAAGCGCTCTGGACTCCTTAGGGACTAAGTAAAGCGCTATATAAATACAGGCCATTTACCATTTAACTTCAACTCAGGAGTGAGGCTTAAGATGAGGAGGGTGAGAAGCTGAGTGTAGTGGTGAAGAAGGCAGATGAAGATAATAATAATAAAATAAATTTAAAATAAAAAAAACGAGATAATACATATAAAAATTTTAAATAGTCAAATATTGTTTCAAACAAACACTGGTGATTTTAAAAATTCAAGTAACTTATATTTGTTACGCCATTATACTGTTTATTTGATGCCTGTATCCAATTTCTATTTAAACTACTTGAGTAATTAGACATGATTGCTAACGCTTATTATGTCCAATATGGCAGCTCTCGAGCGATGTGTGCATGACGCCACGTCCTAAACCTCTATACAGGATACACAACCCAAGTGCAAATAAATACAATAAACGCAAACAACGGCAAACACATAGAAAGTGCAAGCACACATACGTTTTGCCCAGAGTTTGATGGCTCTCAGTGTCAGTCTGAAGTTCTCTTTGTTCGGCACCAGGTACAAAATTTCATCAGTTACTCGACAACCTGTAAGAAAGAAAAAAAAAAGGCAGTGTTACAGTTGTGGAAATTACCATTAGGAAAACTTTGGAGATGTGTCAGTTTTAACTTAAAGCCTCAGATCAGCAGTGACCACTGAGCGCACCGTTAAGGCTGCGGATACATCGAATGTCCAAGTTTCTCAAGATGGAGTCTCCCCTCAGGTCCAGGTTGTCTGGAATGGATTGTAAGGCCAATCTGGCAAAAAGCAGGTCAATCTGCTCACACAGAGACATAAAACATTAGAGATAAAAATGTTTGCGTCATGGGATTAACCCTTCATACTTGTTGAAATGGGAAACATGACCAAAGCAACATGGCACAAAGTACCCTGCAGCAAGCATGTTACCAACACAGTAGTGTAATTAGTTTACTTTAATCAGTATGCATGCACTGATGTAATCATGATTATCATTTGGGTGACAATGAAACTCACCTCAATTCCATCAAATTTGAATTTTATCACTGGTACAAAAGCATCCTCAACAGCCTTGAGGGAGTAGAGAACAAACAAAAGGCCTCATCAACAACAAAGGACATCTGAGGACACTGTAGGTCAGTCTGCCCCCCGCTGTGGCAACAAGACTTACCCTGAGATCTTTAATCTCTTCATGCTGTTTCAATTTCTCAAAGAAAGACTGGAAAAAGTCTGTTCTTTCTACATGCCGTGGAGCCACACATAAGGCATCAATATCAGCTCCTGTAAGGAGGAGTTACTTTGATCAGTGTCATCTGGATTGATCAGCAGGATAAAGGGTTGATGAATCAAATGATAGTAAAGTTGATTCAGTCAAGATTACATGATAAAACGTTATGGTTTAAAGCACAGACTTAGGAAATACTAAACTAGGTATGTAAACATCCAAAGAAGTTCTGCAACTATTGAGCACAACAGGCCTAATGACTGCTCATGTTTAGTGTAGAAAATGTTATGGGTTTAGAGGAAGTAGCAATGTTCAAGGTGGCTAAATTACTGAACATTTACATGAGGGGGAAAAAACCTGCCAAGGGGACTAGAAAGGAAGAACACACAGGGAACATTCAAAACTGAGCAGATTTTTAACAAAGGAGTTTAAATATTGACCATGTTGATGAAAATGTTTTGATAAACAGTTGGAATATTTGAATCACTTAAGAGACAATTTGTGGCCAGCATAACAGAAACTGTCGCATCAGTTTGTCGAACAGCAATGCCCTTCCTCTGTTTATTACACAAATTTCAAATATAAATTGAATTTTAGCACTACAATAATAAAATCCGTTGCTTTCTCAGTCTACTTGATGGTGCTATTGGTTTTTTTTTCTAGTAAAGTCAGCAGAGGCAACTGTAGGTGTGTGGAAGGAAGTTGGGAAAACATTTTTGTAACACTTTTATAAGAGTGAGACATGAGATTGATGTGACACATGATTTGAAAGTGTCATATGGCAGTAAAATAGAAGAAATCTACAATAGAATTCTACGAAGATCCCAAGATGGAAAAACAACCAAAACCAAAACAAAATCAAACACACTGTGCACTCTTAGCTTAACAGAACTATCTCCAAATTTGCTCAGGATGGTGGAACTTGGGTACGCGATGCTGCAATGTTTGTGACAATAACAGCTCATTATCTCAAACAGGACTGGTAACTGCTGTCTCACATTAAAACACCAATGCATAACAGTAGTTCACACGTGATTGCATTAAGTTGGACTAAACTGTAATACAGATCAGGCTGTCATACGTGACATCGCAGGTTTTTAATGACAGCATGTTTGCACTACATTTTCATTCCGCAGCAACTAAAATTACTGAAATGAAAGACAAAGAACTTCATTTGCAGTTTTGCAATATCTGATTGCTCATTACTAAGAAAAATATTTACAATTACAATAATATATCAATATATAATATATTCTGTCCGAGAAAGCAAAAGGTTGAAATATAAAATACTGCAAAGTTTACATGCTAACCAGGTAACTTTAAAAAAAAAAATGAGAACAGTGCAAATCACTATTATACTCTTGTATTTAAATAAAGATTTTACCCTTTTGTCACACTGGCCAGCTGTTTAAAACAATGGCAGACTCAAACCACATTCACACCAGTGTTTGTTTACCCAGTTTTCTGACCCCAAAACTAGCCTTTTCAAAACCACTCAATAGCACAGGAACATGACAATGACAGCGACAGCCTTGTGTTTCAGTGCGGTCAGGGAGAGCTGAGCTTTTCAAAAACAATGTTGCACACCTGCTTGTACGGGGTTCTGCAATAGGTGGTAATAATGCTCAGCTAACACGCTCTTTTTGTGCCAAAAGAACCAGCCAATCATCATACACTACAGGTTTCACGTTGACAAGATGTTAAATTATTAGAGTAACAGATACACATACCTTTTGTGTGCACTCCAAGTCGGTATGAACCAAATGTAAATATCTTGCCCCCAACACAGCTAATAGCTGATGGTGGAAGGTTCTGTAGAGCAGAGATAAGAAACTGAAGTCAGTATGACTTTTAACAAAACAGAAGAAAGTGTTAGTGTCACTTTAGTGTCTGATTAGACAGTTTAAGATTAAACACTTCATAAAGCACTAAGCCCCATCATCTTCGCACAAGACAGGGAATACACTTGGTTGGAAACGTAGAGAGATGCAGACACCACAGACCATTTGTGCTTTACTGCACAGGTATTTATTATTTTGTAGTGCAGCTGAGTAGTCACAAAAATTGGCAGGCATGTGGATGTCGTCATATGGCTCTGCATATTCGTGGACGAGGAAACTTTAAAGCAAAGATTATACTCTGCTGGTTCAATAGACACCTGTTATTTATTCTTTAAAGGGTGCTTGCGTAGTTGGTGTCTCTGTAGCACAGTGTTTCTGTGGGGTCACAAATAAAGTGCTAAACACGTGGACATCTGCAGTGATACTCATGCATTGTTGATAAAGCTCATTTCAATTGAGCGCTTTCCCCCTGTTAATCCAATAATTAATGTCACACAACTATAGAGAGTGGGAAATTCTGTAAAACTCTGCAAAAATTTTGCCTAACTCAATAAACAGTTAAAAAAACAAAAACAAGCATTAGACAGTAGAACAGCCCTAGTCTTAAATGGGATTTATGGCCCAGTGGTGGTGGTGCGGTCACTGTCCACTCCAGGCCTGCAGACAGGTTTGTCATCAGCGTAGTGGAGGTAGTGTACAGAGTATGTGGTAGAATTGATCTGTGGGCCACACTCTTGCTTGTAAGATTGTTGTTCCTCCAGACACAGAGAAGATCAAACTTCTGATGCACAAAGAGCTGAAGTGAAACCAAATGTTAAAAAAAAAAGTAGTGCCTACAGTAGCTAGGGTCTGTGTATTTCATGCTGTATTTTTCTTTCTTTTTATCTTTGAATTCTTTTTCCACAGTTCACCTGTTCCCAGCGAACTCCACTGTTGCTCCCTTCTCTATTCTGGCCCACTTGTCAACTAATCAAGAGTAGGATGACACATCACCCACTTCCAGCGACAGGCAATCAGGACTTTGGAGGAGTGTGTGGAAGCAAATATGATTTAGGACAGTAGGTTTGGGGTGGGTGAACAACCCCCAAACAGAGATGCGCAAACAGGCAGACAAATTTTTGGGACCGTAAATCTCAGTTCAGCATGACCATAAAATGAACTCTGGGGGTGGAAACTGGTAATAGGGTTAGAAATCATTCAGCTTCCCAAGCAGAACCTACCTTTAACTCACTGATCTCTGCAATCCATTCTTTAACAAAGTTATTCAGCTTCCCAAGAACTGCAAGTCTGAAAAGAAAGACTTTTTAGCTGACACTTCTTTCACAATCCTTCATTTCCACAAATTCATTGAGAGAGTGAAAATGATTTTCACAAGGTCACCTGTCCTAAGAGTTTACATGCCCATGTACATTCACTTAGTTAATGTGCACATCAAATAAAATGCAGACAATAGATATCAGAGAGGCTTAGTTTAAATGCTTATAGCTCTTCAAATCATAGGTTTGTAATCAACATATTCAAAGACTGTATTGTGGTGATTGGTATATTATTAACAAAGAAAGAGGGAGAGAGAACATGCATTCCTCACCTATGGTTGAGTTCTTCTTCATCTTCAAACACTCCAAAAGGTTTCATTGCATCGCAGAGCTTCTTGGTGTAGTGGTGGTCTATTTCTCGTGGGGGCGCGAGGCTAATCGCAGAGGTGATGCCATAGTGTTTCTGAGGCTGCTGCCCACTAGGCATGGTGCTGCGATAAACGTGGTACAACAGATCAAAAAGCAGATACTACACCACCACTTAGCACACTTTTTTTAAGTTTCAAGCTCAGTAAGAACAAGACATGAACCATTCCCCAACGCGTTAACAAGACTTTAATAAACACCAGTCGGGTTTTGCAGTTAGCTTGTTCTGTTGCCGCGAACACTATACTGTGTAAACACTCCACAGACAGCAACCTGATTAAATCACATCTCCCACACACAGCAAGCTTTAAATCCATAGTTGTGTGCAATGTCGAACTTGGAAAGCGAGTTGACCAAGACAGCAAATTTAAAAAGTGCCACTATTCAACCTCTCCTTACAGCGTGCGAGCGTTAGCAGAGATGCTACAAACACGACGGGAAGCTAACAATTTGGCTAATTTAGCAAGTTGGCAAAACGTTAGCCGGATGCTACGGAAGAATTGGTTTAAGTAACGACTCGACAGAAAGACATTTTAAAAGTTGTCATTTTCCCAAATAAAACCAACAAGTGGAAACTATGCGGGTATTTTGACACATTTACTCTGCAGTTTCCCACCAGCGACAAAGCGGGACAGCCAGCAACCGAAGGCTGCAGGCCTTGTTGTGACAGTTTGCTAACGTTAGCCTTTAGCCTATTCTTCAGAATTGTCTTAAACGCGGGCAAAATCATTCATGAGGAAAAAATGTGTCACATGCATAACTTACCTTGACATTTCTTTCATGACACTCTAAAAAGCTTGCGCTGTTTTTCTGCTGCAAATCCGTAAAAAACACAAAGAAAGTCAGCAAGTGGAAATGATAACAGCCTCGACCTGATTACAACAATGGTCACTTTCCAGAAAGCAGTTCAAAGCTTCCCAGTGAACCGGAATTAGTTCTTATGTGTGAACATATCGGTTCGTGTCTCTGAAAGAATATTTATATCTAATTAATCCGCAAAAAGCAAGGACGTTTCGGTTTCTATCAGCTAAACACACGTCCAAATGTTATATGGAATTTTTTGAACCCCAAATTACAAATGTGACGGTGTTTGCTGAGATAACTGCGTGCAGCACGCTGAGCAGAAGGCACCGCCTCAGTGAGGCCACAAATCACGTGACCACCGAGGCCTAGCTTGAACCTGATGAGCCCAACAAAACACGAGCGGATGCAGGTAGCACTAACATCCAATTTTCTCTTTAAAAAAGTGTATCAGGAATAACATATAAACTATAATCAATACTTAAATAAATAATAAGCTTCAAAACGACTAAGTATAAAAATATATAATACGTTGATTAGAGGTCACGTTACTAATTTGAGTGTACACAAGCTAATATTGGTTGTGATGGGTTAAAAGGAACGCACAGGAAGAGAACCAATTAAGTCTTTATCCCTTCATTGAATGACCCCGCTTAAACAGTTTTCATAAAATTAAAAGTACATTAAAAAATATTAATTGAATTGTAATTGATAGACGCGTTCTGACTTTATGTACAGTCTGTCTACAAAATAAATACTTCGTAACTGTTGTATTGGGATGATATTTTATTACCTTTGTGACCACGAGGGGGGGACCGTCTCACAGAAAAAAACAATAAATAACAGATGCAACAAAATATAGCTTTAGTTACAATAACTAGATAGATAAAAGTATTTTCTTTCTTTTTTCTTATTTTGTTTATGGCATAGAGTTAACTCAGACTTTCACTCTTTGAATAAACTGGCGGAAATTCCTTTAAAAGCATCTACAGCGAGTTTAATATGTTTTTGGACAGTGGTAGTTTAACTTTGTACACCTCTGCACACCAGCACGATGGATTTAAAAGGATAAAAAAAATGTGCCTTAAGTGTAGACGCAGCTTTTTATTGAATGGGGTTAACAGAAGTAGTATAACCATGTTCCCAAGCTCTTTTTTGGGACAAAATACACTTTAACTGTCTAAAACATTCCACATGATGTGTGCACTTACACGTCTTCATTTATCTACATTTTGATAAGTTACCTAAAATTTCATTTCAACAGCAAAATCTGTTTATGCTCTCGATAACTTACAGCATATACTTTTTTGCTGCATATGTTTAAAAAATGTGAGCTACTTGTAAAACTGTCATTTCAAGTTGGCCCACTAGGAGGCAGGATTTTACTTACTAAATATCTCTGAACAGCACTTGAAGGACTTCTTTGTTCATATTCCACTGAACTTCAAATTTCTGATGTACTTGCTGCTCACTGGTCACATAATTCTTCAGCAAAGAATATATTAGTCACACAATATAATACGATAAGGAAGAAGCAACTGCTCTTGTGATGAATCTTGCTCAACATATCTTGGCAAGAAAACACTGAAAACACGACATCAAAAACATTGTCAATAGTATAGTTAATTGTTTTGTTTTCATACTGAAGGTTAAGTGATTACCAGTTGATTAAATGTCTTAAATCTAAGCACACTTTGTACAGCAGATATGATACTGAACAGATTAAATTACCATTTTCACTTCAGTTTTCTTTGTGGTGGATGTTTTTGTGGCTTTATGTAAACTTGGCTGACTAAACCTGACTCTTTTTATTGGTCAGTGTATTGTTTGCCCATGACCAAATATCTCACACAGACTTTCATCTTCATTCATCGTTGATTCTCAAAAGTTAGTAAACCCTTTAGAATGTCATCTGCTGCGACCTGTTGGGGTTAGGTTCAGAGCTCTTCCGCATGCCTTGGTTGTAATGATTATTCAGTTACTGTTTCCTTTCTACCAGCACAAAGCAGCCTGGTTTTTCTCCCCTGACCTCTGGCACACACAAGGCATTTTCCCCCAGAAAAGTGTTGCTTTCTCTTATTTGGGCCATTCTTTGTAAACTTCATAGATGGTTGTGTTGGAAAATCCAAGTAGATCAATGTTTTTTGTTCACCATGTTTGTACACCCATGTGTTTTGTAGCTTTTGAAGTGTGTGCTGATAATGAGCCAGAATGGCCTCTGGTCCCTCTCCTCTTCAGGATGGAGGATGCAGCATCCATCCATCCATCCATCCATCCATCCATCCATCCATCCATCCATCCATCCATCCATCCAGAAATAAAATAAAAAGTTTGATTGGTCTGACTGACCCCAGGACAGTTTTCTGGTTCGAAATGAGCATACAGGTCGGATTTTTAACCTTTATGCTATATTGAATTTTAAGAAGATGCTAAATATTTTACATGTTATACACAACCCCCCCCAAAAAAAAAAAAACACCACTGAAAGAACTTAATTTTATTACATGAATTGGTAGCATGATTTAAGCAAGTTTTTTGTGTTTGTTTTAAAGTCAGATCAACCCAACAGTTTTAGATTACACAAAATGCACAATAAGTGTAACTTGTGTGCTTTCACTTAAATAAAAATAGAAAATTAAAGGAACGGACTTTAATTACAAGTTGATTGAAACCCAACCAAAATATACAACCACCAATGAAGCAGAAAACTGAGTGAGAATAATTTTTTTTACCTCAACTAGACCTCAAATACCCTTTGTACAGCGTAGGCCGGGTAAAAACTGCTCCCATCGTGGCGTTGTGCACGTTGCAAAGGATTCCATTTGGTCTGCAGGACAGCATTATGTTACTTATTAAACAACAACCTTTAACCCTTGTGCTCCACCCCGATTTGCTTACTCCCACTTCTGCATTTTGGACTTTATGTGTCCTCTTGCTTAAAGCAGTCATAACAGCTGACAGAGAGTCCCAGAGGCTACATTCTGCAGCACAAATCACATCAAAATGAACAGCAGTACTCTTCAGGTCAATGTGGAACACTGGATTGCAGAAAATCAGAATGCTTTCCTGCCCCCAGTGTGCAACAAACTCATGTAAGTAACGCATTTACTCTTAGCTACACTCTCAAGTTTTGTAATTATTGAGCAATGTGTAATTTATGTGGCGGTTTGAACACTTGGGATTCAGTCAGTTGAACTGCGAGGACACGCAGTGCATGCACTGACATGATTTTAATTCCTCTTTGTCTCAGGCACTTCTCCCAGCTGCTTGTCATGTTTGTCGGAGGCCCTAACACCAGGAAGGATTATCACATAGAGGAAGGGGAGGAGGTGAGAGTTGGACTAGTCTCTTTTTTTCCCTCATTCCAGCAACAAACATGGACCATGGAAGCAGAAGAACCTACAATTTAATACAAAAGACAACATTAGTTAGCTTCTTACAGTTTTTTGCAAAGTTGCTTCATTTGTCCTTTTAGGGCCAGTTCCACCCACGTGTTGCAGTGCTTGGTTAGGCTATTTGGCCAGCTGCTGCTACTGGGTTTTTTTGCTTCTGTGTCAAAGTATAAAGTGTGTCAGCTGACAGCCACTTTCACAACTTTAAACATTCACTGATACTGAATCATGACTCAGGATACCCTTTTTAGTGTTGTGGTAATTTCTGACATGGTCTAAAAATACAGATCTTTTCTGTCTTTTTTGACAATTACTCATGATTTTTTGGTAAAACTGCAAGTTTCTGCACATTTAATTTTAAGCTTTAAAACAAAGTTGTTGGCTTTAATTAATTTAAGTTGGTTCATATTAATTAAAACAAAGCATCACGAAGGCCCTTGGTGGGTGTTGACGCAATGTGATTTCTGCCCAATGCTCTGAATGTTAAAATGAAGAAATTAAATGAAGTGCAGTCAACGGCGGGAGTAACTAGGACTCTCTTAATATAACATAATTATATGGAAACTACAGTTCTTGTAACAGAGTTTGTGTTTAAAAATAGAAAGGAAGACAGATTAGATTAGAAATGCCATCCAGTAAGTTTTGATGCGCTTGGCAGATTGTGGGAAAAAAAGAAAAACCAAACCCACTAAATGCCTGAGCCAGTCTGAGGAATCTGACTGTCATAAATATTTATGCCATAACACAGGAAGATAAGCTTCTGGTTTGGCTCATGAATGTTATTATTATTATTATTATTATTTCTATGGGTTTTCTTCTTTTGATTTTAATTGAAGCTGATTATTTGATTATCCATACATTTCTTGTTCAGTGACTGAGAGAGAAACGTGTGCCTACATCCTGGAGACTGTTGTCATGCTTCTTGCTGAACACCAACTGCATCACACTCAATCAGTTGAATCAGAGTCACGTATGAGCTCTTTGTTTGTAAATCTAAACATGGTGTTTGTTCAAACAGGCCATGAAGTAAAGGTCAGCTCAGTTCCAAGAAATGCCCACTCATATCAGCTGAAGGCTCGAGTGATACAATCCACACATCACATATATGGCTATATGTGGCGCTCTATTTAAGCTGCTTTGTCAGTTGCTACACATCTGCAAGCCACTTTGCCACCCACCTCCCTTCCATCTACTCCTTTCATGCTGTATCTGACTTAGTAACTGTCATTTTTTTGTCATTAAAGCCTGTTCTATTAGGGTCCTACTGCTGCTCTACCCACCTCTGACCTTTTAGTTTTCATGGATGAGCAGGGTGGTAAATATGCTGCTCAAAAAAATTAAAGGAAGGTGATATGTGGACACTACAGAGGTAGTTCTTGAGGCAGTTGAACTCCTCAAGGATGACAGAGCAATATGTGGCATTGCCATAAGGTTTGCTGTGTCTCCCAGCACAGAGACAGGCAGTTTTTCTAGGAGAGCTGGACAGGGCCACGGAAGGTCTGAGTTGCTCTTCGTGCACTACAATACCCACCCAGCTTCATGTGGTGAGACATTCCAGGCAGTTCATTGAGAATGAAAGAATTACCACTTACTTGCTCACCTCTGGGACCATCCGATGCCACCAGGTTGCACCTCACACTATCCAGGAGCTCAGTGATGTCCCGGTCCAGACATTCTAGGACACCATCCGCCATCTCAATAGGAGCATGCCTGACATTACCAGGCGTGCATACATGCTGGTGGAGTCCATACAAACTACTGAGGACCATTTGATTGATTTGCTGCAATAAAATTTTGATTTTGGTAAATTAGACTCGCCTGCTGCATTGTTTTTTATGTGATTTTCAGCATGTCCTCTCTAGGTTAATAATTTTGATTTTGATCAATCAGTGTAGGATCTTTTTGTTCCTAACACGAAGCACGGAGTGTCTACATTTCTGCCAATGGAAATACTTTTGACTAAAGTAGCTGAAAGGATTCACTGCCCTTTAAGAAATATCAAGAAGCTAAACATAATATTGACATTTGATTCCTTGCATTTGGGACCCTCTGTGTTATAGCTCCCTCTTGGTTCTTTCAGTATTGATGTACTACATTATCCAGACTGAGCCTTGACTGGTTGGTCTGAGATGTCTTTATGTTAATTGTGACTAACCGTTTTTCCACAACTGAAGTATCTGCTGATGCCTGCAAATAAATATTTATAACATGTATTTAACCCACTGCCATTCTTCGTTTGTCTTTCTCTCTCTGTTTTAAGTAGTTATTCTACCAGGTGAAGGGGGACATGTGTCTGAAGGTGATTGAAAATGGTAAACACAAGGATGTACACATCAAAGAGGGAGAGGTAAGCTCTAAACTGTTATGTTTCTGCTTCGTACTTTGCTGTGCACAAATACACATTCATTCATTCAGATGGAATTTAACTGTAAAATTGAATAAAAAACAACAACACTTTTTTAAAAAGCATTAATTAAGCTGTTTATGCAGGAGCAGCTGCAGGATTCTACCTCTGGATGGGTCCAGAGTAAATTGGTCTGGGCCTTTTAATTGCACAGATTATTATTTTTAATACTTCTGGTACACTTGTGTGAAAAGATTAAGAAAACAATTCCCAATCCATCATTATTAATTGTGAAGACTGAGACAGGCCGTCTATTCACTTAAACAAAGAGATTGTAATTAAATATCAGAAGAGTGAGAAAGAGTGAGAGCTGCAGAGCCACTGAACTTTACTGAAACTTTCAGCTCGAACAACCATTTATTCTCCACATTTTTTATACTTTCAAAAGAAAATATATTTGATGCATTGACTTGCATGCTGTAGCCCCTTCCTCCCATTTTGCACTGACAGACCCTGAAGTATACTCCTCCTGTGAAAAGGAGGAAGAAAACCTGCGAAAACCAATTTGTTAACAATTGGGTTTTTCCCGATGAGACTGGTGTAAATATCTTTTAGACATAAGGAAGTCATACAAGTTCAGTAACCCATGTCACAACCACAGCAGCGCCCAAATAAAGTAGAGGAACGTTTCTTCACATTGTGCTGAACCGCGCTGTGCTGCTCAGATTTAACAGGTAATTACTAAAAAAAAAAAACCAAACAAACAAAACCACATTTAGTAACTGAAGATAAGACCTAAGAAAATTCTTCTCACAGCCAGTCGGGATGGGCCCAGGTCTCTTAGGCCCCCCACAATGTAGTGTGTTAGCTCTAAATTTGTAGTAAGATACTTATTTAACAGAGAACATAGAAATTATTTGGTCATCTTTCAAAACAGGAATAAATTTTTTTTTTATACATAATAGTGAAATGCTGGTTGAGATAGACAACTGCACTAAACCCTCCTGGAAACTATTTTTCTGCTCCAGTTCCCATCGCTCTCTGCTGATTAGAAATAAGGAAGCACAGCAAGCTTGTGCAATAAGCTTTATCTCAGGTGAATCTGCTTCACTGTGCATTCCACTACTTTTTGTCTCAAATTCTAGATGTTTCTGCTGCCAGCTCGGATCCCTCACTCCCCCCAGAGGCAGGCTAACACCGTGGGCTTGGTGATGGAAAGGAGAAGACTGCTCACTGAAACCGACTGCCTGAGGTTCACTGCTGTGGCAGTTTCGATTTTATGAATTTTTTCTTAGAGAGTTGTTGACAACAGAAAAATGATGAATGGTCATAAACATGACAGGACACTTAAAAAGAAAAGATTCTTTGCCCTCATAAACATGAGGCAATAAGTTTAATTAAAACTCAGCTGACATAAAAAGAGGTTTTTCAAAGATCAGTAATGAAACGTGTGGTATAAACTGTAAACCAGTTAAATATATTTTATTTGACCAGATTCGATGTAAACGTGAATGTTTACCTTGTAAGTATGTAACAAATTTACATTTTTACAACAAATAAAATCAAATTCAAATGTCAATTGGAGGGCCAGGAGTGCCAAAATCATTAAATAAATACACAATTAAATATATAATTTCATTAATTAAACATGTCATTAATTAATTAGAATAGGAAATAAATAAATAAATTATTACATGTTTTGAATAAAATGAATAGGCAGTAAATTAATTATTTATGTAATTAATAAATTCCAAATTTATTTAATTTAGTAAACATTTAATTAATAATTTAATGGTATTGCTAATTAATTCATTCTGGCACTCCTGACCCTCCATAAATCACAACCCGGCTATACTCTAAAGCAGGGGTGTCCAACTCCAGTCCTACTACCACTCCAGAGCTACTGTCCTGCAGCTTTTAGATGCATCCTTGTTCCGACACACCAGAATCAAATGAATGGCTTGTTATCAGGCCTTTGCCAACCTTGATGCCATGCTGAGGAGGTAATCCAATCATTTGATTCAGCTGTGTTAGAGTCGGGCTGCATCTAAAAGCTGCAGGATAGTAGCTCTGGAGGGCTGGACTTGGACACCCCTGCTCTACAAATACTCTCCTTACTGTCTGTTTTTCTCTATACAGGACCATCATTTACTAAATAGACAGCATGCTGTATTAAGTAAGACTTAAAACTACACTCATAAAAATGTATGACTTAAGCTACTTTAATTAATTAATCAATTCTCAAGTACAAGCAAGAATAAAAATAAGTACAATGTAAAATGTCTAACTTTATCGAATCTGGTCAAATAAAATTTATGGGACTGGTATACCTCAGATTATACCCAGCACATTTTGCTTAATGATTAATTATTTAAACAAATAAACCTTTAATGATATGTCTTTACACCACTGGCTACATTTTTTATATATAAATGATAAATGTTAAGTGATGCCTTGGATTTAATTAAGTGGCTATCTTCATCAGCAGCTACTTTGTTCAGTTTTATTGTAGGGTCCTACAATAGATAAATAACAATGTTATTGAATTGAGTCTTAGATCTTAGTGAAACACATTTGTCCTGTAAACAGATTTTTATGTTAGCATGTATTTGTGCTCTCAGGTACCATGTAGACAACACCACTGACATCCTATTTGAAAAATGGTTCTACTGTCAGGATCTAGGAACCCAGCTGGTGCCAATAATCAAGGAGTAAGGCATCTTTTCATCTTTACAAGTCATACTCAGATCATGCTCTTTCTTTTAAGTATGTTGACTTGACTGTATTTTACTTTCAGGTTCATGGCATCCAAGCAGTGCAAGACAGGAAAACCTGATCCAAGTGAGTTGTTCAGAGGAAATTGTAAGTCCCTGTAAACTTTGAGCTGGTGTCATTGTTTATTATTGGATGGATAGATGAAGTCTTCAGGGAACCTCCTTTCCAGCTGAACACCATGAACGTGATGACGCCCTTCTCCTTCAAAGACTGGCTGGAAAAACAGAGGCCGTCTTTGGGGAATGGCAGGCCCATCGACATGTTCGGAGCTCAGTTTGAGACTGAGGTAAGAAACCTAGTGTCAGGTAATGATCATATATGAGATGGTTGATCAGGGGTTTTTTTTCAGCCATTTTCAGTAAAACATTTCATTTAGGCCTGCACTCATATATAGTTACAATTTTGGTTTCTTAAATCCATGCAGGGTCAAACGTGTACAAACACACTCAAATATAAACACACGTTCACTTATTTCTTTTAATAAGCAATCCTGAAGGTTCTGCAGTGTCCTTGAAGACCAGCTTCTTGTCAGAGATCGTGGTTGACTGCTGGCAATGGTTGTTTCTTTTTGCCAGTATAAACAAGATTTGTTTGAAAGCACTAAGTAACTGTAGGTTGCAAGATCACACCTTCAATAAATATTTGTAAGTACAGGTTTAATGTGTGTGCCACCACAAGAAGACACAAATTGTCTCCCTCACATGAGAGGGTATTGGCTCGGACTTTCAGGGACAATCCAGGGGCCACAAAGGCACAAGCCTACCCTGACCTGGAAACTACTGGAACAAAATTACTATGACAAAGTTACATGCCCATGATGAGTGTCTGTAAACTTCTGACCACAACTGTATAGTACGGTCTATCCGGCAGAAAGGATGTTTTGATACTAAAAGTACAAGTCAAAGGTATAATTATTGTTGAAATAACAGGAGACTAGACGTGTTGTAGGTAATGATAGTGATAAACAAGACTCTTTTTACTGCCTCCCCAACAGGCGATGGTGTTCGGACCTGGACTCACAGAGAGGACAACACCCCAAACTGATGTGTGGGTTTGGCAGTTGGTATGTATGCAGAGTCTGTCCCAACAGTCTGTCCCTGGACGCACATGTAAATCTCCCTTCCTCTTCTACATCTCTTTCTTAGGAGGGATCTTCCACAGTGACTATGAACGAGCAGGAGTTCAGTCTTCCTGCAGGAGACAGTTTGCTCATTCCCGAGCAGAGCCAGTAAGTCAATATCAAGTTGTCAGTAAATCACAAACTCTTTCACTGAGTGTACAAATTATTGGATCAAAAGTGTTGAAAGTGAACTCTCCAGGGTTTCCAGTGTGGTTTTACATGCAGTGACTTTCTCTGTCGTAGATACCAGTGGCAGAGAGCTGAGGGGACTGTCGCCTTGGTTGTGATCCAAAACCCAGAGAGGAAGAGACCTTAAGCATCAACCGTCAAATCACACCTGCATTGAAACATATGCTGGGAGGGGAGCACGAATTCTTTAAATGAGCTCGAACAACTGAAAGTGTTTTATGTATAAAACAAATACAGTAAGTAGCATAGACCATTTAGTAAGGGTAAACAGTATTAATAAACAATTACAAAATGATGCTATATTCTCGCATTCATCAATCACTACATGTAATTTTATGCGAGTAAAATGCATAAATAAAAACATCCTCATGTCTGAGCATTTGTCTTTTCCTTGTAAGTTGGCTGTCACTCATAAACTGCATTTCTAGTGGCTCTAATGACTTAAAAACACAAGTTTCAACAGGTATCGGGAACATAACACTGTTGTCAGATGAACTTTTCCAACGAACTGCTTCATAGCCACCTACATGTTTTGCGTAGTTTCTTACAAAACTGACATGTAGAACCTGCTGCTGTTTCAAAAACCTTTTAGGTGGAGGTGCATGGAGGTGAACTGATACAGCGAGCTAACAGGAATTTGACTCCTTAGCAGGCTGTCTGTTCACGTCTGTTCACGTCAACCAGCAGGCTGACGGTTTCGGAGCCAAACCCAATGCTTTGTTTGGATTTTTGTAACCAAATTAATTCAGTTTAATAACATTACGGTCATATCTAGTGTTAGTTTTACAATTACTTAAAAGAAATGAATTTGATTACTTCCCAGTAAAAAGTAATTTGTTATGCTGCTTTTTGTTTTTATATTTCTTTCATGTTGCTCAGTAGCATGTCCTGAAATACACTGTGACATAATTACCAGTTACCAGTATGAACCTTCGGCTACAGTCCCAGATAATAAGATAAATCCTTTTCTTAAAAAGAGCAGTTTTTCTTTTAAGGTTACATTTGAACACAAAACAAAGTGGAAAAGCACCACATAGACTTCAAAGTGTTGCCACTGTGATTCTAAAATGAATGCTACAGCGCTCTAAGCTCGACTACTCATCACTCACTTTGTTACATGGTGATAAATAAGATGTGTCTCCGCTGGCTCTGTGCTGGCACGTTGTTTGTGTAGATGTCTGCAAAGACCTGATGTTGTGTTAGCAGTACAGTGTGGCTGTTTCTGTCCTGGACACAATTTGTACTTTACCATCACCCTCTTGTGTTTTTATGCAATGAAAATAAAAGTAATGTTGGTATTTCCACTCCTCCGTTGTAGACTGCTCCACCCTGTCTATTCCCTGCACATCTTAGTAAAACTGCACAACTGATGGTAAATGCTACTGCGCTACGTCCAGTGCAACTGCAACGCAACTGCAGGCTAAACAGAAAACCATGTTTCATATTTTTCTTTCCTCTCGTCATGTAGAAGATTGCAGGAAGACATAATGATGATGTGATTTCTCAATTTAGTACTGTGAGGCATTACATTGCTGTGTTCATGAAAAACCTATTTTATACAAAAATAGATGTAAAAACAAATTAATTTAAGCATCACACCCCAAAATTTACATATATTTGTAATATAAGTAACCTCTATGTCATACCATTTCCCTGGTCACCAAAACAGTATGGAGAAATTTACAAGGAAAATTTGATATTAAGAAAGACACAACAGCAAGTGTTTTTAGGTCTAAAATAAAGCCTTAGCAAAGCCTTTTCCTTCTGTTACCCTCATTGCTGCTGTGAGGTTTTCCTATAGATTTCAACCACCTTCATTTCTTAAAATGTCTCTGATTTTTGTGTTGTCTCACTCTCTTTTCTTTTGTTTCCTTCCCCCCGGATAGCAGAGGATGATTAAAATGAGAAAATTAATTACATTTTAAAGTATTACAACCATAAATGAATATAACTTCTTGCTCTGAAAAGTGAGTAAATCTTCATGTAAAAATTATTTATGGATACTTTTCTTTTTACTTTTCTTACTTGTAGCTGTATTAATCGATACCCTCAGTCATTAAATACTCCTCAATCCAAGCATGAGCTAAGTCACATCTGTATTAGAAACCGCTGTCCTGCTCACTGAGAAGCATTTCATGGACTAACACATAAAGACTAAAGGATGTAAACCCTGCAATAAAAGTGATTAAAGAACGTGAAAGCTGTACTCTCCCATCAGATGTAATTGTATGTGAGTGCTGAGAGAAAAATAAATAAATATCTACAGAAATAACATTATGTGCTTTCCTTGCAAGCTGACTGTCACTCATAAACTTCAGTCCCAGTGGCTCAAAGGACTTAAAAACACAAGTTTCAACGAGTATCAGGAACGCAGCCTTGTTGTCAGATGACACTGCTGTTAGGTGCCAACTGCCAGGTTCCTATTTAATCACCACTGTTTAATGGAGTACGGGATTTCCCCCAGTAATGCACAAATGACTGTAAATGAGTTCAAAGCATATTTGGCTGTGAGATGCCAGTCATAATTATCGATGGCACCCAGACTAAAAAAACAAATACAAATATTTTTTTAATGAACATTTTCTGAATTGTTTTCACTACACTTTTCCCATGGACGCGTAAGCTATAAATTAAGATCCAGGAACGTTGCCCTGCAATAAAACGTTCCAGCTAGGTGGGACAATATGTATTAATAAGTAATGGGAACTATGGGTGTGGAGCTTGCTGCGCTGGACATTTCTGATTGGTTGAGTACTTGTCTTCTGCTTTTCAACCACCTACATTTGTCATGTAGTCTCTTACAAAGCTGACATTTAAGAACTGGTGACACTTTATAAATCAGCAGTGTAATTAGCCTTCGGTCGACAGTCTGAAAGAGCCTTTCAATAAAGATTTGAATTGTTCCAGATACTTTGGGGGTGGCAGTGCGTAAGCTTAATGATGTTATTGTCATATATGAAGATAATTTAAAGCCCACTTATTAGGTTTTGTCTACTATTTTATTTAATCCCAGTGCTGAAATTTGAGCTTGTTTGAATTCAGAATTTTACTGCTTTAGGTGCACCAGCAAAAAATGTTACCAGGAAGGCACCAATCACAGCACAGCCAAATGTACAGGGCTAAACGCACAACGCAAGGTACGTGTTTGTGTGTTTGACCAACTGGTTTCTGGTCTGACACTTACTTTTCAGCATTTAGCTACATTTGTGGACATTTCCTGTTTTTTATTCTCACTGTTTGTTTAATTTTTGCTCCCATCTACTACTTTGCAGGACACGTTATCTGTGGAGACTTAAATAGGCTTGTGTCTTGTCTTGCATAGACAGAGTGTAAATCTATGTTTGCCTTTGTGTAATGTGCATAAAAGTGCTGAACCACGTGTGCTGTTATTGTTCAGGTTTTTAAAAAAAAAAATACATACACTAACTTCCTCATTCAAATCGGTACAAGCTGTTTTAAACAATCTTTTTAAAGGATGAAATATTGGAGAGTTCCTTGTACGCTTACGTGCATGAATTTGGCCTTGAAGCTACAAAGAGAAGAGCATTTATGTTGCATTGAGAGAATAGATTGCTGGAGTTTCTTCTACTTTCAATGAGGCTAAACATTTAAAGTAAAACTGCTTCTTAAAGCAAAGATATAAAAAGGTGAGTGTTGACTGTATTAAGCGATTGGATTCTTTTAGCTTAGTGTGAATAATCCTTTGGGAAAAGATCAAAGGATTTAAGAAAGCTGGCTTCACTTTCTCAATAGTTCAAAGCTCATTGTTGATCATTCTTTCTGTTTTTATTCACTTTACTATAAAACTACACCTGCTGTTTCTTCGTAATATTTTATTTTTCCAAGTGTCCAGGCTAATTCATATCTGTGGCTTTGTGTAGAGACTTTTTGTTATCTTATTTTCCAAAATCAAGACTACTCCTTTAATGTACTTTCCCAGTCAGGTTTATTATACTGCTAAAAACAACAGAATAGTTACTTTTAATATAATTAATATGAAATTAATTAATCAAGTGTTTTGGAAGCACATGAGTCCAGATCGTCACAACAGCGGTTCAGTTATGCAGTCTTATTCTTAAAGTGTGCCTGATCACATGCTGTTCTGCTATATATGCAGCCACAGCCCAGGGAAGTGCATAGTCCAGAGTTATCAGTCCTCTCAGGTTGTACCTATGGCCTGAGTAGTCCCATGGACAGGCTCCCAACAAACTAAGCCCCACACCCCAGCTGAACTCCCACAGGTAGATGAAAACAGTGTAGAGCACGAGCCGCACAGTCAGTGGGTGATTCTGAGCGAGCATCAGGGCCCTCAGCCTCTCCATGAGATAGATTGCTGTGGCATACATGGGCAGCGCCCACAGACTGCTGTGGCCTGCCAGCCTCCTGTCCTGGGTGCTGCACCAGTCCCACACAGCAGTGAAGGCCACCTCGCAGAGGCAGCCATGCAGCGCATACACGTAGAGACGAACAAGAGCAGAAACAGGTCGAGCGGGGCTGCTGCCATGTGGTTCTGCTGGGGAGTCATTTTCAACAATCCCTGTCAAAAAGAGACAGAAATTACTGGATGTTTTCGTCTTTTGTTTTTTCTTCTTATTTTCAGTTGTTACAGACGGGACAGACATGAGTGAGGGATAGGAAAGGGAGAAAGAAAGAGGAAAGAAAAGAAAAACAGAAGGGGAGAGGGACAGTGAGAAAGGGAAAAAAATCTCCTGGATCACCTGTTGAGAGAGAAAGAATAGAAAACAAGCAAAAAAACCCAAAGCAACATACTAAACACAACACCATCGCATTAATCTAGCTAAGTGTAAACAGCAGTAAATACTAAATATTCAATGTTGTTGTGCAGCACGCAGGACAGACAGCGCACAATGTGCTTTGAAGTAGCAGCCAAGAAAGGTGTCATTTAAGTCTACGAACAGTGAACACGCGTGTGCACACCTGTGTGGATCAGCGCGCTTGTATTCAAATGGTTTCCACATGTAATGGTCTGCTAGAGGATGTAGTGAGCCATAGCCCCGTCCCCCAGGGCATGAAGCAGGCATGGAGGAGATCCAGGCTCCAGACATCCAGAGGCCCCAGAGTGCGAGAGCCCAAGGAGGACCACCGGAGGGGCATCTGTGCCACCCTCATGGGAAGGGCTGAGGATCCCCAGACGAGGCGTTTTCGTCTTTTCTTAAACTATTTAATATGTGTAGTTTTCTAAATAACTTTTCAAAGATTTTTAATAGTTTAGAGTAAACAGATTAAGCCTGGGCTAATAAACGATGAGAATAAATTAGATGAGTGCTCTCATTTCTTTGCTGTAAATATTAAGGGCATCCAGATATTTAGCTCAGCTTAGCAGTAAGACTGTTCAACTGATTTCTCTCTGTTTTTGCAGGGTTTCACGTTATAATGCAAAGTAACTAGAGGTGCCTGTTGTTGTGATTTGACAGAAACATTTAATTGAATTTGGCACTAGTGCTGTCAGAGGTATGAACTTCTATTTGTTTCATTTGTTCAACAGTTCAAATATTAAAAAAGCCGTCAGACTATTTCTTTGCCTGGGGCACCCTTTTCTTAGAGTTGTCTGTCTACCTGTCAGCCTAATAAATTCAGTTCACTTCTAATGTTTACTGTGCACAGACAAGAATGACTTTGACAGCCAATTGGCCATAAAGTGTTTTTATTTGAAATAATTTGTACAGAATAAAAATAATAATAATTGCTTTACGTTAGTTTTGGGTTGTGTCAGACTAACTCCCCCCCCCCGTCTCCAGCTGTTCTACAATGTTCAGTCAGCCTGTAGGTTGAATGTACAGTATTACATATATTGTTATTGCATCTTTATTTCAGACATATAGAGCAAACCACTATGTACACGTACACATACTTGCATTTACACGTACAAATACGAATATATATGTACACACACACACACACACACACACACACACACACACACACACACGTATGTGCTACATGGACTGAAATGAGGTTTTAAAGGAAGATGCTGCCTGGTCAGAAATATCACTGAAAATTAATATTTAGGTTGTGAAACAAATTAAATGTAAAATATGTCGAAGTAAACATCAGAAAACAATATTTACAAAATATTAACGTTAGCTGAGGGTAACAGCTAGCCTTAATTAACCAAAGTTCAAAGACTATAGTTTAGTTTTCACTTCCTATTTTCTCATTTTTTGTGGAAGGTTCAAGCTTTTGTATTATAAATTTTATCGAGATGATTTACATTTGTAAATGTTAATACAACTATTAAAAGCCAAACTTAAGAAGTTTACTGATTTCAACAAACTATTCTGTGCCACGTTTTTTTCTCATAATGTCTCTGGATTATGGGTTATGTCTCTCACTCTTTTGTTTTTCATGGATGTAAAGTAAGATGATCAAAATCAGAAAAAAATGAAACGATAAATTACTTCAACCATAGATGGAAATAGCTTCCTGCTCTGAAAAGTAATCAGATTATTTACGGATAAAAGTCTGTTTTAAAGACATTTCCCTTCCTTTTAATTACATTATTCAACGCTCTCTTTCATGAAATTGTAAAGTCTGAGCAATAAATCCTGTTTTCATAATTTCTTGAACGGGTGTCGAAGGCTGTTAAGTCTATTACTATATTAAACAGCGTGTTTAACATTAATCTGTCTTGCCAGCATTTTCCTGTCCAGATAAAAAAAAAAATCATAAAATTTTAAGAGAAAGAAAAGTTTGTTGAATTTTGTTCTTTACATTATTACAAGTTCAAAATGAATTCACTCGCTCATTCTCAGGCCACGCAGCACAGCTGACAGCCTCTCGTGTGGATTAACAGGCTAATAGCCCTACTTAGCAAATTAAAGGCTTAGACTGACTTCAACAAGTTTTCACTTTGCTATAAATATCAGCTAGGCGACTTTCACGGTCAATTATTTTTCCCAGTCAATACAATCAGTAATAATTTACCATCTGTACAGAATTGAACTCCATCACTTTGCTTCTTCACTTAGTGCAGAAGAAATAAAGATGCAGTGGCAGGTAGCACCACCTCAAGTTTTTTCTTCTTCAGTCATTACACATTTTAAAATGCTATTAGCAGTTATAACTCACCTTGATCGTTACCTCGCATTCGCCTCAGATTGAGTTTACTCGTCTCCATTGCTTGTCGGCATATGGGTCTCTGTGCCTTTGTAATCTCTTAGCTCTCTAGTGTGTGTGTGTGTGTGTGTGTGTGTGCATGTGCATGGGTCTTGGGCTAAACATTAAGCTGCTCCATGTTATCAGAGTGAGACAGTGATGTCCCTGTCACAGGCTGAAGCTGTGAACTGAGGGAAAACTCGGGAAGCAAACCTGGACCACCTGAGCAGTAACTGTGTGTGTGTTGTGTGCAAATCCTAGTATTGATCCCACAGTGGCTGTTTGAATGTTTTAAGCATACAATAAGTGAGCGAAGAATTGTATCGATGAGTGTTTTCAAAGGGCAGACACGGAAGCGCCATATAATGCTGTATCTGAGTCATGCAGTGGGTCAGATTGGCGGTTATCAGTGAACTACAGTACCTAGGTGTGTCAGAGAAGCGAGTCAGAAATCATATTAATAGATCAGTTTAATATTTACATTATATAATCAGGTAAATTAAAGAATGGCACTTTGGTTGGCCAGTCCACCACTTTTCCCACCTAAGACACTTCAACAAGTCTGAAGCAGATTGCCGTGAAATCCAGAAATTTCATTGTTCAGTCATTATTTAGGACATTAACTGGGCATTTACCTTTAAAATGATTAGTAAAGATTAGCGCAATAACACAAATTTAGAAAGTGAACAGGAAAAACAATACACCAGACACCCAGTACAGACTAATACGTTTGGTCCAAGTACAGCCTACATTCAAATAGCTTTCAATATTTTCATAGTTACATCATATTCAAATGTATTGTATTTATTTGGTGTGCATAAAAACCTTTCACCGTCCTCTCTGTAGCTAGTTTATGCATTTCTTAGTTTATTTAGGGAGCTGAATGGCTCAGGTACAGGGGAGAAATTTATATGATGTTATCATGTTTTCTTTTCTTATTATAGAAATAAGGAAGTGGATTACGCTCATTAATCACTGACACCAACTGACATGTACACAAAGATGCCAATATACAAATAAAAACATATGGTACAAATATGGAAGCGAGCTCTTAGTTTCACACATGCATAGTATACACTGCAACCATAAAGTGGGTCTGAGAGCAGATGTCAGTCCTGACGTGGTGGCGCTGCTTGCTTGTGTGTGTTTGTTTTATGTGTACGCTAATAAAACAGTTGAATGAATGGCAGCCGTCCAGATCAGAGTCCAGTGATTCTGGCAAACACACAGCTGACATTTTATAGTACGGCATGACAGCGGACGGGACGAGTGAATTCTGGTAGATCATGAAGTCAAGTATGGTGTAATCCAGGAAGATCAACTGGTCTCAGTGTCAGCCCACATCAGTTGATGGCTTGATTATTCTTCTATGCGTCAAAAAGAGGTCACACTATTTAAGCCGCTTCAGCCTGACTGTGTTTGCTGTGCATCTGCAAGCTGCATTGCAACCCACCTCTACCCTAGCTCCTCCCCCTTTGATGCTGTGTCTGACTCAATCATCACTATATTTGTTTTCAATGTTGCCTGTTGTGCTCTGTGCTGGGGTCTTGCTGCTGCTGTCCTTGCCTTACACTTCCCTTGTATGCATGTGGAAGGGAAGGACCCAGATCAGAGCAATGCCACTAAATATGAATTCCTGCAGATAGAGATAAAAATCATCCTTTGACAGCAGTGGCCCTGGCTCATCTGAAGAAAAGACAAGATTCAGTAAGTCCCATAAAGGTGACTCTGTTAATCTGGATGTATCATTGATTAGCAACCATTGATCAAAGATAAAACAACCTGGATATACCAGAAGCTGAGGACCATGAGAAAGAAAAATCCCACAGACACACCAACCAACCAACTTTGGACCCAAGGTGCTGTACAACAAAAGTAGTGTGGAAACAACCCACCACCAAAGGTTCCACAGCTACTGGCTTATCCTCGGTTCACCTCAGTAAAAAACAAAAAACAACATTAAAAGTCCCAAAAATCTAAAGTCTAAATGACTTACCTCATGTAATAAAGCATAACCCACTGATATATAATGCTATGTGGACGTGGGGAAAACTGAGAAAATTTTTTAACAGTAGTCTTCCGTTTAATATCTTGTCAACGTTTATAAATAATCCAGACCTTCTGCCGCAAAACATAGGGTCAAGCTTTGTGGGATGGCATAAAGTAGGTGTAAAGAGGTTTTATGACCTCTTTAAACATGGTGAGTTTAAATTATTTGAAGACAAGACATAGAATCCCAGTATTCTATGTCAAAGACTGAGTTTTATAAGTATTTGCAATTGAGAAATTATGTGTTAAAAAATGCTAAATCATTACAAATCTCAACTGCCTCTTTTCGGTTGGAGAAATTTTTTCTGGATAATAGGGAGCATAAACATTTTGTATCAAAGTTTTATTCTGAGATTTATGCCCTAATTGTGGATAAACTGGCATGGTTGAGAAAATCTTGGGGGACGCTGCTGAAATGTGAAATAGATATACAGGCATGGGACAAAATCCTGGTCCTTCCATCTAAAATCTCTGTTTGTAACCGATTTAAAGAACTGCAGTACAAAAGTCTGCACAATGTGTATATTTCTCCGTATATTTATAGTAAGTATAATATGGGAACATCTCCAAACTGTCTCAAGTGTAAGGTCAGAGTGGGCACTAGATTCCACTGCTTGTGGGA
>NW_005187463.1:2950501-2952854 GCF_000239375.1 Pundamilia nyererei | reverse complement strand
TTACTACGGTTTTAAGGGTTTTCCATTGTGGTCATAATACCTGCTACCAAGTACTATTTTAGCACCTCCCCACCCGGGGTTCCAAGTGAGCAGGTACTAAAATGTGACGTCGTCAGACTGCACGCCACCAAGTGGGGAGAGAGACCACACACATTAGGCTACATCTACACTAATCCGGATAAATTTGAAAACTGCGTTTTTGTCTAAAAACTCTCTGCTTTCACACTATCGTTTGTAATCGTTTACGAACAGTTGTTCATCCACACTGAAACGACTGAAAATGTTCCTGTATTGCACATGCGTGAAATGTAAGACAATTCGACCTGCGTTATTTCTATCTGCCATTTATATTTGAAATGTTGCTGCTAAATGTCGAGGAAAAGCACCGAGTTTTTTAAATGGGCTGACTGCGTTTTCGCAGTCCACACTGTGACGTGAAAACGGCGTTTTCAAATGTATCCACTTTGGAGAGTTTTTTCAAAGAGTTCAGTTTTCCTTGACCAAAAACGTTGTCTCAGTGTGGACGGAAGTGAGTTGATTCAAGTAGTTACTAATGGAAAAGGAGCTTTAGCAACAGGCTCATTGCTCACAGTCAAACTAAAAAAATCTACTCCAAGCACACAATAATAAAAGACGCACACTCTTTTAAAACAAAGAAAGTAAAGTACACAAGCCTAGGAATTTACACTCCACAGGCAAACAGTTGCCTGCACCGATGATGGTCGTTATGACATTTGATCCTAGGAAACACTCCAAAAAGGCGCTCTCTGTGGCGACTGGAGCAAGTCAAACGTGCAAGTACAAATATCAGATGTAAGTAAACACCAGCAAAATAAACGGGCAAGAGATCACTCAAGCCCAGCTATGTTTTATTCTACTTTATAGTCAGTAGCAAAATAATGCCAAATGCTACTTACCCCAGAATTAAGGACGCTATATCAGCTGCTGGTAGTAGTGCAGCGGCCCTCTCCACAACGGCTGGAAATAAGTAAGTCGGCCAATCTGTAAACAGGACAGCAATACGCCACTATACCACTTATTTAACCTTTAAAGTGGATAGGAGGATACACATACGGCCTACCTGTAACTGTTGTAGAGCCTGATCGAAACTGCCTGATTATCCCAAGAAAATAAGTGCATTGGTGCCTGATACTGCACTCACAAAAGGCAAAGAAGCAATTAATAGGGAAATGAAGCCTGCATGGCCTTATACCGACAGTCGCCACCCTGCAATTAGAGTGCAGGTGTGTTTCCACTCAACCCAACCCGAACAGCAGCCAGAGAGAGAGAGAGAGAGCGAGAGAGGTGGAGCGGGCAGAGTAACCCATCTGGCTACATTAGGTTGGGAAAACCTGCAGTCAGCTGAGACTGAAGAAGTCACTTGGATGATTGATGAAATGTTTCTCCCACTGAAAACGCTACGTTCAGATGAACAGAATCAACGTCTCAGATCTCCTTACCTGGATGACTAAGCATGCATCAGGACAAGTTCCAGTAAGGGGAAATGATGTTTAAATAAAATCCAACAGAGCGATCAAATGGGATGCAATGACATAAATCAGGATGAGAAACAATGGGACAGAATGGCTCAAGCTCAAAGGCTTCATTACATTAGTGATCTCATGAGTCAGACCCTATTCATTGCCAAACCCCACCATCATTTGATCTCAGATACGCACGTTGTATCTTCAACTGTGGTAACATGAAAGTTGAGAAACTAACATGTTACCAAAATCTGTTGCCAAAGTTTTCAAAAACACTTTTGTCATAGTTCCAAATAGAGAGCATGCCTTCAAGACTACTTTTTGCCATGTTGACACAGAGACAGTTTCATAAGATGGTAAACAATACCATCTTACGGGATTGTAAAAAAACCCCAAAACCCTAAGATTGATTGGGCCAAAAGGTATCCAGGTTACAAAGAAAAATGCAAAAAATAAGATTTGGTTTTTATGGTCTCTGGAATTAATTTTTGTCCATTACTAGATGTAAAAGATGCAGTCATTGTGATATTATCCATTGATAAGCATGTTGGCCGTTACTATTTTAGTGCTTTGAAACCAGAGTTGATAAAAAGGAACAGATCTGAGTGAAAGGGACACTGTATGCTCATAACACCAGAACCTGTCAATCATAAACTCCCTAGGGCAGCCCCGGCCTATAGTATAGCCCATTTTATCATCTGTATTGTGGTTCTTAATGAGGGTAATAATGTCAGTCAGTAAGTAAGGCTTGAAAGTGAAAAGGAGGAGAAGGGTTGCTTTCTCATAGACTTCTATACAATCAACGTAACTTTATTCTTTCATGAGTTATTTACAAGTTTCTGACCACTTATAAAATGTGTTCAATGTGC
>NW_005187463.1:2938851-2948306 GCF_000239375.1 Pundamilia nyererei | reverse complement strand
TTATCTTATCTTATCTTATCTTATCTTATCTTATCTTATCTTATCTTATCTTATCTTATCTTTTCAAACAAATAATTGATTTAACAACTATACACAACAATCTGTAGTGGTAACTAGAATTGCCAGTAATCAGGAAATCATATGACACATATAAGAAAAATCTACGATGCATCCATGTTTGAACAGTTTGAAATCTCTTCACATTTCAGCCTCACTTCATATTATAGTTTACTTTATTGTAGAGTTTTGCTTGGAGTATCAAGCTTAAGAGTACACGATTTTCTTTATTTAAGGATAATTGAGTATAATATGATTTATGAAATGTTATATAAAAAAACCTTAAAAATACAATTTTATTTTTGTAGCACTTGTAATATGATCTGTCCTCGCTTCATTATCCCCATTACCTTCAGGACAATTTTCTCTCTCTTTTTACTTACTATCGTCTTCTTGCTCACTATTTGGTACACAGGCAGACCTTTATTAACGCGAGGACTGATATCAGTCTATCTTCTTACAGCCTGTTTCCGTTTTCAACCTGATTGTGATACCCAAAAAGATAAGTTAAAAGTAAGTAAGTAACATTTTATTGGCCATATGCTTTCAACCTTTCAAATGCCAGAAGATAAAACCAAATGTTAAGCAAAAGAGACCACTGATTTCCCAGATCTTAAGCTTAAAGGAAGAGAGACCTGCTCGGGATGTACAGTGTTCCCCAATGCTGGTTCTTGTCCATGGAGAGCTCTAGAAGGCAGAATCTTAAAATGCTGTCTATGTAACTGAGTCACTGCATGCTGTGAGTAATTGGAAAACTTAGACGACGTCACCGCAGCATTCTGAACAACCTGATTCCCAGGAAGTTTTGCTTAAGACAAATAAACAAAGACTGCAATCCAGACGTGATGAAATAAATGTATGAACAACAATTTCCAGTTCTCAGTACGACACAATGGGAGTTTGTGAATATTCCTTAAGTGATGAAATCAAGAGTCGGACTTGTTTCCGGGAATAGCACTGTTAGTAATGGTGTTACTTAACTCTAATGGATTACTATTTCTATCATTACAACGCCGTTACAGTTACTAACAAGAAAATGCGTTGCGGATGTGTTACTTTTTCAACACACAGACGGTTGAAGCTGTCTGCTTTATCTTACTGGGACCTAGCGGGGCGAAACAATCACACAAGTGCTGCTGATTGGCTGAGGAAGAATAAAGTAATCATGGTTAACCAGTCAGATGACATACCAACAAGATGCTATGTCAACCCAAGGCAACCCTGATTCTCCATGTTTGTGTTAAAAGTGTGGACTTCAAACTTTATACTGTGGAGGTAAGCATCAACGACACAGAGCTCTCAGTTCTCACTCCTTCTTTATTCGTCTCCAACATCAACTGCGCATATCGCGCCACAAAACACAGGAACACACTTCCTATACACTGGGTGTGAGTGGAGCCCTCTAGTGGTCCACCACACATGCCCTCGGCCGTACACCCACCGGAACTAGTCCAGGACCCGGGGCTTAAGCAAACGGCCGGAACGGCTGAACTGGGGGGGTGGGGAACTGACAGAGGGCAACCCAGCCCGGGAGCGAGGCTGGCACTGGCGGTCAGAAAAAGCTGCAGACGACTCGGAGCTCTCAGTTCTCACTCCTTCTTTATTCGTCTCCAACATCAACTGCGCATATCGCGCCACAAAACACAGGACCACACCTCCTATACACTGGGTGTGAGTGGAGCCCTCTAGTGTCCACCACAATACCAGTTTTTAAAATTGTGCTGATAGGCCATGTAAAACCAGAGTTATGATAAAAAATATACGCAATGTTTTTTCCTGAATACATCTCCACTCTTTCCTACTGGTGGAAAAATGTACCATGTTGACCATTAAAAAAATGAAATAGCAACATGGCATTTGGTTGTTTAGGAAGAGGAGGAAGTTTCAGGAGTGATGGCGGTGAGAGAGAGAGAGCGAGTTTTGAGAACTGAGAGATTTGTGATGTTTAGCGTGTTTGCAGTGTGTTGTTAGTGTATTGTGTTGTATATTTAGTGTGTAGTGTAGTGGATAGTTTTGTTTTGTGTGTCTGCTGAATGTCACGGGTGCTGCCAAAAAGCCACCAAAGCCAGACGCTGTCTGTAGGTGGAAAACAGGAGTGATACACTTCCTGCTTTCATGCCTGCAGGTATCAGGCTGGTGATGTTCTCCTTTATTTTACAGTGGACAGAAATTAGTTGTTGGAGTGGCACAAATAATTTGTGTGGCATCTTATTTGATGCAGAACGTCTGATTGTAATGTAAATAGTTTGAAATAGTTAAAAAAATGGTAAGTAGCTGCATATAACTGTTGTTTGCAAAACTTGTGCATAGATTTTGAAAATTTACAATTTATATTTGCATTTCAAGTTAATGATTTGTTAAACACGTTTGTGGTTATTATAGTAAAAATTACAACTTTTTTCTACTTGGATTTAAAGATTTTTGTTTCTGATTTTGGATCAATTGTGTTAATACAGTACGTCAAAATGATAAAATAACTGTAAATTCAGACATGTGAGGTTTTGCTGAAAAGAATGATACCAAACAAGGGAAGGTAAATATTTTTAAAGGTGAACTGTAGAAGTAAAATTAAAAGCAGTCAGAAACAGCCAACTATACCCTGGAGCCCAGCGGGATAAACATTTTTTTCAAAGTAACACAATAGTTACTTTTCCTAGTAATTAGTTACTTGTAACTCAGTTACTGTCAAGGCTGGGGCGGCAGTGGTGTGGTGTTACGAGAAAAGAACCCAAAATGCAGGTACTGGCTGGGGTGCCAGTGGGTGTTTATTTACAGTGAGGGTGAAGTACAAAACAGGAAATAAGGAACAGGGAGCTACTAAAGCCTAGACTGGGAAAAAACTAATAAACAAACCTGAAAGCATAAGGCCACAGGATGATACACAGAGATGACACGGAGTGCTTTCTCAGAGACGCACTCCGCAGAGACGCGGAGAAACGCTGAATAACACAGACGAACCGAGAAGGAACACAGGCAGGCACACACTATATATACACACAAGGTAATGAGGGAATGACACACCAGAGGGGAACACAGCTGGACCTAATTAGACACGACGAGACACAGACCTTCAAAGTAAAACAGGAAATTCACAAACTGTTCTACAACACTAACTCAAGGACACGAAGAGAGCACAGGAGGGAGAACACGAAACACAAGAACCAAACCCTAAGAACTCATACAAAATAAGAAATAACACAAAACATAAGATGATAACAAAATGAAACACAAAACGCTGGGTCACACAACCCAGGACCATGACAGTTACTAACTCAGTTACTTTTTTGAAGAAGTAACTAGTAACTATAACTAATTACGTTTTCAGAGTAACTTGCCCAACACTGCTGGTGAGTCATGGACTCTTCCAGGGCTGCCCTTTGTCACGGATTCTGTTCATAGTTGTTATGGACAGAATTTCAAGGCGCAGCCAAGTGGTGGGAGGGGTCCACTTGGGTGGTCTCAGAATCTCACATCTGCTTTTTGCAGATGATGTGGTTCTGTTGGATTCGGCCTCCAGCTCCGACTGGATCAATTCACAGGCCAGTGTGAAGCGTTGGGAAAGAGGATCAGCACCTCCAAATCCTCAGCCGGAAAGGGCGGAGTGAGCGATTGACAGACAGACTGGTGCTGCAGTGATGCAGATGCTCTACCAGGCCGTCGTGGTGAAGAGAGACCTGAGTGTATAATAAAGGTTATCTTATCTTATCTTATCTTATCTTATCTTATCTTATCTTATCTTATCTTATCTTATCTTATCTTATCTTATAAGCGAACCTCTCAGTTTACTGGTCGATCTACGTCCTTACCCTCTCTTATGGTCACGAGCTGTGAGTAGTGACTGACAGAACAAGATCGAGGATACAAGCGACAGAAATGAGCTTTCTTAGAAGGGTGGCTGACCTCTCCCTTAATGATAGTATGAGGAGTTTGGCCGTCTGGGAGGGGCTCAGAGTAGAGCCGCTGGTCCTCCACATCAAAAGGAGCCAGTTGAGATGGTTCAGGCATCTGACAGGGATGCCCTCTGCACGCTACCTATCTTTTTTTAATATATTTAAAAAGCAGTGTCATTGAGGTATTTTAAAATGCCATTTCATCACGCTGAAATGCACTGGCTTCCTCAAAATCCTCTGCTTACCTCATGGCACACCGGCTGAGAACTATTAAAATAACATTTAAAGCTACTTTGTGGAAGTCTTGCTAAGCTTACTGCTGAAAATCTAAGTGTACAAACGACTGCTTGGACTAACGTTAAGTTGCCACTATATGAGCTCACCTTATGTCACATTGTTTGGAGAGGGATCTGCTGCTGCTCCGCTGGCTGTTTATAAAATGAAAGTCGTTTCGTCATGGTGTTGTGCTGGGTTATTTTGGTAGTGGCACAGCTACATTGGCTCCCTATCTTTAATAACTGCTCACAGTTACACTAGTCAACATGGTCACTCTTGTTTTGAAAGAAATCTCCTTTCTTTTGTCTTCTTGTTAGTTTTATAGTCTGAAACTGTTTCCTTGAGATGACATAGCAACAGTCACCTTGATAGAGTAAATTAGCTGTACTTTAAAGGAGAGACCAGGTGTAGAGTGGACTAAACACATTTTCTGCCATTTGTAGGGAGGCAATTTATAGCAATTTAAGTCACATACTAACTGTGTAGAAAAAAAATGAAAAATAAAAACAAATGTTTTGCATTCCAAGCTTGCCGTGGCCCCTCCTACTGTTAGGGCCCTGGATAGTCTTTCCCACATTCCCCCCACTAAGCAAACAAAAAGAAAGGTATCATCTCCCCATAATGTCAAATAATTTACGATTCTCTCAAAATATTAATTATTACACAATTTCCTGACATATTGTGTGTCATAAAATGTCAATAAAATGTCATAAAGGTGCTTATTACACGTCACCGTCTATAATAGCAGAAGTGGTTCAGCTGCAGAGCCGCTTCTCTGGAGCACTCATAACCCACAAGTTCTAACAAGCCCTCAGACAAAGACAGCAGTTATAAACTGCCAAGGATCTTATCACATCATATCACTTTCACTGCACAAGCTGAAGACACATCGCCGTCTTCTCATGCAGAAAGCAAAGAGTCAGTGTTGACTGCTGGTGAGTATGAAACTTTCTACTTTATATCTGTTTAGAATGCAGGGCATAAATTATGATTATTTGTTATCCACGGTGTGCACATAAATGCTGCCATGGCAACTTTTAAAAACAAAAGTTGTTAGTCTAACATGAATCCTGGTGTTTTTTAATGGTTAATCCTACGCTACATAGAAAGGAAAATGTATCTTTTATGAAATCATTTTCATAACTTACACAATTTGCAAACTGCTTTTTTAGACTGCATGGGAGATTCGCACTGAAGTTTAAAAAACAAATAACTACATGGTATGCATAAATGGAAATCATTAAATGAGCTTCTTTATTTTCTTCCAAAAAGTTAGACGAAAGCTTCTAACAATAAACTAGTTACTGTATTCAAGTTTGGCTTCAGATATATATCTTACTGATAGATGCTTTCATCTAAAGGGAAACAGACGAATAAGGTAGAACAGAAGGATGTGTAAAGTTTCAGGTGTGTGTGCTAGTATTTCACAAAATGTTCAATAAAAGGAAAAAATTATTTTCTTTGCACTTCTCTCTTTTATGAAAGAACACATGACCTGCTGAAAATAAGGAACTACGGATAAACCAAAGAGCTCAGAAGGCACGTAGCTGAAATGAAGGCAGTAAATAATTCTTCACTGCACTGCAGCGGGCACATGAAAAATAATAAAGAAAATATGTTCATGGAAATAGGCTTGATAATTGAGATACTGGGCCTGCCGGGAACAATAGTATCTTTGTGGATTTTCTGCTGTTGCATGAAGTCATGGAAACCTCACACCCTCTTCCTCTTCAATCTGGTTCTTGCTGACTTCTTGGTCCTCATCAACGTGCCTTTCCGCATCGACACCCACCTGCGAGGAAAGTGGGTGTTTGGATGGGTCTGGTGCAGAATCAGCCTTTTCATGCTGACTGTCAATCGCTCTGCTAGTATTGGATTCATGACAGCGGTGGCACTTGATCGCTACTTTAAGGTGGTCCACCCACATCACTGCATCAGCCAAATGACTTCAGTAAAGGCGGGCTGGCTCGCAGGCTTGATCTGGGCTGCTGTGGTGGTCCGCGGGATTCCGCTGCTGACCGCCAACCTTTTCCACCAGGCGAGTGGCAAGTGCCGTAGCTTCAACTCCTATGAAGAAGACCCTGTGCCGATTAAGCTGCATTACATTGCCTTTGTTGCAGAGTTCCTCCTGCCCTGGTTCTTGCTGCTCTTCTGCTCAGCAAAGATAATCTGCCGGCTTCGCCAACGGCGAGTAGGCAGGAAGCTGAAGGGACGGAAGGCCATCAGAGCGGTCATGGTGATCATTCTGGTGTTTACCTTGTGCTTCATGCCAAGCGTCATCACAGGCCTAGCGGCGGCCTACATCAAGGGAAACCACCCCCATGACTGCGAGTCCTACACTAAGGTAACCCAGGTTTTCATGATATGCATCGTGTTAACCTACCTCAACAGCGCTTTGGACCCCATCGTCTACGCTTTCTCCAGCTCCATGTTTCGTGATGCCCTCAAGACCTCCATCTGCTTCAAGAAGATCTTCAGACCGGTTAGCACGAGAGTCCCCAACAGCTGAAAGGCAAAGATTTTGAAATACAATGAATGTCTGCTTCAATGGAAGACTGGAAGCAGCATGTGTGCAAGATGCTAAAGACTCTGAAGACTTCCGTGAGTAACGAGTGAGGAGTCCATGAACTGTTTGGTTCATATATTGTTACTGACTAAAAAAAACACTGTTAGGCAAACTTTATATAACGGCATCCCCCAAACTACCTTCTGCTTAGCTGAAATAGACAAGTTTATAAACTAGCTAACGCTTGTTAGATAAAACATCAGTGGAGAAAATTTAAGTAGAGAAAAAGCTAGCTTAAATCACCTTCTTACTATGTTAAAGATGAGTGACTGATGTGGGGAGAGTGTTTCTTGCCAAGAGCCACTAACTGCCACTAACTTCTCCATGTGTATTTTCAGATTCGTACAGCACACATTCGACAAAACAAGCTGTTTTGTCAAGCTGTCAAAACAGCGTGTGAAACGCTTTTCAGTCTTTGGTGGAGTTTGTAAATGCTGTTTGACATTAAGGCAAGGCAAGTTTATTTGTATAGCACAATTCAACAACAAGGTGATTCAAAGTGCTTTACAGAGACATTAGAAACAAGAACAAATAAAAAGCATGATTTAAAATTGATTAAAACAAGCAAATAAACTAACTAACTAATTAAAAAACAAACAAACAAAAAAAACAGTATATAAAATCAAAACAGATAAAATCAGAACAGTAGATAAAATCAGTAGTTAAATGTAAGTTTTGAAATTTAAGCTTAAAAGTGTGGATTTGGTGCTTTATTCAAATACAGCTGAGAACAGGTGAGTCTTCAACCTGGATTTAAATAAACTGAGTGTTTCAGCTGATCTGAGGCTTTCTGGGAGTTTGTTCCAGATATAAGGAGCATAAAAGCTGAATGCAGCTTCTCCGTGTCTGGTTCTGACTCTGGGAACTGATAAAAGACCGGATCCAGATGACCTGAGGGATCTGGAAGGTTCATACTGGGTCAGGAGGTCATTGATGTATTTTGGTCCTAAACCATTCAGAGCTTTATAGGCCAGCATCAGGACTTTAAAGTCTATCCTCTGACGGACAGGCAGCCAGTGTAAAGACCTCAGAGCTGGACTGATGTGGTCCACTTTTTTGGTCTTAGTGAGGACTCGAGCAGCAGAGTTCTGAATGAGCTGTAGTTGTCTGACTGATTTTTTAGGTAGACCTGTAAAGATGCTGTTACAGTAATCAAGCCTACTAAAGATGAATGCATGGACTAGTTTTTCCAGGTCCTGTTGAGACATCAGATCTTTTATCCTTGAAATATTCTTGAGGTGATAGTAAGCTGACTTTGTTATTGTCTTAATGTGTTTTTCTAAGTTTAGGTCTGCATCCATCACTACACCCAAATTTCTCGCCTGGTTTGTGGTTTTTAGATGTATAGATTGAAGTTCTTTGGTGACCTGTAAGAATAAGTTGTCTACAATTTGAACAAAGTTTGGTTGTATACACCTTTGTGACTCCATTTTTCATTTTGTAAGTCCACACATGTGGAAGAGCCTATCTAACTGTCAAAACCTGCCAAGCCCATAAATGCCACAATTATTGCTGTTGTAGAGCACATTTCTCAAGCTTGAGTCAACAGTTTCTTCACCAACATAGAAGATAATGTTTTGGTAAACAGTTTATCACTCCACGAAACCAGAAGAGCAGTAAGCGTGTAGAATGATGTAGCAAGAAGATGATAAAAGAATATGGGACGATGCAGAAGTGTGTAGAGGTGGGATACTGGTCAAAGCACCATCTTGCTACTGTAGTGCACTATTGCATATTTTTGCTGTTTCCAAATTGCATTTTGTACTGGTAGTCTAGATTTTTTCACCGCTTCTGTGTTGTTGCACAAATGTATATGTTAGAACACATATTCTGACAGAACCAGATGAAAGTGCCTGCTTTCTTTAGAGAGTAGCATGGAAAATCTTGTCTTTCAAATAAAGAAATCAGGAAATAAGACACACATTGCCCGAGTTAAACATCCCTACAATCCTGCTTTACACACTGTCGAAGCAACTTGTAATTTTGTGTGGCGATGATATTAATACTTTTGACACGAGTTAAAGATTTCGGGTGATTAACGGCCTCTTGCAGGTCAGGTTGTTCTGCTGTATGTTTGCACTGTTTCTTTCACAGGTACTCCAGTCGCCATTGAAGTACCTGTGTTCATCCTGCAATGTGGATATAATAAAATCAGTAAAACATGAACGTTCATTTTTTCTGTTTTTCCCAGACCTCCATCCATCAACCACACACACTTTACTCAGCAGAAGAATGACAGGGATAAGAATCTTTTCCAGCAGACATTAGGCAATAGTAGAGAAAATCCTGAATGGGCCCAAACCCCAAACTCACATGTACCTGCACGAATTTAAAGTTTTCAACAGTGGGAAGAAGCTGGAATCTCTCTTCTCAGATATGTGATAAGAACAAAGCAAAGTTTGTTCAGACAAATGAGGAAAGAATACATAACTCATGAAGTTCAGTTATTTAGCTTGCTGTGATTTGCCGACCACATAATTTGTTATTAATTATTTAACTCCTCAAAGGGCATCCTGCTGATCAGAGACGTTTACTTAACATAATAAATGGAGCCCTGGATAACGAATGATGTTCGTTAATTAGGTTCAAGGTTCAAGGTTCTTTATTTGTCACATGCATAGTTATACAAGTATAACACACAGTGAAATGTAGCCTGACACGCTCCT
>NW_005187463.1:2931768-2936621 GCF_000239375.1 Pundamilia nyererei | reverse complement strand
TAATTGTTTCTTTGCTCTACTCAAGTTTGAATACAAATAGTCATTTCCTTCCATTGCCAATATTAATATGTTAAATTGTCTGGAGACTTCAAAATTATTTTGCAAATTAATTTCTCTTTATCAATTAAGTTTTCATTTTTCTACAGCGAGAGTCTGATGGTGACCGAGTAGAGGAAACTGTCCCTGACATCTCCCTTGGTCATGTTGAAATGGATTATGCCCCTCCAACTAAGATATCAAAGGACTCTGCATTCATGTTTCTCCTTGGGCCAGTCCACTCACCAAAAAAAAACAAAACAGCGTCACAGAAAACACTAACTGAAAGGGCAAAGGAAGAAGTGAATCGATACAGGGAAGTTCAACCTGTTCCACTTTCTAAGGATCCTTTGATCTGGTGGAGGGACCATGCAGGGGAATATCCTCTTTTGGCTCTCTAAGAAAAGCAGTATCTTTCCTTACCTTGGACCAGAGTTCATTCTGAACAAGTTTTTTCAACTGCTGATGACATTATTACTGCACAAAGGAGCTGCATGACTCCACAATATGCAGACCAGCTTCTCTTCTTGCAGAGTCTCCAAGAAGGGAGACGGTAGTTATAAGACTGACTGATTCAAACTTGAATCGAATCGGAGATTGAATCGGGACCTTGTGAATCGGAAGTGAATCGGTTGAAGAAATCAGTGACAATACCCAGCTGTAGTGTGCATGTCTAGGATTATGGTGTTGAACACTGAGCTGTAGGCCACGAAGAGCACCCTCACGTAGCTCTTCCTGTTCTTCAGATGGCTTAGGGTGATGGTGATGGAATCCTCTATGGACCGATTTGCTCTGTAAGCAAACTGGTGGGAGTCAGTCGAGGGGGTAGACAGTCTCTGATGTACTGAGACAGTGTCCGCTCAAAACACTTCATGACTACAGACGTGAGGGGTATAGGTCTGTAGTCATAGAGGCTGTCTATTCCAGTCTTAAGGATAGGAATGATAGTGGAGGCCTTCAGACAGGTGCAAACAGTGGCATACGTCACGGAGAGGTGGAATAACCTGGTTAGATCCCTCTCCACACCTGGCGGGGGTTGCTATCAACGAGGATGCCCTCTATCCTCCTCCTGTAGGTTTCCCTGGTCTGTTTAGTTCCTTTTCCGTTAGTACCTACTCGGGTCAGCTAGCCACGACTTGATTCAGCTTAACTGGTTTTCCATTACCACCTAATGTCCGTGGTTGTTGTCATAGCAACGAGGCTGAGCATGACGTAATTAGTATGCCACGCGACCGCTACAACAAAGTTGGATGTTGAGGCAAAGATATAGCTGCTTTTTGTCAGACTCAGGGATCACGGTGTTGTTTTTGTAGCCATTTCTCTCATTGACTCATTTAAAAAATGGCGGTTCTCATGACTCATCAAATGATGCTACTGACCGGTCAGTTGGCATGCAGTCTGATGGCATCACATTTTAGCATCTGCTCAAATCACTTTCGAACCCTTCCTGAGCAGGTACCATTTTAGTACCTGTACCAGGTAATATGACCTAATGGAAAACCCTGAAAACCGTGGCAAGTTGATTTGAGTTGGTTCTAATGGAAAAGGAACTTTTGATCCCCCTCCTCAGGTTGGCCCTGGCAGTGCTGTACAGAGTACTGTTCCTCAGTTTTGATCAGAACCTGTACTTCACTTGTCATCCAAGGTTTTCAGTTAGGAAAAACCTGGATGGTTTTGGTCACTGCCACATTCTCTTCAGAGCAACTAATGTAGAAAAAGACAGACTGAGTGAATTTCTCCAGGTCCTGCCGTTCAAAAATGGAGCAGTCTCTCAGATTAATACAGCCCTGTAGCTGGAGAAGAGCATCATCTGGCCATGTTTTAATGACCCAGGCGCTTGGAGGGGTTTGTTTTTTGAGGGGTGGGTGGGTGGGGTGCAGGCAGGGATGAGGAGCAGAGAGAGGTGGTCAGGTTGTTCTAGGTGGGGGAGGGATGTAGGCCTCTAGGCCTGCTTGATTTTAATGTACACACGGTCCAGTGTCCTGCCTCCCCCGGTAGGATACTTATCATGTTGGTGGAATTTTGGAGAATACAGATTTCATACTTGCCTTATTAAAATCCCTGAGCTGTGTGGTTTTACTTTGCCTACTGCTTCCATGGCTTAGTTGCTGTTGTTCCTAATTGCTTCCACTTTGTTATAATATGACTAACAGCTGACTGTGGAATATGTAGTAGTGAGGAAATTTCACAGTTGGACTTGTTGCATAGGTGGCATCCTATCACAGTGGAGTTTTCTGAGTTCCTGAAAGCGATCTATCTTTCACAAAGGTTTGTAGAAGCAGTCTGCATGCCTAGGTGTAGGGATGGGTACCGGTGTCCGGTGCCATGATGGTACCGGTGTTCTGACATAAACGGTAGTAACCAGACCTAAAAGCAGCGCACATTTTGGTGCTTTATTTCGGTGCTTTTTTTTCCTGAGCTGTGATACACTTCTAGCCAATCATTTTACGTTTCTGAGGATTGTAGGCGGGTCCAGGTACGTACGTTCTGTTAGAGCAGAGCTACAGATTAAAAATGTCCAAGGCGAAGCGGTCAAAAGTCTGGCTGTACTTCACAGCAAAATATGCAAACTCAGCAGCAACAAGTGCTTTAAGCTGATACTGGGATACTGTCAAAGGACGTAACACCTCGAATCCGATGAAACACCTGGCGACGCATAGGTTTTTTTTTAAAAGCCGAGAAATGCGCCGTATTTGATAGCTTGCTGCGAGACCTCATACCGAGCACATCTACTGCAGGTGTGGTGCCTGTTATCGGACCCGGAGTATGCAACATCCCCTAAAAACACGAAGAGGAGAGTCCTGGCCCCTAGCCCTGCCAGTGTAGCAGAAATGATGAGGATGATGATGGCAGCAGCAGCCGTTCTTCTCTGCGTGAGTAGCTAATTTACGTTGAGTAGGCTAACCATGTTATTACATTAATGCACGTAAGGTGAACTAGCAAACATCATCATAGCTACATGTGGCTGTCTTCTTGTTTGATGGCAGATGCTCCCTTCACCCTGGCCAAAAAGGCTAAAATGACCAAAGAAAAAGTGAAAAACAGTTAAACATGAGAGGTTTAGGACAAAGTTTGTGTTTTTTCCATTGTTTAAGCACTGCTTCCAGCCAAGAGTGATACCATATATGCCCCATAGCTGCAGAAAAGGCACACATTGTTATCTTTTTACAAAAACCAGCTGAACATGAGAGGTTTTTGGACAAAGTTTGTGTTCTCCATTCTTTAAGCACCGGTTTGAGCACCGTTTGAGCACCGGCACCGTTTCAAAAGTACCGATTTGGCACCGGTATCGGATAAAACCTAAACGATACGTGATAAGTGATTGGAACACATGAATTCAATGATTTGGAGGGCTGATGCTTTTGGCAATATAGTATACTTTGCTCAACTTCAGCATCAGTTTCTCACAAAGCAAAGCAGTGCAGGCAATCACTGTACTACCGGTCACTCTGCTCCCTTTGAGCAGAGAGTTTCATCAACCACAAACCTAATGCTATCCCTAACAAGAGCACTCTTCTTCTGTTCTCATGTTCTCTCCTTGCTGCACTACCATGCATCCTTACAGCTCTTCCTCTGTCATCGGCAGACTATGTCCCTGCTTAAAATTTATCTGATTGGGCTCCTCTATGCTGCAACTTTTCAACACTCGGGCTCTACAAAATAGTTTTCATTAGTCATACAATAACACTTATTGACAATACTAATTGACAAAAAACCCCATAAATAATGCTAGCCTATTTTGATGAGGTGAACAGTTCAAAACAGTTCAAAAAGACACATACAAGACAAATTTGTTAAAACATCTGGGATGGACATTTACCTGATTGTTTGCCTGAATACTGCAAACCCTTAATGAGAAATGCTCTCTCTGATTTCCACAGGTGATATTAGAGGTGATATTTAAATTTGATGTAATCGTGTGTGTATGTGTGTCTGCCATTGTTAGACGACATATTTCTCATTTATCAAAATTACCATGTTGTGGCAAACATGGTTTTCATTGTAAAAAAGAGGAAGGCAGATTCAAAATATTGAAACTGTTTCGTTCCTCTTCTATCATTGCTTCTGCATTCTGCATGAGTGTATTTGGGGAGGATTTGAACCGGCAATGAACTGGTCAAATACTCTAAAACTCTCCAAAACTTAAAAATAAGCGTATTTGAAAAACACATATACTGAAAAACTGAACTTAAATGGAAATAAAAATTGTTTACAATTTGTTAAAGAATTTAATTTGATGAATATGAACAGAGCTAGCTGTGCACTACATCACTGACATCAACACTGTTTTTCAGACAATTTTTCAGACATCTGATTAAAATATTGTGGTTACAGTATTAAAGACTGAGCTGAGGTCAAGGAGAAATGGTAAATGGCCTGAATTTGTATAGCGCTTTACTAGTCCCTCCCAACTCGCCACGATCGCCCCACAATTAAAATAGAGAGCAGCTGAGTGAGCAGCAAATCATTTTAGAGCTTGACCAGAGCTGTGTCAATGTATTATGGGAGCAGAAATAAATTCATGAAATAAATCAGTTAGGTGGCCAAAGTATTTTCTAAAATCTTGGCAAAAATGGCAGCTTGGAGGTTGGTTTAAAATACTATGGTTCTTTAGTACTTCTGTTATTAGCGTCTTTAGCAGGGGATAGATTTGACCATCCTTTATGAAAGGAAAAGTGCTAACTCAGAGTGAGCCACAAGATCTGATTGTTTATGAAATAATCAATCAATTTAACTGACAAGCAGTGATCATGCAACCTGGTGCTGAATGCCCAGAAGACAGTGGAGATTATTGTGGACTTCAGGAAGCACACAGC
>NW_005187463.1:2926002-2931288 GCF_000239375.1 Pundamilia nyererei | reverse complement strand
TGCACTCATGTATATATCATGTATATATCTATCCACTTAGCACTTTTAATTCTTATTCTTATTTTTATATATCATGTATATATCTATCCACTTAGCACTTTTAATTCTTATTCTTATTTTTATATTCTTATGACAGTATGTTTGCAGTGAAGCACCGCAGCAATTTCCTAATGTTGTAAACCTGCTCAACATTTGGCAATAAACCCCTTTCTGATTTCTGATTTCTCTTCTGCTAATAGCTAATTAATGTCATTTTAATAAATTTTATATAATTAATGCTAATTAACAGTGCATTTACAATTTAATGTCATGACATGTTATTTTTTGAACCTTTAATGACAGGTTAAGTTAAACCCTCAGGTGAACTGAACTGTGCTTGTTTGATAAAATCTGCTCCTTTTGAAGTTTTAACCTTGTGAAAGTTTATGAGTTATAGTATAATGATCATAGTTAATTTTAAAAATAAACCTCAAACATGCACTATGACAAATGTCAGAACCTTTTTGTGGTCTTTAGAGATAGAAAACTTTACATTCCAGGTCTCCAAAAACCCTGTTTCAAAACAAATGAAAAGCTGAAAGGTGTGGGTTTTTTTGTGTTAACTAATTACTGTGGAAAGCAACAATCACGGTGATATAGTGGTGATTAAAATGTGTTCAGAATTTGCAAATTGAGAATATATCTTATAAGTCATAGCACACTACTCTCCCCCAATTAGCTGCCTAAATAACTTAAAATTAGTCGTACTGATATCGGCAATACTGGCCCTATATTTACTTGATATTGGATTGATACCAAAATTTGTAGTGTGCCACAGCACAGCTGTGAATGTGGGAAAGTGTGAAATGTCCAGGCAAGTGTATACATGTTAAATGACAAGATATATGTGTTTAGATAGCGTCAATTAACACACAACTTAAGGTTTTTTATTTCGATATGATAATTCTTCATAATTAAACAATAAGAACAAATAGTCTGATGACCTGTAGTCATTATGAAACGACCAACAAAACATTATGAAGAATTTGAAATACAGTAACACATTAAGTTTTTGTACAAAGTATCGGTATCGGACCAGTGTCGTTGACACCACCCTGAATTTCACTTGGTAACGGATCGGAAAGGAAATCAGTAGTATCGCACATCACCAGTCAGCGCCAAAATTCAGCCAGCTCTTCTTCTTCGTGCCACGCAAGTACTTCCGGGTCACTCCATACAGCCATATCATTGACCCAACAGTTACGCGATATAAAGCAGCTTTAGACACGTTAGTTTGTTAGGCACTAAGACCTTCAGCTGACATGTTATTTAGCCATAAGTTAAAATGTACTTGAATCATGACGCTCCTGTCATTACCGCTGTTAAACACGTCTTAGCAGCTTTTCTCAACAGAAGTCAGTAAATGCACCGATGGTCGTCATCGCGTTTAAACAAACATTATTCTCTCGATATATTCAATCACTATATCAAAGGTGTAAAATCAGTAAACATCAGTGACGTGACGCCACATCTGTTTCAGGGTTATAAGCTCAACTGCAGGCTTAATGCAGTGAGCTCCAGTGGCGCAATCGGTTAGCGCGCGGTACTTATATGACAGTACACTGTAGAGCAATGCCGAGGTTGTGAGTTCGAGCCTCACCTGGAGCAGCCTTTTGATAGTACGCCCTGAAGTTACCCGTGTTTAATCTTTTTTTGTAAATCGACCTCTGACAGCTTGTCACCCGCATCACAGGGTGATTGATAGACTTATTAAAAATTCACTGTAAACAAATTATTGTCGACGCTCAAAGTTTGTACGCTGGCTCCATTTAAACTAAAGATAATACAAATTTAAATATGACAAGCCTACTTTTTAATCCAATTAGTTTTAATTATTAGTTCTAATTATCTAACTTACAGTTTTAAATTTGAATGCTGGACTACGTAGTTATTAGACACTTAAGCGACACTTGCGCTTCAACGCCAGCAGGAGGCAGCAACTCTCCATCTCTGCGCCTTCTCACTCTGACAGGGAAGTGAAATGTTGAATTCGTATTCCCCCGTCTTGCACGATGTGATATTTTATATGATATTTTAGAAAATATAAAAACTTTAAGAAAGTAATAGATGAATACATGAATATTTTTGCATCTTTGTGCAACGAATTTATTATATATACACAGTTTATTCATTCCGTGTGTGTGCCCCACCCCCGCGGTTTCAAACCTTTTGCTTCCATTACAGAGCTTGTACTCAAGCTGCTGATATGAACACCATAACACGGTTTGAATACAAAAACAAATTTCAAAGCACGTGATTCACTGCTGAGCGACAAGTGTATGCAGTAGATTTCCAAAACTGTGACTTCACGTTTCCCCTTGCCCTTGTACCACTAGATGTCGCTGTTGTCCAACGTTTGGATTAGCTGCGCTGTTTTTCCTGACGTTTGAATCTGACTGGCTGTCTCTGCTGTTTGAATAAAAACAGTTTCCCCCCAACGTCTTCACATGTCTGTACTCTGTGTGTTCTCATCTGTCTGCACGTTCTGCACATATGGATGTCTGCATTTTATTGATGTATTTTTAAAAGACTGACGAAACTATCTTTTGGAGTAAGTCATGACTGAGGTCTATCTTTGTGACGCTGTAAATGAAAATACGTATGAGTAGAGCAGGGGAAAAGCTGATTTACTATATTTGTCGTGTGTACGATATAAAAATGGACAGGCAGTGCTACAAGATGATATGATGCAAAGCTGAAATCATTTGCCTCAGATAAGTCGAAAACGAGGTCTACTGAAAGACTTTCACTGTTCAAGACATTACCCGTGTCTCCTCCAGTCCAAGCAAACACACTTTGTTAGTTTTCTTTACATTTTCATTGCAGTGCCTATCATCACCACACCTTGCCTGTTTGCCCAAACATTTGCAGGAGTGTCCTTTCATTCTGCCAATGTTATCTTTTCACCCCCTTCTCCCTTCACTTGGTGTCCAGTGAGAACCAGCTTTATTCTCTCAGCATGTGCTTTATCTATATTAGAATAAATGTGTCAGAGCAGGAAAAGCAAAAATGGTTAAGCAAACAGTAGATTTCTGTTATCGTTAAGAGCCAAAGACATACAGTCTGAGATATAATTATGTGAGAGGAATTGTAATGCAGATAAAGAAAATAGCAGCATTAAAGCTAAATGCAGTCAGTGATTTTATTTACATAGTGCATTTGTGTTGACATTACAGCATCAGAGAGAAAGCTCAACAAGCAGAAGTTACCCAGTGGGGTGGACGAACTCCACTGCAGAAGAAAGGGAACTGCAGGGCTTTCTGGATAAGGGGGCCACTAGAGAAAACAGAAAAGAGGAGTGCAGGGTGACTACGACCAACAAAACAGATAGGAAAGCATAAACTATGGGAGAGAGTAGACAAATGTTAGAATGTAAACAGTTTTAAAGTGTTGGCTCACAGTCATTAAATTTATGGGCTAAAGTGGTTGATTAAGAACTTGCTTTGGAGTGGCTGCAGCTCAGGAGGTACAGCAGGCAATCTACTAATCGGAGGGATGGTGGTTTAAATCACTGCTGTTTCAGTATGCATGCCAAAGTATCCTTGGGCAAGATACTAAATGCCAAGTTGCTGATGTGTTCATTGAAGTGTAGACAGTAAACAGAAAGTGAGTGACACAAGTTATTTAAAGAAGAAAAACACTGTATGTGAACCAGCCTACTTACTTGTTTTGCCCAAACACACCCAAAGGACAAACCAAAATGAGTATCATATTCACAGAAAACAAGCTCCATGTCATCTGACATGTTGACAATTTGCCTTTTGATTGCATTTTCACATAAAGGCACTTCATAGCTTTGGCTTGCTGGGATGTAAAAGCGGAGCCATTTCAGTGATTTAAAGCTTTGCTTTTGTGGGAGTTCGTGTGTATGGCTGATATTTAGCAGTGAGAAAATAAGTCATTGAAAACATCTGATGGGAAAGGAAGAGTGGTGAGTGTGACGAAGAGAATAAACAGGATACAAAGGCGCGATAATTGCGAGCCTGTAGGTGTTGTGGCAAGACCTGTTCTTGGATCTCTAACCTGATCTGGCTTGCATGCACCAATCAGAGCAGAAACTGGTGTGGTCTTTTATGATACAAATTAACCACAGAGACTTTTATTTAATAAATTCCAAATTCATTTTACACGAGTGCAATTTATGTACCTGTTGAGACTGCCATCTTTAGAATGATTGCTTCCCACAAGAACGGTTTGTGCCAGAAGCGTTGCATGTACATATACATTGAACAAAAATCCCTCAACTTCAGTGCAGCATTTCAGTTTTGAAATGTATCTTGCAATAGTAAAATAGGATCTTTAGATCCCCGACTGCCCCCGGGCTGTTACTAACCACACAGCTATGTGTCACAAGCTGTAATTCACATCTGTCTTTGGTTAGCAGAGTGCTCACTCACTATCTAGCCGTCTGACAGCTCCCAGGCCCAGCTGTTATGTATTGTGGCCCGTGGGCTCTGCTCTTCGTTACGTGTGAAGGTATAATTATTATCATTATTGTTTTGTTTTGCTTTTTTTCTTCCACTGCTCTCTCAAACCCAGAGGGACTTTACTGATGGAGTGCCTGTCAAGTCACCGAAAGGAAATGATGTCATTTTTCCTGGCTGCACACCAGTGAAACTTCAGGTCAAAGGTGTGTCTTGTCAGAAGGGGAGATGTGTGTGAGCTAGATGTGACCCGCAGCCGGGGAGGGTTGAATAAGTTTTTGAGGAGGACGTGAGATAATGGTTTGTTCCTGGGAAGTCAATTATGTTTGTGGCTGGTCTTTCTGGGGAAGTGTGTGAATGTTGGGAGTCATCTGGTGAAGAATTCCCAGCCGTGCCATTTACATTTTTTCCAACTTCTGCTTTCCCAAGGTAAACTGTGAATGTCTCCAGCACTTTATTATTATCATCTGCCTCAACAGCTGATAGTTTGCCTGTCTGTGTGATTGTGTGTGTGGATGGATATGGGACATTGTGTAAGAGACCTTGAGATTAAAAGTAGTAAAATAGCAAAGTCACTCAAAGGGCTGTCCTTACAGTTTACAAAGTGGTAAAGGAACAATCCAACAGTTTCCAGAGGTGAACTGTGGCCTCAGAAGCAAAAGTATCGACTTCTCCAGTCTGAACAGAAGATTTTGCTAAAGCTAACAGGACGCTAGCAGTCCACAGTTTCAAGGTTCAAGGTTCTTTATTTGTCACATGCATAGTTATACAAGTTAACACACAGTGAAATGTAGCCTGACACGCTCCTCGACATGTGCAAAAA
>NW_005187463.1:2923517-2925341 GCF_000239375.1 Pundamilia nyererei | reverse complement strand
TTTTGGTCTGGACCTGAATGTGGGCAGCCCATGTCAGGTCTGAGGAGATGTGGACACCAAGATACTTGAAGGACTGCACCCTCTCCACTGGAGCTCCATTGATGATAATTTTTCCATGATAAGTTTTCCAGTTTTCTTACCCCAGCTGATTGTAGGTGTTCCCAGGTCCAGTACCTCAAGTTCTTGTTTGCCAGTGGTGGTAAAATGGAAAGCCAGATGGTTAGATGGACTGATGTTTGTCAGCCGATATCACTCAGTCATGAGCTGTGGGGTGTGATCAACACAGCAGGACTGTGGAAACAAGTGGCCCAAATTATTTTCCTCCATAGCCTTACACACAGGTTGAGGGACTCAGGCTGAAGCTTGGACTAGATCCACTCTTTCATGTCGACAAGAGCCAGCTGGAGCGATTACGACGCCTGGGTTTTCCATGTCCCGATGATGGGAAACCTGCAGGTAGACTCAACAGAGTGTCCTGGTGTGATTCAGGATCAACAAGGAGGAACTGGGAAAGAATATTATGGAAAGTACATTTAGCAATCCCTGATTAATCTTCTGCCACTTCCACGGAAATGACTGGATGAAGAAGCGAATACTACGGCTCTTTCTAAAATCGGCTCATCAGCGCGACAGCAACATTTCTCCTTCTGTATTATTGTGCACAATGAACTTAGACAGTCTGCTGCTTTTCTCCTTGCATTGATTTATATCTTGACACACTGGACAAGTGGTAAGACTAACACCTTCTAACTAAACAGGAGCCCACTCATACAGCACTAATCAATAGGGAACCTTTACTGTTCTTTATCAAAAACCCAGCAGAAGCTGTCATAGGAGTATTCATGTATTTTAATCTTTACTCCTAACCAGCTTGTGGGGATAGGTTAATTGGATAATCCAAATTGCCACTAGGTGTGAATGTGTGAGTGAATGGTTGTCTGATCCCGTGTGTTGGCCCTGCGACAGACTGGCGACCTGTCCAGGGTGTACCCCGCCTCTCGCCCTATGACAGCTGGGATAGGCTCCAGCGCCCCCCGTGACCCTGAAAAGGATAAGCGGAAGCAAATGGATGGATGGACTCCTACCCAGTCCGGGATGCATTTTAGCCACACGCTAAGCAACTACAGTTGAAGTTTCCTTGTTGCAAGGCTTCGTTTGGATGCCAAGTAGGTAAAAGGTCCATACAAAGGGATAGGCGTGAAGCTACTCCTAATGCACAAACAAGTTACAAGTGAAGTGGTAGATATTTAACATCTGGTTAAAATCAAACCACTTCCTGGATTGAATAATGAGCTTTATCTTCTGTAAAGTGTAAACACTTCATCGAATTTTCTGTTGTTGCACCTGCAGTATGCTCGACATATTTTATGTGTGAAGAGAATGCAAAGCGCAAAATTGCTTATTCTACACTCCTATATTAGCTTTGTCAAGCTGTTAGAAACTAAAAATAAACGTGATGACGCCAGTTACTGTAATTTGTGCTGCACATTCTCACTCAGGAATAATGAAAAGTGAGTCCAGCAGCAGGTGGGATCTGGAAAACTTGTAACAGTAGTCCAAGTTTTATGTGAACTGAACACTGTGCTGCGCCCGACGAGCCAAATGCACTTAAGAAGTGAAGAGTTAACAAGTGTGTGTATGTGTGTGTGTCGGGAACAAGGGTGTGTAAGGCTAGTTGGCTGTCTTCCCTGCTGGACCTCCTTAACCTAATTAAACATCCCTCCAACAGGCTGGTTCCTTTGCCAACTCCAGCCACACACACACACACACACACACACACACACACACACACACACACACACACACACACACACACACACACAC
>NW_005187463.1:2913840-2921255 GCF_000239375.1 Pundamilia nyererei | reverse complement strand
GGTTGCATCATAAAGATGTTTCAAGTTCAAGTTTATACACTTAACCTTAAGTTGAGGTCTTTCATGTCTCTTTAACAAAAAACAGAAACAAAATCCCTATTCAGAAATCTCTCTTCTATATGATGGTTTGTGTGTGTAAACGTGTATGCGTGTCTGTGTGTCCACACACAGCAAGCATTTGTTTGGTCTGCTGATATGGCGCCTCGAGCAAAAATCCTGGCCACGCCCCATCCCTTAAGATCCCGCTCCAAAGTCCTACTAACCTACAGATTTAGAAAGAAGACGCTGCATTGTTAACTCTGAGGGAGATGGAGAATGCGCCTATTTCCAAAAAAAGTGGAGTGTGTTTCTTTAAATACTATATATTGTTAAAAACTAACACACACACACACAAACACAAACACACACACATTCTTCTTGGAAATTACAGTGGATTTAAAGGATTTGCAGGATTTCGCTCCTCATTTACGGCCTCTTGGATTAGGTATGCGACATGTTGTATGAATCAGTGTTATAGATGCATATGAATGCATTCATTTTAGATCCAGGAAACTATTTCACTCCCATAGCTGCCAGGAAACTCGAACCTCCTTTAGTTATGCAGCTTCCTATATGTTCCCTGCAAGATTTAAAGTTCTCATTTGTCAAAAAAATTGCATGGGGAGTATTATCATCCATGCTGGAGAGTTTGTTTGGATTCCAGCGTCTGCCCTGCTCCCCTAGACTTGGGATTCTGGCCTAACGGTGCCTGGTGAGAGACCACATCCTCTAAGACTGGCCTGCCCATCTAGATAGATGTCACATGCATGGTGAGGGGAGGAGGTGTGTTTGATTTATGCGTGCAGAGAGCCCTCTGGAAGAGGAAGAGTGTGTGACCTGATGGTAGGCCAGAATCTCTAAAAAGGTCCTTCCTGAGAGTTGGAGCCAAGCAGCACTCTGGGTTGGAATGACCTGAAATCACTGCAGGAAGAAGGATGAGAGTTCGGAGATGTGAGTCCTCACAGTTGTCTCCTTGATAGTTGTTCTCTTTTTCTTCCCACTAACGGTTTGCATAAGCAGATAAACACACACATCCATGCTTTAGATCTCTAAATTCCTTAAAACATCTGCTTTTACCACATAAGCACACACACACAGACACACACACAAACATGCATGCACATACTTCCCTCCGGTCACCATGACTTGTGTGTTTGTTGCTTTGTTGCTATAACAAATACCATAATCTTCATTTTCGCATGAGCCAGGTGCGTTTCATCAGTCCTGCAAATTCTTAATATGGACCCGATCGTTTATAATACATCCATTGTGTCCGTTTTTGCTCACTGTGTAACGACAGCATGAGTCAGATACGGATAGTATAAATAAGAATGATGACCTTTGATAGAGGAAGCCGACTGTCTGATTGTGTGCCAGTGCGATTGTGTACTCTACCTGCTGCGCTGCCAGCTCAACGTCACTGTGGCCGGAAAAGAAGGGAAGGATGCCTGATTAGTGCATTTGTGAGGGAATAGGGATTCGTGTGTATGCGTGTTTGGCTAGGGAAAGGCGCTTGGCATAGCTGGGCATATTTTAACATGTTTTTACAACTGACTACATAATCTGCTCTTTCATGTTTATGTGTAGTTTTGTGTATACAATGACAGCATATGGTTCTCACTAGTGCATGTCAAAGTTTCTTTTTACAAAGTATAACGTATGTAATGGGGTAGGATTGTCTGGGAGGGAGTCAAACGCTCATGTTAGGATTTTTGTTAAGGGGTCATTACAGACAAATCAATGAGTTATTTGTAGGACATATGGATGCCATCCCAGAGCCACATGTGCAACTAGGGGCAGACAGCAGGACTTTAATCCTATTCCATGAAATGTATCCCTTGCTCATGACTATAAAAGTACATAATTATATGAATACAACAACTTTCATAAATGCTGCTCTGTAAGACAGGAGTACAGAGTATGCTGGTGATATGATTGCTGACCTTGTGGCACATTTACCATTATTGCTATGAGACAACACAGGAATGTGGTATTTTGTCATTATTGAGATCTAATTTACCCCTGTTTTTCCTGAGAATTACTGTGCAGTTATTCGACCAGCGCCCCCCTGCACTCCCTCTTAAATGACTGGGAATAGCCATTGTAGACTTGTGGCATGTTACCTTAATTGGACCTTGTTTTTTGTCGCCCAAGAAAGCTTTTGGCTTTGCATGTTTGTCCTACATGGATCTAATCTCACCACACTATGCACATTTTATGGGTCTAGCATTTGCTAGTTGCTGTTGTTTTGGTTGTGCCTTTGTATGTTAAAATGCCATTAAAATGTTCTGAAAGACACACACAGTGAAGAGGTCCAGTTTAATGGCTCAAAATAGTGAAGGAGGCCTAGTTAACACAGGCTGGCTCCAGCTGCCTGTAAGTGAACGAGTTATAAAAAGAAAAATTTACCCCATTTAGAATTATTGCGAAGGAAGAAACTATCCATACAGTGCCAAAACTTTCATTTGTACTAGGCTAAAATTGTTATTGCTCTTTTTAAATGCAGTAAAGTTGCACATTTAGCATGGCAGCCTGTGGAGATTCATTCCCTTTTGGACCAAGCCTCAAGTGGCAGGAAGAGGAACTGCAGTTTGTCCACAGTGGCTCATTTTTCAGCCTCTGCTTTAAACTCTCACCAGAAGCTTTATTAGGTACATCTTGCTAATACAGGGTTGAATTCACTCTTGCCTTAATTCTTGGTGGCATAGATTCAACAAGGTGCTGGAAACATTGCCCAGAGATTTGGATCAGTATTGGCATGATAGCCTGATGCAGTTTCTGTGGATTTGTCGACTTAACACCAATGGTGCATTTCTCCCGTTCCACCACATCCAGCAGATGCACTTATTGGATTGAGATCTGGTGGCTCATTATCTTGTTCAAGACCCTTGTAACACCTTCTAGCCATTAGAAATGGGTATACTATGGTCATAAAGGTGTGGACATGGACAGCAACAATACTCAGGTAGACTGTGGAGTTCAGAAAATATCTCCCACACATTTCACCACCACCACCAACAGCCTGAACCACCGACACAAGGCAGGATGGATCTATGCATTCATGCTGCTTATGCCAAATTCTATGTATGGCGTATGGATGCAGAAATCAACACTCATGACACCAGGCAGTCTTCTAAAAGTGCTAAAGAGTCAGATTCAGGGCTTCCCTAACAAGAAGACCAACAGCTAAAGAATAAAGCATGGGCTTCTGTTCATGAACAGATTGAAACATGACTCATTAGTGTTCATTTTTCATTTTCTTGAAGGTTGCTGCTGACATGGTGGTTAGCACTGTTGCCGCACAGCAAGAAGGCCCTGAGTTCAATTCCAACATCAGGCCGGGGTCTTTCTGTGTGGAGTTTGCATGTTCTCCCCGTGTTTGCGTGGGTTCCCTCCGGGTACTCCGGCTCCCTCCCTCCGTCCAAAGACATGCAGCTTATAGGGATAGGTTAATTGATTAATCCAAATTGCCCATAGGTGTGAGTGACTTTGTGTGTTAGCCCTGCGACAGACTGGCGACCTGTCCAGGGTGTACCCCGTCTCTCGCCCTATGACAGCTGGGATAGGCTCCAGCACCTCCTGCGACCCTGAAAAGGAGAAGCAGAAGTGCTCCCCAACCAGCTGCTGGTTGTGAGCACAGCTGGAGCGGCTCTTCCTGTGTGGTGAAGCTGGGGCTAAATTTGCGGTTAGCGTTCAGACTTCTCCTGCTGCTGAGTCTCAAACTTTGCTTCTATTGACATATCCAGCTGATGTAGGTCTATTTTTTTAACGCTTTTTGCAACCCCTACAACATGAAGTTAGCATTATGCCCATTGTGGCCAATTAAAAAAGAAACATCCCGCAGCCATAAGTATAACAATCATAACATGACTTCGGCAACAGTCACTATGTTGTGCCAAGTCTTTTATCATGATTACAATTCCAGTTTGTCTAGCAAGTCATCTTGTCTGCTTTTTATTTTAAATGGGATGGTGCAGACTTTTTACTCTCACAACTATAATATAAGTATAATAAAGACTGAATCCACTTCTTCTTATGACTGTTGATTGCTGTACACTGGAGCAATAAGCAGAAGATAAGTGAAACTACTGCTCTGCTTTCCCTTGGATATAACAGGCGGAGGGATGCTGTGAAGAGGACATTTATTGTTACTGCTGTAAAGGCAGGGTTTGGCTCAAATCCAGTTTGTGCTTGCTAAATGCAAAGATAAAGCCAGGGCCCATATTCCTCCAGTCTCTGTCTTTCCCATGTGTTCCGCACATGCCTCTATCAGCGTCTCCTGTTGGCAGACAGGGCACAACCCAGCATGTGTGTCTCTGCGTTAGTCCTGTACGCTGTGCGGATCTGTCGGCGCCCGGCCTATCACTCCCTGTGGGCACATGAAGGGCGATATGGTGGCTGGGGGCTGGGAGCTGCTGACACGACCGCCCAGTTCAAAGAGATCGAGAGGGAGATGCAGTCGGAGAGCGAACACTGCAGCTTTTATATTCACCTTGGCGGAGCCTGGGAAAACTCTCCAGCCATCCCCCCACCCCACCCCACCCCTCACCCTCCTGTCCTCAGTGCGGTTACAGGCAGGAAGGCAAGTGGACTTACAGGTGCTGCATAGTACTGCTCAGGCACTGTAATACCCCAGAATCTGTAATCTGTCAAAAGAAAACAACAAAAAAAATACCTCTCAATATCTCAATGAGAGCTAAGTGCTGAGAGATGGCACAGAGCGCCGTGGGTTGTGTGAAAATACCACAGGCCAGTCTGTTGGTGAAAAAGAGCTTGATGCTCCCATCATAGGCAGAGCTTAGAAATCAGGCTGAACACTCATGTCTTCTGGCTCCAGGTTATCATCCCACATCTGACCTCCTCCCATGCAATACCAGAGCTCATATTTTAGCTATTTTCTCATTGCATTCACTGCAAATGTATCATATAGACCAGCGGTCCCCAACCTTTTTTGCGCCACGGACCGGTTTATGTATGACAATATTTTCATGGACCGGCCTTTAAGGTGTGGCGGATAAATACAACAAAATGAAACCAGTACCGGTACCAAAAAAAAGAAGATTTATTCATAACACATGGGAAAAGACCCAGGGAAATCGAGTTAGCGATAAAAACGATTAAAAACTAACGATAAAACCCCTGAAAACCATAAATTTCACACCAGAGCCTCAACTCTTGCAGCCTGGTATCAAACGGCTCACAGAACAGTACCAGTCCATGGCCCGGGGGTTGGGGACCGCTATTATAGAGTATGCCTGAGTTCTAGTCGATTCAGAGGCCTCATAGTTGGACAGAAAATCCTCCTTCAATCCTGTTAAAGCAGCTGTCATGTACAAAATGTCAAGTAAAGCAGAATGTACTCTGTGAATGTTTAGGAGAAGAACAGACCAACCACTCTAGTTCAAAAGCAAAATATTTCCCCATTCTTCAGCTGATGAAGTGTTTGGGGCCTCTTTAGTCATATATTATGTTTTAAATAATGCATTCCATATGCTTCAAAATGTTCGAATGGGTAATATTATCTAGACCACAGAGAGCCCAGCAAAGTATCTGGACTCTTTTTCTTTAGAGCCATGCTGTTTTATTATTATGTGTACTTTGCTATTGTCTTGCTGAGATAAGCAAGGCCTTCCTTCTCTGAAGCGCGGATGCTGGCTTGTGCTGACCAAAAGTGGGATTGCTCCAGTTTCCCATTTTTTGCAAAAACGGTTTCAGATATTGCCACACTGAAGGATATTTTTACTTTGGAAGGTGAATGTCAAACTTGGGAGTGACATCACTCTTGAGTTGACAGTCGTAGTCGTTGAAGAAAGAGACTTGAGCACATTCGTGGACAGAACTTGGAGGATGCATGACTTATGTAGCGAATCACAAACAGACAGCGGTGGTAAAGATTTAAAGTTTGGTTATTTATTTATGGTTTAGGCATGATGCAAGATTGCCATGTTGCATTGTGAAGTCTGGGTTGGTGTGGTCAGTCCATGTCAAATGGAGCACAGTATAAGTCACAGTCCATCTTGAAAAGTCTCATGTTGCTTAGATCAAAATTCTCAGTTTCAGCATTTTATAAGTTAGCTTTATTCTATTTTCTATAGAATAAAGCTAGGCTTTAAATGATTTGAAAATCACTGCATTGTATTCTTGACATTTTACGAAGCATCCCAGCAATTTTGGAAATGGGGTCCTGCTACAAGCAAAAAAAACGTGACGTAAAGGCATGACACGTGAAAACTTCTAATTGAAATGTTATCAGTGACTTTAGAGAGGAATTCATGCTGGTAAATGGGACTAGCAGCTGTCAAACCCTTTCTGTCATGCCTCCCTTCAAAAGCCCGAAAGCAGTCATGCCCCACCACCGTCGACTGGGGTGTGAGTTACATATGTAAGTGCAGCATTATAAATTCTGCGTGACTGGAGCAGTTGTGTGTGCCAGGTTTCGAATGTGTTTGTTTGAATTTGTCAAATGGGCGTTTCCAAACTTAAACAGTGCGTGAAGTTACTCTTTGAGGTCCTAAAACTGGAATTTGCTGATTTTCTGGCCAAAGATTTTGCATCACTGAGACAAACGGCAAATGATTGCTGTCATTTCTCCAGCCCATAGCTTTGCATGTGGAACCACAGCGTGCTGCACAGGGGCTCTTTACCTGCTGTTTCAGAGTGGCACATACGTTAGCAGACCAGTTAAACAGTGATGATTTACTGGGATGAACGAGACAAAAAGACCAGCTTTAATCTGCATTCCCTCGCTTCCTTTTTTCCTAACGTCTGCTCTTCATCATCATCATTATCATCATCTTATTCATCGACTGCTTCCTCTCCTTTCTCACTCTGGCACATCCACTAGCATGGCACAGCTTCATTTTCCATTGGCTGCACGCTGTGGCGGCTCACTAAAATGCTCCCACTAGTGTTATTCCATTGGCTCTCTATGTAGCACCATTCTTCTCTGCCCTATATACAGCCTGGCTATCACCTCCGACTCTCCATGCTGGACATTTACAACATGCAGGCCATGCACTCACACCTGGCTTTAAATACTGTTATACTTGTTGCAGCACAACCATCCTCCCCCTTCTCACATGAAAAACGACCCTTTAGGATCTTTATTTTTCCTGAATTTTATTCTAACATATTTTTTAATGACACAGTTCTTAGGGCAGACTATGATAACACTTGTTGCTAGAACAGGCTTAGGTGTACATTGGCAGGGTTGGGCAGGTGTCACTCAGCGGGCCCTTGCTGTTTTATTAATAGAGTTTTATGCTTCGATGCAGACGGCTATGAATGCAGCTATTCAGCAGAGGAAGGGTTCAAAAGCAAAGCGAAGGAAGCTGTGTGCATGTGTGTGTGTGTGTGTGTGTGTGTGTGTGTGTGTG
>NW_005187463.1:2882219-2913416 GCF_000239375.1 Pundamilia nyererei | reverse complement strand
ACCAGAAGACAATTTCCAGTTTAATTACAGTGCAAAGGGCTGACACTGCTGCATTATCACTCCTGGTGAAACTGCCAATTACAGATCAATATCAGCTGTAAATCTGCCTTTCTTAATAAGTGAAGGGGGTTGGGGTGGGATTTGAGGGTGGGGTTCAGCGTACGCCCAAGAAGAGCACAAGTAGTTGCTTGCTTGCACATGTTGCCCAGACTCGGGGCTTAAACGCATTAGGCTGCATGCAAAGAACATGTTTTCAGGGGAAATTTATGAGGCCTGACAGCACAGTGCGGGCGAAGCAGTCATTTTCACTGAATGGAGTTAAAGGTGCAATCTGGAATTTATTTGACCATGCACTCTTGCATATGCATTGAAAAGTTTCGAGTTTGGGAAACGGCTGCTGGGAAATGACTCTTTTTAAAAACCGTGTTAAACCAATAGTAACTCAATGCAAATGTTCTGTGCCACGACACTGACCCGACAGTGAGTAAAAAGTTCTGAAAGCAGGAAAATGAAAAGAAAAGGTCATCTTCTTTTGTCGTTTTTCAGCCTGGTTGCTATTTACAAATCTCAACTTCTGTCCTGTCACTTTACACTTGTGGGCCTCTGATGGGCTTCAGCAATCCTTCAAACTTAATTTTTATTTTTAAGAAGTGAATGAAATAGACAAATGTGGCGAGTTGTCTGGGAATGCCAAGCTTCCTCTCAGCCTCGCTCTCTAGTTATTCCAATCCAATACCAGGTAAATACAGAGCCGGACGATCTGATATCCTCGTGTTGGCGTTGTTCCCATCGTCCATACAGAGCCTGCATTGCAGATACTGATACAGACACCACTGCTTCTAAGCTATAAAGCCAGCTTATGTAGGGGAGAGCAGTGCATTATAATTTAGGAGATGAATCGTTAGCAATTTGCCAATTCTGACTGTATATTAATGACAACTAAACTGACTAAAATGACCACTGTGACGTTACTTTTACTAATTAGGTAACACAATAAAGCACATCTTACAGCTTTTCATGTATTTTGAGACCTGCAATATAAATGCATGTGTCTGTAAAACACTTTAGATCAACTTCTGTTTTAAATTAGAGTTAAACAGACTTGATAGTCAACACAGAATTGTCCAGACATTTTTCATAGTGCATGTCTGAGGTACATTTTGCCATTTCCCCCCCAAAATATTTTTATTTGAAAGAGCCTGAGATTGTCGCCTTGAATGGGAGATCGAATAAATAAAATTTTTTTGAACATCTTCTTGGATCTTAAAATATCTACTGGGAATATTTAAGTGCACTCATTATTACATAGCTTAATTTGTTTGTTTGCATTTAGGTTGCTAACCTTTAGCTCAGTGGAAATATACTTTGGAAAATGAGAGATTTTCACACTGTGAATCTGCAAAAAGTGGTCAGCCTTACAGAGAGAGTAAAATGTTATGCTGATGACAGTGTGTCTTCCTGACAGTGTTAATGTAGGTATTCGGTTATATTACATGGAACAAAAACATTTCCTCTTCCTTTCCTTTCAGTTAGGAATGAAAACAATGATTTCACCCCAACAACCTGTTTCTCTGGCTGTCTGTCAGTCTCCCTGCACAACCTGATATCATGACAAAGAGTGTAATAAACACGCCGGTCCGCTGTGTCCATTTCACGCTCTGCCTCTTCAAAACGCGAAATGTACACGCATGCAGAAGTTGCAGTAATCTGCAGTAACAACAGAGGGAGCTATTTCAAGCCAGCATTAAGAAATAATCACGGGAAAGCGTTTAAACAGACATTATTTACACATTTACCCGTAAATACATATTCGCCCCCTAGCTTAATCGATTCTGATGATTAAGGAATGAACTTAATAACTTTTTTGCTCCGACACGTACCGAGTTTGTGGCTTTAAATATAATAGCTCCCCTGCTAGTAATGCAACTTCTGCACGTTTGTCGCTTTGGAGAGGCAAAGTTTGAAACAGACACGGAGGAGTGGCGTGTCTAGCACACGTTTTATTGTGATACTGGGTTGCACTGTATGTGAGTGTGTGTATAGTCGGTGCCCAGTGTGGAGATTAAGTCTGGTATTAATGGGATGTCCCCTGCTGCATGTCCCCCCTCTCCTCTCTTGCATTCCACCGTCCCAAACATACACACTCGCATACACGGCCTTATGTGACCCCTCTTCTCCCTGCCCTACTTAAACACACGCATGCGAGTACAATCACACACACTCCCCTTTGGCAAGGCTTCACTCCCTCACCCTCCCAGGCCTTTGCACATCAGAGCAGGCATCCCCAATCCCCCTTTAGCAAGCATGCAGACCTGTTAAACCAACAAATGGCCAGGTCTATTGTCCCACAGCTTGATCTGGAGTGTGTGTGTTGGTTTGGCCTGGCTGGTAGGTTAAGATAAGATTTTGACAACAGGATCACCTCTAATCCCAGAAAAGCAGAAGTAAAGCCGAGTCCAGGAGGACCTCCGGCACTTTCATCGCTACGCCCTCCTTCGCCTACACACACACACACACACACACACATTCAATGTTATGATTGCCATAGAGGGCCCCAGAAGATTGGCAGTTATGTCTCCCATTACCTAAAAGGTCCAGTCCCTGCAGAAAGTAGCAAAGCAAAAGGCATCTGTCACACTTTGATCTCAGGAACACTTCACTTCAGTTAATAAAGAGTTGGGAAAAGAAGCTCTTCAGGTTAGTGTTGCTGTTGGTTTGTTGCTAATGGGACAATTAGATGATTTTATTCTGTCCTACATTCAGTCAGGATTGGTCTCCTGGTTAGTAATATTGATCTGCTAAGAATCTCATTAGTTTTGACCAGCACTTTAATTTTGAATGTCACATCTCTAAGCTGGCTCAGTTCTTTCTGTTAACCTAACCTATGTGGACAAAAGTACACATTACATCTACAGGAGCTACCTGGCCATAGAAACCCATGCCACGAAGCTCCCAACACTAAGTTCTTGTGCTGATGTTAATTCCAGACGGCGTTTGGATCTATACAGTTATTAAGTTACCAGAGTGTTGGACACGTTTACAAACTGTGTGCCTCAGCACTCAGAGACCCTGCTCTGTAACAGTGTATCTGCAAAAGGATGTGAATACTGATGTATATGTGGTATTTTTGCTTTTCATTTTTAATACATTAGCAAGAATTTGAAGCAAATTTTTCTTACTGGTGTAGGTGAAAAATGAATTTAATCCTAAATATACCCACTTTGCTATACTACCATTCAGAGATGACTGTGGAATATCTAGGTGGATTTCACAAACAGACTTGTTGCTACTTGTAATAATAATGGATTGCATTTATATAGCCCTTTTTGGGACCCTCAAAACGCTGTACAATTCCACTATTCATTCACTCTCACATTCACACACTGCTGGAGGCAAGCTACAGTTGTAGCCACAGCTGCCCTGCAGACTGAAAGCCCCTCTAGCCATCACTAGTAGGCGGTAGGTGTCTTGCCCAAGGACACAACGACCGAGACTGTCCGAGCCGGGGCTCGAACCGGCAACCTTCCGGTTACAAGACGAACTGCCAACTCTTTGAGCCACAATCGCCCTTGTGCATCCTATTACAGCAACACGGTGAAATAGTACATGTATAGTACTTTTCTGTTATAGGTCAGCACTCAGGGTACTTTCTACTACAAGCCTGGTAGTAGAAAATGGTGGTTTTGATTTTCAGGACCGAGACGCTCTCATGACTCATTGAGTGACGCTACTCACCAGCCAATCAGTGGCATGCAGTCTGACAACGTCACATTTTACTTCCTGCTCGTGCCAGGTCCTATGACTTAATGGAAAACAGTGAAAAACGTGGCAAACCGAGCCAAGTCCATCCGAGTAGGTACTAATGGAAAAGGGACTTTAACATATTTTTATTTTTTTGTTAATTCAAAAGTCCTGTATAGCCAGGATACTTCTTATGTCTCTTGCTTAATGGAGCAGTTGGCCTCTCTGATGATCAGATTTGGTCATTTTATTTTATTTTAAATCTAAAGGCTTTTTAGGATATGGCACCTAAACTTTGGAACAGCCTTCCTTATCCCACTGGTTTGGCTGAATCCCTGGTTCACTGTAAACACCTGCTGAAAACACAGTTTTGTAGATTAGCTTTTTCTGCTTGTTTTAGTTCTCCTGGTCATGTGACTGTTTGTGGTTAAACAGTTGTCATTAACCAACGGCAGACATCTATCTATGGAAAGTAATCTTTTAACAGATGTAACAGATCCTAACCTAAAAGTCTGATTTTAACCACCCAGGCCTATAAGGCACATCACTCCAGACAGCACAGCGACATATGAAAAGCTGTGGCTAACTTAGAGGAACAAAGACACATCAGAAAGAGAACACTAAAGAGAAACCAAATGATTTACATTATTCATAATGGGCACCACAGTCATTCCCACTATATCTCATTCTTTCTGTAATCTTCATACCTTTCATTTTCCACACTTTCAGACTCGAAGGTTACCTTCTCAGGGTTTTTGGGGCCATGAATAATACATGGTGAACATTCAAATAACTGTACATTCAAAACAAGCTTTATTATTACCCCCCTTCCTCCTTGTGTCTTGCTAACCTCCAGCTCCTGCACTCTCCTCTTTGACTGTTTCAGGAGGAAAGAGTTAAGCCGTGGGATGTAAGTGTAATGCACACTACCCCAGTGAATTGACTTTAAACGGGGGAAAGAAAGTCAGAACACGGCAAACGGTTTTGATTTATGGGAGCAGAACCACATTTGATATTCATTTCCGCAGCTGTGGCCAGCTAAAAAAACAGCCTGCAAATAGACCCATACTGACAATGGCACAGTGTAGCCCTCCTGTGTGTGTGTGTGTGTGTGTGTGTGTGTGTGTGTGTGTGTGTGTGTGTGTGTGAGAGAGAGAGGCCATGTGTGTCTTAGAGTCTGCGTGCGTCACTCCTATTTTAGGAATGTTTTGGGGCTCTTTCAGTCAGATTCGCCGCAGATGTTTCTGATTCGCCAAACACACATAATAAGTAATTATTGAAAACACCTTTCGGTTGCCCAGGGTTGTGTGGTGCTTCATTTTGTGTAATCGAAGCTGCGGTTTTTTTTCAGAGAGGTGCAGGATCCAAGAGTTTATTGAAAGCCAGAAAAACAGCCCCGCAGTCAGAGTTTCCTGAGAGAAGAGAAAAGGGAGCTTAAGGAAATATTCCCGCCTCAGTGAAAAGACAGAAAGAGAAAGGAGAGGGAGGGAGGTCTGGAGATGGAGAGATGGAGAGGGAAGGATCAGCAGCAATCAGAGCCAGCCAGGTGGAAAGAGATGAGGAGATTTAGGCTTTAGAGACTGAGGGAGGAAAACTCATCATTGACTAACTAAGACTCCAAATTAGCTATAACAGCACATAAACTGAAACATTTACTCCTGTTAGTTTCCTATTATAAGAGATTCATCATTTTAAGTGTTACCAAAAGTCTCTGTGCAGGGGAAAACTGATGAAACATTAAACGTAGCGAAAGTAAACCGCAACATTTGTGAAATGTCAGATTCAGACTAAGTTGTGAATCATATTTGAAATTCAAAACATATGAAGAGTGTCATGAACCTGAATGCTAGTCTAATAAAAGATGCACCCTGTCTCTGAAGGCCTGGTTTCGCTGTTGATTTAAAACGGGAAAAACTGATAACGTTACATATTCACACAGAAGTTTGATGAACCTTTAGAACATTGAGAGAATGTGGACTATTAGTGAACTATAATAGCATAAATATAACACAGTTTCTTTGAGTAGCCCTACTTGCTTACTCTTTATGCTAATCATTAAAAAAGCCAAACTTCTAATCTAAATGCTGAAGTGCTTTGAGTGATTATTAATGTCATGTTTAATTAAATTTGTAGCTGTTTTGACCTGTTGTCATGGGTGACTGTACAGATTGACAGGTAAGTACTTCACTTCTGTTTCTTTGCTAGCCAAAAATTAGCATACTTTGCTAACTAAGCAACCAGGTAGCGCTAGCGTTGGCAAACTGAAAAACTTGGAAGCTCATACAAGCTAATAGGTGATACCATAGTGTTTTTTAATCTGTTAGACACAGTGTCTTCACAGACAGAAGTAAAGGAAGCAGTCAGAGTTGATTGTTATTCACACATCAGTTAGCTGGTGGTATATTTGTGCTAAAAAAACTGTCTGTCCTCAATAGCATTAGCAAGCTTGCTAACTGACACGTTGTCAAATGATGTTCATGTTCAAATGCTGATAGGAACCTTGTTGCTTTCTCATATTTGAGATATGTTTTTAGTAATTCCAATAATGCTGAGAAAGACAGCTAGGGTAAAGAAATATAGAAGTGGTTAGCACCAAAGACTTATATCTCTGTTGAAGTGATTGAGAGGTCACAGAGAGGTTTTTGCCAACCACTGAGGAGTAAACACATTTAAAATTGTAACTGGTGATTGCTAGGGAGTGACAGGTCTTCAAGCCTGTGTGACTGAAACTTTAGCATGCAACTGCCATCAACGGGGAATAGACCTTTTTACCTGAGGATTGGCAGTTGCCAGATCGTTGCAGAATGCTTTTTAGACCAGTGTGACTGGGGTCTTATTCCTTTATTCCCTTTTCTTTATTATTCCTTATTCCCTTGAACTTCCACTCTTGCCATGATTGTTGCCATCATGTCCAAAATGGTGAAAATGTACCAAATTACAAGTGCCAAGAAAAAAAAATGCAACTACCTTCATCTCTGCTGCAGACGCAAATAGATTTGCTGTGTATGTTTGTCAGCACAACATCACTGGGTAAAACTTGTCTCATTTTCCCTCTTGATGAGCTCTTTGTGGCAAGACCAGAACAACGGCCATCTTTAGAGTTTACAAATCCTCCCACAGATTTCTACTCAGGATTCCTTGAGCGCCACGTCTCTCTCGCGTATCTGTGCTAGCACGTTCCCGCCTCTTTACTTATTTTGTTGTGATACTTTCTGGTGTAACCAGGCTTTTATAGTATCCATTACTCAATTACAAGTAAATATGAAAGAAATGCTATGAATATGTGGAATACTTTGATTTAATTACAGTATCAGTTCATTCTTTTTGTGGGCTTTTTCTCCTTTTCCCGCCAGATGCATTTACTAGTCACTTTGGAACAGTGTTTGCACAAGCTTACATGTCTACAAATTGATGTCTGTGATTCTGCATGCGTGCATGCGTGGATGTCCAACTGCTTGTTCTCTATGTGGGTGTTTGTGTTCTTCGTGTGTGCATGTCATTTAGATGGAGAGAGGGGGACTGAGAGGTGAAAAAAGAAAGAAAGAGGGGGAGAGAGAGCTTGGAGGCGGATTGGATCTGATTACGGGCTGGAATGGCTGGGAGGGTTTGTGGTGGAGCGCTTTCTCAATAGTGCATTCCTATGTGCGTGCCGAGGCAGGATCAGCAGCTCCACTCTGGCCTCTGCCAGAGGGATTGAGCAAAAAAAAAAAAAAAGGGAAGAAAAAAAAGAGAAAAAACAAAGGACGTCGTCAGAACAAACAGCTTGTCAGGACTCACATTTAGTGGGCTCTTGCTAAATAGCAGGATAGAAGATGAGTCATTCACACATCCAGTGCCAGCCTCCATCATACTGGAACATAGTTTTAACAGGCCTCCTGTGTTATATGAGGCCTGCTGATATTGTTGAAGATAGGACCAGGATGGTGTGTATTGTTTCTGAATGCTCAGTGGATGCTGAATTTTACATGCCCACTGAAAGTGTCAGCAATGAGTGGAGTGACCTTTAAAGAAGGAAGCTGACTTTTTTAGACGCCCAATGGTTTGCGTGGGCCAAAATTGTGTGTATGTGTGTGTGTGTGCGCTCCAGCAGGAAACTTTTGACAACTGTAGAAATCAGCACTTTAGTCAACACCTGTATGCTAGCGTGACCCCTCACTACAGGAAAATTCAAAGACTCACCTGCTCTGTTAGGGAAAATGCTAAATGTCGCCAATGGGCACCTGGCATCACATGCACATGCTCACACACATGCACCCACACAAACACCACTTAACAAATCTGACCTTTGCCTGTCGGTTTCTTGGTCTAACCGTCTGGTTTGCTATTTTGTCAGTTAACGCCAGACTGTTTCTCTTCCTGTTTCTCCAGATTCACCACTTTCTCTCTTCTCCTTTCACACACACGCACATGCGCACACTTTCGAGTGCTTCCTGTGCATCAGGTTCAGATTTTTGACACAACTCAGTGAGCAACGCAGAGGTTCCCATGCCTAAAACTGATAAGGAGGCCTTTCTCCTCCTGCCATCTCCTTTCTCTCTCTGCCCTCTTCAGTACCAGGCAGTGTGTGTTTGTGTGGATGTTTGCATCAGACAGCCGGGAAAATTGAGTGGGAGGATGAAGAGGTTGACGCAGGCCTTCGCCCAGGCCTTTTGTTCCCTCTGACTGTTTCTGCCACCGTCGCTGCTGATGATAAACACCTCCACAGCCTCACAAAAGAAATCTGCTTCTCCACCTCCTGCTTGCCGTGCAGTTTGATTTACTACTCGAAGGAAATAACATTAACTTGTCTGCGTGCCCCTCCCTACCCCCTGCTCCCGCTCTTTGTTCACAGGTTTGTTTACTATTCTCTGTATGGAAAATCCTTCAGGAATGTAGAGGAAGTGGGTGTTTCCTCCAGGAGCTTGAGTTTTTTTAATGGGGTTGGGTGGAGAAGAACAAGAGATGTGGGGAGGATGGGGGGCAGCTGTTCCAATATCCCACAATACTTCAGGTGGCCAGACAGGCAGGCTGGTGGATGTGTGTGCGTAGCTTCAGGTTACCTGAGGGAGCAGGGTCTATTTTTCATCGTTCCACTGGTCGCATTAATTAAAGGTCCAATAAGTTAAGCTTCAGTTCTCAACTGCAAGGAGGAGGCAGTGTGGGTCTTTCCACCGTCCTGTTTTAACAGAAAATACGATAATCACACAGTATTTTGATATAACCTTCTAATTTTTTCGAGATTTTACCTTTTTTCCAAGCACTATGAAACAGTGTTCCCTTTAACTACCTCTTTAGCAATGCTGAAAACAAAGATTGAGTTTGAAGGATGGAAAAAAGGACTTTACAAAACAAGCTCACCACAAAGTCCACTTCCCAGGTCAAGAGTAAACTTTTGGTCTTAGCTTTTAAGCTAACATGGAAAAGTGGTCAGAAAGAGCAGGAGAAGCTGGACAAAGGTGAGCACTTCTCGAGCTGGGAAAGGTAACACAATGTAACCAAAGCTTTGGCTGTGGGATCGCTTTGTCATATCAAGGATGTTTATTAAGATTATTGGGCTTTTGTGGCTTATAATGTAAAGGCAGAACACAAAGCCTCATCTCAAAATGCACATGTATATGGTTGGAAAGTATATTAAAATACCTGACAAATCCCAAATCACCTTAAAGGTATTAGGATACGCTATATTGGGGTTTTCTGAATGCCCAAGCCAGTGATTCTCATAGTTTTTCCAGCACTCCTCTTATCAGAAGCCAAAAAAAGTTCATGCCCACCCTGCCCATACCCCCATTTTCTTTTTCTTCTTCTTCCATATTTACCTTTAGTTTCTCTCCATAACTATCATCCATACACCAGTGCAGCATCCCACCAGGGGGGCTGCCTTACCAATGGCTAAGACAAACCTTTTAAAACACCTTGAAGTGGCTCCAAAAAATGTTTTTACATTAACAATGGAGCAAATGAGTACGTGCAGTATGGAAAGGTGTTGCTACAGGGGCAAACCCACAGAATAATTAACTAATTATAGAAAGCCCTTTAGCGTCTTTCCACTCATTGTTAAGCTTTTACAGCCTTGCAGTTTTACTGTTTTGGTTTAATCACATATCCAAGAACTGTCATTACCATTGTTTCCCTTGGCAACGAGCTGTGAAAGCCGCCTAAATCAGGGGTGGGCAATCTCAGTCCACGAGGGTCGGTGTCCCTGCAGGTTTTAGATCTCACCTTGGGCCAACACACCTGAATCACTTGATTAGTTCATTACCAGGCCTCTGGAGAACTTCAGGACATGTTGAGGAGCTATTTTAGCCATTTAAATCAGCTGTGTTGGTTCGAGGACACATCTAAAACCTGCAGGGACACCGGCCCTCGTGGACTGAGATTGCCCACCCCTGGCCTAAATAGTATTTCACTAATGGGTGTGTTTAAAAGTTTCTGGACACATGCTGCTGTTCTTTTCTTTCCTGCTCTAACTCCATTTCTACAATTATCATTGTGTTCTTAATGACTTGTGTGGTTGTCTCACTATACCATCTTGAGGTAAACATTTTTTATTACACAAACACATTGTGCTAGCTCCACTTCAGCTGGTCAACACAGTAGATACGTGTTTCAGACATTAGGCCATAGTGACATTTGTACCTCAGGAGTTTAAGCAATGCTAAAAGTGACTTACACTCATCAAGTGCTTAGAAACAGGCCTTCAAATGATTGCTAATATAGTTTTATTGCTGGAGATATTTTTATACAGCACACGCTTGTTTTCCGTCACCCCCAAGCAGTTGTGGCAGATGGCTGCCCCTCCCTCACTCTGCTTTGGCTTGAGGTTTCCTCCTGTTAAAAGGGAGTTTTTCCTTCCCACGATCGCCAAGTGTTTGCTCACAGGGGGTTGTTTTCATCGTTGGGATTTACTTTGTATTATTGTAGGGCTTAGAGTACAAAACACTCTGAGACGACTGTTGCTGTGATTCGGCGCTATATAAATAAAAATTGAGCTGAACTTTTAAAGTGCATCACCTTAATCTGTAAGGCCCATAACTAAATAAAGTGATGCATAATAGTCCTTATTTACAGACTTATAATAACTTATTCAATTACTTTCCTGAGGAGATTCTCAAAAGGTCAAAACCAAATCATTTAAAACATTTTGGTCATGACACTAAGTAGAACTTTAACAGGATCTTAACCTTCCTTTTGTTGCTTTAAAATGTTGATAAAAGAGTTACTCTTATTTGAGCCTTACGTTAACATATCTTTAATCTAATGGGCCTTTACTTTGTGCACTTAACTGTTTCTTATGTTTTCAGGATTGCAACTTTAAAGCATTAACATCTTCCTGTCTGTTCAAACTCCAATAAAACATAATCCACTGGAATCAATCCTATTTTACAGTAAACAAAATTGCTTGTCATGATGACAGCAAGTCATTTCTTCTTTTTTATTCCACGCAACAAAGTTTAGTCAGTCATTGTCTCCAGTTCATTATTGGATTTGACCTCTGACCCGCTTCTTCCTGTAAAACACACCTCTGAGATTACACGCACTCACCTGTGGTCACCTGCAACCTCCTTTGCTGACCTCTGACCTCTGGCGATTCAGTAGCTGCATGTAAACCTGCATTCAAAGATGTGTTTATGTTGAAGCGATTACACGAGAATGGAACAGCTGAGGAAAACATGGCCGTCGTAGCAGGAGTGCAATAATCATTCCCTGTCTCCTACTATGGAACTGATGGAACAAATTCACTCTATGAACATATGTGGGTCACAACCTTCCATTGTACTGGACGGTGCTCTCACTCCCACTTAAACACACACACACACACACACACACACACACACACACACACACACACACACACACACACACACACACACACTCCCAGTGCACTTCCACAGCATTGCCTTGTGAAAAGGGGCTGAATCATCTGGGCTAATGAGGACTTTAGATTGCCATGCCGCACTCATTCTGACTGTGTTTGCGTCTGCCTTGACCACTTAAGAGCCACAGCTGCCCACAGAAATGCCTGCATCCTGACTCTGTGTGTGTGTGTGTGATTTAGAGCCTTTAAAAGCAATTTATGTACCTCTTTTTGTGTGTTTGTTTCCACATTAGCCTGAAGCAGCTAATGCAGAGGGGGCTGAATTGCAACATCCAAAATAAAGCTCTCTTTTCAAAGTTCATTTGCTCTGGAGTGACTACCAGGAAAGCTTAGATGCTCCCAGAATAGTTAGAATAGTCTTCTGTGTGATGTCCCCATGTACCTGACACGGCCACTGAAATGAAACAAATCCCAACAATGCTTTTCAATCAGTTCCAGTCTGGTTTTATGTGCAGCATACTCAGTATAATCCCTGTGCTTTATACTCGTTTCAGTGGTTTGTACATGTGGAGTCTGCCTCTGCAGGGTGTGTGTGTGTGTTTCATATCTGTGTGTGTGTGAGAGCATCTCTCCAGGTTATGATCTGATCTCAGGTGTGTGATTGTGTTCGAGGAATCCAGCTCCTCATCTTCCAATCTGTTCATCTCTCAGCGCTCATGTAACAACAGATGAGAGTTCCACCCGTCTGCCACAGGTGATCACAGGACTCCTTTAACTGTTTTATGGAAAGCAGTCTGTCACACTGGTATGTGGCCTGTCTGTCAACGTTTAGCATAACAGCAAGACCACAGGTCCCTGCTTTTAATGTAACTTCACGTATCTGCTTTTATCTAACAACTTTACAAATAAGAAAAATTATTTGTGAATTGAAATATAACTTAACTTGTAAGGTAGAAAAAAAGATCCTCTCTGTATTAAAAGCTTACAAATGTCGATAAAAGTTGACTCCTCACACACAGATCACTCTGGAAAAGGTGGTAACCAAATTTTCAGTAGGTGTGATGTTTCCTAAATTGTTATAAAATGACTCCCTGCAGAATCTTAAAAACTTTGGGAATACTACATATTTTTATTTGGCGCCATTAACTGTTGTCACTGTTAACTGGTCTAGTACTTTCTTTAGTGACAAGAAACCCTCAAAGGTAACAGCATTTCCACAAGAGTTAGCTGCACTGGGTGTTTAGAACTGATGAGAACATACTAGCACATTATATTAGCAACTTCTTAGGTGAAACACCAGCGGTCAGAGAGTGATGTCCTCCTGGCAAGCATGTTAGCAGTCATGCTGGTTTGCTAACTTGGTGAACATGATTGCTAATGTAGCTCCTGAATGTCCAAGCATAGCCACAACAAACTAGCTAGCATGGTTGCTGATTCTTCTTAAATGAAGAACTAAGCTAAGTTTCATTTGCTTAAGCTAAACTTTGCAAGCAGCAGCTAAAAGAGGAGACTGCTGACTGCGCACCTCTTATTTACTTGGGCTGAGTAGCTCTGGCAGTCTGAGTCAGAGCTACTCAGCCACGAGAAGCTACTGACTAGCTTGGCTGAGTAAAGCCTTGCTTTTCCAGTCACTAGCAGCACATTGTAGCATTATGAGGTGGTTGTGTAGGTGTTTTGGAACCATTTAATTTCCAAAAATAATTCACAAACTTCACAAGAAGTTGCTAAAGAGGCCTGTTAGTGTATTAAATATTTCCTACTGCTGTCAGTGTTTATAGAACAATTATAAATTTTAGCTTAACAAGCTGGAAACTGAAAAATGCACACAATATTCACTGTCTCACGTTTAGTCCTTTCCTGTTGCACACCCAGGATGCATCGTGGAAAATGATTAAAATGCTTTAACGTGCTAGAATTAAACGAATGTTTTGATGTAGTGGCTCATGGCAAGGTGTGCTAATTAAGTTCAATATTAAAGTATAATAAATTGGACTTTGTTAACAGAGGTTTGAATGCGTGAATATCTAAGTTCACAAGAGTTTAAAGAGCTGTCAAAGTTTATTCCTACTTGTCAGACTAACAAAACAGTCTGCTGTGACAATGAACTGTCTTGTTTTTATTGCTGTTACTTTAATCCTCACTACTTTCACAGGGGCGTGAATGCTGCAAGTGAAAGTTCATTTCTGATTATATTTTTTGCATTACCGACTGTTTCAACTTGCAGGACTAAGATAGAGGATAAAGCTAAGGGAGCAGAGGCAAAGATGAATAGAGCAGAGTGCGCAGAACATGCAAGAATACATCAACAGTACTGTAGTCCCGGGTTCATTTCTATACTGGCACCATAAACCTTCAAGAAGCTTATGAAGGCCTGTTTCGCATGAATGTCATCTTTAAACTTTTTTTTAGGCTATGATATCCAATAGGTGACTGTGATGAATGAAATTAATTATAGTTCAGATTTATTTAGTGCCATAGCAGTTCACATGAAGAGCTATAATCCCATGGCCTCTTCCCAGCTAAATGGAACAGGGCCAGAGTTAATGTTATTAATTACATGTGTGTAACCTTTAATGACATCTCAATAAGGAGAGAACATTAGAAGGAATTGAACGTGATTTATTGAAGTACAGTTTAAGATTTGGATGGCCCATCACAGCAGAACAGGTCGGTAATAGGAATCAGAGCAAGACCTTCCGGAGTCTAGATGCTGGTGGTGGAGATGAAGGTTGAAGCTTGAACTGAGCCTGAGTGACGAGGGAGAGGTGGTGATGGCGAGGAGGTGGGTTGTATGGAGGCATCTGCAAGGGAGAATAGCAGATGGGCATTGAGATTTAAAGTACGCAGAGTGAAAGCTGATTGGCCTGAAGAAGGCCAGCAGAAAAATGATTGGACTAGACCAGTGATGTCACAATAAGCTTGACAGCATGGGAGAGTAGATCTTAGATTAAAGCTCAGATTAGCCGCCAGCACCTGGGAAGCGGAAAGATGTGTTACTATAGAGCTTCCTTACTGAACTTACTTATTAGCTTCATTTCAAAAAGGGTGAAAAATAGGTACCTCTTTAAAGTAGAACATAGAAAACACATAAAATGTTTAAAGTGAGAAATTGCAAAAGCCATTATTATTTGATGGCAGACACATGTCTCAAAAAAGTTGGAAGAGGTTTAAATGTCCTGGTCTGGTCTGACATAAGTTCCGAGTTGATCAAAAGTCCTGGATTGTCTTTGCCATTTCTTTCAGTTTGTGATGTGCCCGTGGTGTCCAATTTCCAAAAGGAATTTCAGATTTCATTTCTGGATGTTCAGATATGGTTTTTTCTTTGCAAGACACAACTTTAATCTGCATTTGTGGATGACACAGTGAGCTGTGTTCACAGACATTGATTCTTGAAAATGTTCTTGAGGCCATGCATTTTCTGAATGAATCATGCCTGTTTTTAAATGCAGAGCCTTCTGATTGCCCTAAGATCACAACTACTATTGAGGAATATCATTCTGAAATTGTTCCACAACTTGGAGACAGACATTTTTTGCAGATTGTTGAACATCTGCCCAGCTTTACTTTTGAGAAACTCTTTTTAAAGTGCTCTTTATATAGCCAATCAAGTTACTGACCTGTTGCCAATTATAATGTTCCTTTTTAGTACAACTTACTTTTCCAGCCTTTTGTTGAACTAGATATGTGTACATATCCAGTGCAATGTGTTCAAACAGAACTCAGAGGAGAGGAGGTATCCAGGGGGGGTGGCTGTGGAGATGTTGTCTTTAATAATTTTCAAGCCCTGCTTGAAGAGACAATTCACCAAGACTGCCTTGGTGTTTGAGGTCAATCTTGGATATAAAATAATGGTGAGGTTAGGTGTGTTTTGGATCAATAGGATTACTGTAATTGTCCAGCATGATTGCGGTGGCAGAACAGACTGGATGTGCATGGCTGAGCAGACCATGACCTAACGGTTGATGGAATTAAACACATGCACATGGTTGGAAATTAAATTTAGGAGAAGAAGAAAACAAAACCAGCCTATAATCCACTTTAGGATTATGATTGTCTGTCATAGCTTGTCAAGCAAACTGTGTGAATGGAGGGAGTCTTGTTTTGGACCGACCACTCTTACCTTCGTGCCAACCAATACACACAAAATCACAGGTAGAGCATTCAGCCACAGTGTTTACCATTATCAGATGGCTCTGTAATCTGATCTGAGAGAGCTCAAAGAGAGAGGGAGGAGGCTGAAGAGTTATGGCAGGTAGATAGTGAGGCCATGCTCAGGAAAAAGGTTTAGGGACATGTTGGTGGTTTAAGTGGGAGTGCCTGTAATTGCTACCTAGTGAGCCCTGTGGGGTAAACTCATGATGTGGGCTCTGAGTGGGTGTTACTGATTAGGTTGGGGGTGTTTCTATAATTTAACCAAAGCACTGACCACTGAACCTCTTGACAACTCAGTCCTGGATGATAAATCAGTCTAATCTTTGAAAGGTCAGAAACATCTGCCTTCTTTGTATAAATGTGGGTGATCACTTGATTTAAATGTATTCCAGGCAATGCACTGATCAGGCATAACATTATGACCGCATGCCTAATGTTGTGTTTCTCCCCGTTTGCTGCCAAAACAGCCCTGACACATCGAAGCATCAACTCCACTAGACCCCTGAAGATGTGCTGTGTTATCTGGCACTAGGGCTGCGTCGATTTGTCACGATTATGTTGACTATCAAAATTGTCGATGACTAATTTAATAGTCGACGTGTCGTTTGAAGCTTCGTATGATCCTAAAAGATGCAGGAATAAGTAGTAGGATTTAAGAGTGTAATAACAGACTGAAACAGAAGATGGCAGCACTGCATCTACAAGGATGCCAGCTGCTGTTAAACGCCAAAGAAGAAGAAGTTGCTGTGTCCGGTATTGTAGCTCTGTCCAAACTCAGGGGCCGCATCCTTCAGAGGCCACATTTGTAGGCCAATTACATGACAGAGACGTGGCGAAGGCTGTTCAAATTCGTAGACTTCTCTAAATGCGGCCAACAAATGGGTCCTCCTTTCCCCCAGATTTGAAGGATGGGTCGGGTGTATCCTTCGTGACCCAACCTATCCCAGAATTCATAGTGCAGCCCATTGTTGGTGCTTTTGGCCGTGGACAGGAGTCAACATGGGCATCTTGACTTTAACTCGCCTGTTGAATCAGACTACACAGGCCAGCCTTTGCTCCCCATGTGCATCAGTGAGCCTTGGCTGACCATGACTCTGTTGCTGGGTCAACACTGTTCCTTCCTTGAACCACTTTTGGAGATGCTCTGACACAGTAATCTAGCCATCCCAGTTTGGCCTTTTCAAATTCACTTAAATCCTTATACTTGCCCATTTTTCATGCTTCTAACGTCAACTTTGAGGACAAGATGTTCACTTGCTCCCTAACATATCCTACCCATTAACAGGTGCCACGATGAAGAAATTGTGATATTTTCACCTGTAGCATTCGCGTCTTTCAACAGACAGAATGACTTCTACATGAAGCTTGTAGAAGCACTTGTAGCAACAATAACTTGAAGTGCTTGTTTTCTGTATTTTTGGAATTTTGGCCCAATTCAGTTTTATTTATACAGAGCCAAATCACAACAACAGTCGCCTCAAAGCGCTTTATAGACCCTACAATAACAGTACAATAATACTTACAGAGAACAACCCAACAGTCATATGACCTCCTATGAGTGAGCACTTTGGTGACAGTGGGAAGGAAAAACTCCCTTTTAACAGGAAGAAACCTCCAGCAGAACCAGGCTCAGGGAGGGGCGGGGCCATCTGCTGCGACCAGTTGGGGTGAGAGAAGGAAGACAGGATAGAAGACATGCTGTGGAAGAGAGCCAACGCTTTTGCAATGTTGCTTCAGTTCAATGAGGTTTGCAGGTGCTGCCATAGCATGTCAGCCAGGTTGAGGTCTAGAGTTTTAATGGTTCAATGCAGGACTTTGATTATTTTCTTTTTCATTCATTCTGTTGTAAATTTTCAGTGTAATTGGGATCATTGTCCTGGTGCATGACCCAGCAGATGGACTCAAATTTGACTCTTGAAAAACTTTGGTGTATAGAGTAGCTGGTGGTTGACTCGATGATTGCAAGGTTCCTGACTCCCACGTCTACAAAACAAACCCAAAGCATCACCTCTCCACCGCCGTGCTTAATGATACAGTATGAAGCATTTTTGCTGATATGTTTGGTTTTTACCAAATTTAGTGTTTTCCATTATGGCCATTTTGAGCTCGTCTGTCCAGAGGACATCACTCCAGAAGTCTTGCGTTTTTGTTCAGATGCAACCTTGCTAACATAAACTGTTATTAACATGTTATTTCTTTCAGAGAGGAGAGGCTTTCTCCTTGTGGCTCTTTCAAACAAGCCATACTTGTTTAGCACTTTTCTAGTTGTAGTTTCTTGTGAACTTTAACATATCTAGCGTTTGTCTTGTTTTTCTCAACTATAAACTCTTAGGCCTTAGTTGAGTTTGCTCTGACCCAGCATCTCCTCCCACCGGGTCCCACAATACAGAAATGGTGCCAGGGGAAGTGTAGCTCGGGTTCATTGTGTTTCCAGCATGCCACATCCACAATGGCATGAAAGACGTCTTGCTGGGTGAGACGGGTGAGGGAGGAAACCGAAGCAGCTGGAGCACACTCACCCGAGCGGTTTTCCATTGCAACGAGAAAAATGTTTCACTTTTGTCTTGCTGTATCGTAACAATAACAATAAGAACTCAGAGTTGGTCACAATGCTTTTTCCTCGATCCCAAATATCTCACATTCACAGAGAGCTGTTGTTGTCGCCGGCTTTCATCGAGCCATTCATTTCATGTCCTTGCTTTCTGCCTACGTCACAATGATTTAGGCTCTTCATGCTATTTGGAGAAATAATGATGTGATAGTATCAATGAGAAGCAGAGAGGAGGCTGGAATACAAGACCACAGACTGAGCTGACATTTCCTCGGATCACGTTTGTTGTTGTACACCCATAAACAAACAATATAATATGGTTAACCAATGAAGTGACCACCCAGGTTTAGGGTTTAACTTCGTTCTTGGAGAAAACCCAACCCATCCTGTAATATGTTCCTTTTTTGGACAACAGTTTCCCCACAGAGGCACATGCCAGCTCATATTTTTATGTGAAATTACTTTAAACATTATCCTATTTTCTTATTAAATGTTTTGAAAAGTTTAAACAAATGTTTGTATCTGCCCCTCATTCTTGCACAGGTTTTGTTTCGGAGCTCGTGGCCTGTTTTCTCCTAGAAAAGACACACGCTTACTTAATCCCACCTATCTCTGCCCAGGACAAGCCTAAAAAAGATTCTTTTATTTTAAATATGTCACTACTTAACAGTGAAAAAAGTTCCTTTTAAATACTTACCTTTCTGTCCTTTAAATCACTGCTTACTCTCCTTGTTATAAACGCACTGCATACATTTTAAAGTCTTGAGTGTGGTATTAGAGCCTCAACATTTCTTATTTAAAGTGACTTTAATGTCAACAATTAACCAACAAGTAAAGCTAATGTTGTCCTTTGCTAATAACTAAACTAGTGGAACATAAGTTAACATTTTGTTAACTTGAAATATGCTGAAATATGTGCAAAACACAAGACATAAATATATATATAATTTAGAATTTGTTACATGCTAACTTTATTTGCTTAGTATACTATGCATTCTCATGTCCTATGGATAGTCCCATATTTTGCCAATATCTGAGTTTTACCCACGTTTAGAATGAATTCCTTACATATTATTGTTAAATTAGGTCAATATTATGTATTTTTAAGTACTAAAAAGACTAATAATGTTGAACAAATTCAATTTAAGACATTAAATTCTGAATATATGCTCTGATTTACATTTTATTTTTGCATTTTGATTGCATTTTATTGGTCATTGCATTTAAACAAAACTTCAGTATATTATAAAAAATGATTGCGTTACCTAAATTGTGCTTCTCTGATAAAACTAAGTCACTGTTTCAAAAAACAAAACAAAACAAAAACCAGAGTGAAAAAGTGATCTGCCCTTGTGATTTGGACAAAGTGCAGCACGCATCATTAAATAGGAAGAAGATAAATAAGCATAAGAAAATAAACATGCCTCTGTATATTTGACATGAAAGCCTCCACTGTTCGTGCAGACAGGTTATACAACAAACAAGACCCGGTTCACCTCAAATCTCTGTTTTATAAGGTCAACGACGACTGACTGTTGTTGTTGAGGTTTGATTGATTTAAGCAAATCGCAGCAGAGGGTGTTATTGTGGGTAAGTGAGTCACCCTCATTTGGGCAACCGCAGGCCTGTTCATGTCTCAGAACTTCAGTTGGTAACCAGTAAAGTCAGTTATGAGTTCACATGATGTGACAGTTATGCACATGCTGCATGCTGTTGTATAAAAGAGGTGAGGGTGTGCAGCATTGCTCAAGCTTTGTTGAAATCTGTCTCTTGTGGAAGTGAAGATCTTAAATGTATCAAATTGCACGTTAAAACCCTTCTTGTTTGTGTGTTTGCTTGCTCGGTAGAACAAGGCAGGGCAAGCTGCAAGAGCTATCAAGCTAGCAACTGGGTACGAAATACATGCACACAGAAACAACTTTAGATATGCACGATTAATAGAGCTGCACTGCTAAAGACGATGCATTGCTAAAGGAGAGCTAATATCATTTATTCTCCATGCATCAACAAACAAAGATTAAAAAAAAATGCCTTCAAAAGCTTTAGTTGTGAAAAGGCATTGAGAACTGTGGATTTATCTTCCATATGGATGCAGGCTTATATTCCTTTACACATGAATGGAGAAGAATAGCACTAACAGCCACACCTGCAACTAAGGTTACATAATATTTAATACATTATATTACCGCATATTATCTGAACAACAGGACACCTGCTTTTTCCATTTTTAAAAAAAAGATTTACAGTCAAATGAGTGCATCAGCATTAGGGCTGCCACAAACGATTATTTTGATAGTCGACTAGTCACCGATTATTTTTGCGATTAGTCGACTAATCCGATCATCATCCATTGGACGTACAGCGTACAGCTTATTGCACCAGCAGCATCTGGTCTTATATAACTATCATTAGCTTACAGCTTGAAGTGTTTGTGCTAACTAAAAACAAAGACAAGATGGTAGTTTATTAATTTTTAATGAAATTTGCAGATTGTTTTGGTGAAGTTTAATAAACTCCTTGCTTTCTAAAATATAACAGGACACCGGAGTATATTCTCCAGCGTCTCACACTTCTGATAATCAGCTGTCTGCTTGACAGTTTTAGCTGTGAAAAAACTATAACTTTAATCTCAGCCAAACCGATTTACTCAGGAACAAATAAAATACTAAAGAAAGCCAAACAATAACATTTTTAAGTTATCTAAGTGACTTATATATATGTTTAACCTGAGTAGCGAAAGACGGCGGTGGGTTTGAAAACGATTTGCCGGGAGTCCGGTGTTCTCACGGCTCTAGCCTTCCCCCCGCCTAGCTAACGAGCTAGTGGGTAACAGACGTCTCCGAAAACGTCGGAGCGCTTTTGAAAATATGTGGTGTCTTGATAAACTGAGCAGATATTTGAGGTTTACACAGCTACATTCTCGCCTGAAAATATGTTAAACGTTTATTTTGTGACCCAGAAAGAATAATAAGAGTAACATTAAAACTAACTAGCTGCCGCCATTGTTGACAACTGCGCTGGGCTGCGCTATGAATTCTGGGACACAGCTTCTTCTTCTTCGGGATTTAACGGCAGCTGGCATCCTTGTACATGCAGTGCTGCCATCTTCTGTTTCAGTCCGTTATTACACTCTTAAATCCTACTACTCATTCCTGCGTCTTTTGGGATCTTACAAAGCTTCAAACGATGCGTCGACTATTAAATTAGTCGTCGACGATTTTAATAGTCGACATAATCGTGACTAGTCGACTAATCGTGGCAGCCCTAATCAGCATAAGATCGCACTGTAGAGCAATTGTATTCCTTGAAAATGAAATGAAATTGTATATTTTCACATAAAATCATCTTAAATATTGAGAAGTTTCCCATTTGTTTTCTTCCTCAACCTATTCAGACATGTTTCTGTTTGAAAGGCAGACACCTGTTACTAATGCCTTTGGCATAGTAGAGTTCAGATCTTTAATTTCAGAGTCCACCAATCACTGATGTTTTAAGGTCAAACATGACACACTTGACTCCTCATCTCTCTCTCTTTGCAGCAAGTCTTTGCAGTTATAAAGTGCAAATTGATTGATGGGCAAGCAAGAGCAAGCTCCACATCAGCCTCAAGTGAACCTCGAGGCCAAAAGCTGGTATGCAGACGTACACACATGCAGATTTATAGCCCTGGTCCCAGAGGCATGAGTTACTTTCTGTCTACCCCCTAAGACATGGTCATGCACTCAGTAAAATAATGACTCTTTGAGCAGCAGTCAGTGATTGCTGGCCACAAAAACTTCACTTCAGCTCAGAATTTATGAGAGGAGTCATATTATCTGGCTTTCCCATAGGACACCATCAGGCCCTGTTAATTAATGGTATACAAGCTACCTGGGGTTTAAACAGATAATGGCTGTAATCTAAAAAGATTTGTTGGATGCAAGGTTAAATCCAAAGATTGCAGCTGTTTTTCACTGTTCATGTAGCATAGCAGGAGTGAGCATGTGAACAGCCTCACTCTACAGCTGCCCTCGGGCTACTACTCAAAATAAGAATGAAGTTACTGAACTGCTTTGTCCAGATCTACATCTCTGTAGTCGGTCTGATATAAAATAGACTTAATTGTGTCCTGGCTCGTCTTCGTTATGTGTGTGACGATATTAAAACCGCTTAACAAAACAAAGGAAACTTTAATTCTATACGTATAATTATCGCTTGAGCCCTGCTTACCTCATCTGTCAGGGAATGACTTGAAGCCAGTGGTGTCACATTTAGCCAAAGTAAACCTGCCCTGATTGTTTGTGGATCAACCAGTCTAATTAAACAAGAGCAAATCTAGTCATGTTTGCCAGGAGCAGGCTGAGTCTTGTTTAGCCTCACCTACAGCAGAGTTCAGTAGTTCTGTAATCTGCCTGGTGCTCAGAAGCAGAAGGGATTTCCTTTCTGCTTTATTGGTGTTTTCTAGAAGATGAGCCTGTTGGACACGTTTAATTGCTCGAAAGTAGACATCATATTTATAATCATCATACTGATAATCATCATGCTGATAATCATCATGCTGATAATCTTGCATCACATTTTTTATTCTAATAGCTTTTCTACATTTCCTAAGACTGTTTCACTACAGGCTGGCTATTGTCTTGTATGTTGATACAAGACATTTTTATATTAAATCATATATAAACCTATATAGTTTTTTGTGTCTATGAAATCCTGCTGCAGTTATCAGCTATGTTACTGCTCTGATGCAAGCTACATTATTATTAGTGGTAAACCACTGGTGGGAACCACACTTGCGTCTCATTTAACAGACAAAACTTAGCAGTAAGGAGGCTAAGCAGGCTGTAGCTCACAGATCAGCTACTCTATCTTTGAAATGTGATGGTCATGGTAGATCACGGTCATTATTTAAGCTTTATTAGTCTGAGCATGTACAAAGCTTGGTACAAATTCAGACGCATGTTTGACCGACTGATAGCTAAAGGTAGGTGAAAATATTCAGCAACAGAAGTCAATTTGGAATAAAATTACTCTGTGACTCTTGCCTTATGGATGGATAACACTATTTAACTTGGACAAAATAGTGCTATCCATTTAGGGACAATGTGTATATAAGAAAAAAGTTGTAAAGTGCTTCACAGTGTAATATAAAATAGAGAGAAAAATGCATAGATATAAGTAGAAATAGAGCAACTAGAACTAAATAAAAGCAAACCTGTACAGACATACAGTATCTTAAAAGATTTATATGTGATATATAAATCTCACAGCAATCATTATAAATGCTTGAATTTTCCAATATTCAATTTTTATATGAATCGGAGTAAGCTGAGCAGAAGGCTTGGTTGATTAGAGACAGAATGACCCAGCTGGGTAGACTCCAGACCTCCATGATCCTGAACTAGATAAGCATGGATGGAGTGAGTGAGTGAGTTTTGGTGACTATTTACTCATGCCTTGATGGCTTAGGTATTGTTATATTAATATGTTTGTATAACACTTGAAAATTATCTGTTGAATTAGCCTGTTCTGTGGATCTGTCCTGATTCCCGTTTGCGTTAGGAGGCAGCAGGGTGGAGACTAGCGAGAAGCACTTTTCCAACGGTGACAGGATCCGTCAGCGCTCGCCAAACCCAGGAGGAGATAGAATCAGTCAGCACGGGCCGAGCCTGGTGTTAGACAGCTAGCTTACTTACTTGCTCAGAGCCTAAAGTCTCTGTTTGGAAGAAGGGGGAAAGTTCTCAGCACTTTTCAGCAGCTTCACTGCTTTTCCGTACACTAGGCCTCTTCTTTCACCATCATCATCATCGCTGTGTGGATTCCTGCCGACGGTCCAACTTGTGAGTGACACTGGGGTGTTGTATTCATGAGCTCTTATTGCTTTTTCACACCTTTGCATGTGCGTTAGTTTTATGCATTATGTTAGTGCGTGATCATCTGTGTGTGCCTTTTCTTGTCTAGTGTGTTTTTCTCTTTTAATGTGTCACAGTGTGTTTTTTTACCCAGCAGGCCGGCGGTATGGCTGAAGGCCCGGCCATGAGAAGCAGCAGGATGACATCAGGGGACAAACTGTACTCATAACAATGTTGGTTTCCACGTAAACGGCCAGCCACTTTGGTCCTGTCACCAGTGTCAACCCTTCTCCTCCAGGCAGTTGAATCATCATCGCATTTAGGGGCCTGTCTAATCGCATTGTCCGGCTAGCCTTGACCTCCACGCTGACGGCAAAATATCTATTTCACACTGACTTCCTTTTGTTTTCCATTTGTCTCTCTTTCTGTGTCCCTCTGCCCTTTTCCTCTCCTCTTTTTCCATCACTCCCTGTCTGTTTCTCTTCCTCTTTCTCCTTCAGCAATGCCTGTTTTTCTTGGCAGGTGAAGACTCACGATGGAGGTTTGGTCTCAGTGACACTGCACATTTTCCCCTCTCCCCTCGCTTCCTTGCTTACGGTCTATTCTCGGCCGATGACTCTGCGTCCTCAGCAGTTTAAAGGCGTTGCTCTCCCAAGGCGTTGAGCTAATTGATGTTCCATTTCCCCATCTCTACGTCACTGCATCTGAATGTGTGACTGATTAAGCTTATGTGTGCGCATTTTTCTTTTTCTGCTTGATTGTTCAATCACCTTTGTGTATTTGCAAAGGGGCGCCTTTGTACGTGCTCCCTCCTCTGTGAGTGCACACTTAGGTTGTCATTTTGTATATTCATATGTGCGGCGTGCCACTTATCATTGCATGCGTCTCCTGATTTAGGAAAACCTGACACGGCTGCTAGTGTTCCACAGTGACTGGAGCAAGTGTTATGTAATTAGACCTACTTCTATAGATGCTGCAGATGTCTCTCACTCTGTGTTTCAGTTTGCGTACGTGTGTGTGTGTGTGTGTGTGTGTGGGTGGGTGTTATGGTTAGCGATCCATCTCCCAGGCATCTGCTCTCTATTATGTTTTAATGGATGTCAGATAAGAACATGACAAACGGATACAAAATGCCTGAGAGACGCCTCAGCTGTCCCACTGGGGGAGCTCGAGTCTCGTTCAGGAGAGGATAACTCTCCCATTTTTCTCTCCTTCCTTCTCTTCCCACCAGGGGCCCAAAAACCAAAGCCAAGCAATTTTTGACGATAGTTTTTATGATTTGTGTTGGCTCTGCTTCTGTGCCAGATGGGTGGGATTTGCCACATAGAACAATAAAATGAGTGCCAGAACTATTAGTCAATCATTTTAAAGTATTTGAATGTCACTTTGTTGAACTTTTCTGTGACTGGGAACTTGACTTAACACTATTTGTGCTGTTTTAATGGTGTGAACCCCTCCTAAACTGCTGGTACTCCAAGCAGGTTAAAGTAAATGCTCAAAAATTATTTGACCACAGCTTTGTTACTCTGCCTGTTCCCATTTATAGGATAATTTTCTTTGGTCGTTTCTCTCTTCCACCATTTACAGCTGCATATTACAATCAGCTAATTACTTATAACAATAGCACTTCAATAGCACCAAGAAGCTACACACTAAAAAACACTTTTGGTCAAATTTCTTGATTAACTTCACTTATGAGGTGTCAAAATTTAATTACTGTAGGGTTCATTAGCTGGTATCTAACTTTTAGTTAGCTTCATCCAACTACAGTGAAGTTTAATGTATGCACGTGATAATGTATCACTGGGGTTTTCTTTATAATAATGGAACAATAAACATGGTATATCCTTGTAGTTTAAGCAAGTAATAGTCTAACTAGACAACACAATGGCTGGGTTGTGGCATTAGTTGTTTTAACAGAAAACACAGTAGTATAACATACTTTTCATAATTGAAAATTGCAAGACTAATTTTAAAAGTTGGTTCAAATGGGGTTCATGTGACACAGAGCTTTCTGGAAACCCAGCTGCTAACATCAGCCTGCACAGTGCTAACCCTAACCAACCACTGGTGGATGTTAAGAGGTTAGCTGAATATAACCAAATAGACAAGGAAAGGGTCATTGTGAGTTGAACGAAGGACAATTTTAGATCCAATTTCAAAATTCTGACTTGTTGAAAAGATAAGAATCTCAGAGTTTTGTTGTGGTTTAAAAAGCACAAGCAATGGAAATCTATAGCAGTTACTTATATTATGGAAAATCATAGACAATATGAACATAAATAATAGATGTAACTACATTGGAACTGAAGATTGGTTACCAAACTGCTTTTGTGTAGCCTTAAGATTAACCAACCTATCAGATAATGTGCCTTTAAGTTGTAGGATTTACAGAGAAAGAAAAAGAGACAGGACCCATTATTGAAGGTTAGAGAATCACACATTCTCAACATTAAATACAATAAACATGCATAAAAATAATGCAAGAGTTACAATGGTACCTTAGCTGATATTCTCTGAATGATCTTGCGACAACTTCAAAAGTAAAATTTACTCCTAGAAGAACCAAATTTTGTAACAGAGCTATTTGTGCTGTGCCTTTAATGGTAACCCCACCATTCTCCCTTTTACTTTACATCTCTCCTTTCTGTCCTATTTTTTCTCCTCCTGGATCACCTCTCATTTTTCCAGATGGTCTTTTCACACTCCATTCATTCTGCTTGGACAGCAGGAAGTCAAGCCTGTAAGACTGGAACATGAATGTGTCCCCATTGGATGTTGATCCACCCATTGGAAAAGAACTGGAACTCTGGGTTCTCTGGCATCTTCCAAGTTAACACTATCAAACTGGCTACCAAGCCAAGAAAATGAGTTAGGGTGTAGTTTACCTTGATTTAATACCCTTTTGGTCTGTTGCACTACTCTGCTTTTTTAAAACTTTTACTGGAACTTGATTTTCAAATGTGCAATTTAAAAAAAAAATCTTCATCTGGCTCTTGGTTTGGTATAAGGATATTATATCACTTGTATGGCGTATTATATGTCACCCAAAAATATATGTTACAAATTAAATTCATTCACACACATTCTCTATTTACTCCCTCATGATCTTTACCTTCACTCCTCCTCCTACCCAGCCACAGTCTGCTTCTCATTGCTGCACTTTGTTGGAGAGCCAGCATTAGAAGCTCCCTGTGGCCTCTTCAAATAAAGACAGTAATGCACATGATTTAACCAAGTGCTGTTCCAGTAACCATCTTCCTGACACAAATCAGTTGCACTGGTTGGGCTCCTGTCCCATGTTAGGACCCCTCTTTGAGCCAGGCTGGTATCCTGGAAACTACGTGGTTTATGACTGCTGAGTGTATGAAACACAGCACTGCTTTCGGGGAGTCCACAGCTCTTCAAGGAAGACTCCATCCAAACTGTTAGATGTTATAGCTAAATTCATGTTCGGGGTCCTATGATGCTAAAACCATGCTGCAGTTTTTTTTAATTATTAGAAGGGCTATTTTAAAAGTTAAAAACATACTTTTTATATCAGAGATAGGGTTCGGCCCGATTTAGGAAAAAATGACTTCTAAAGTTGATCTGGATTTTTTTCAGTGATTACTGAAAGATCAGCTACTAACCAGATTAATTCGATTAATACCAGGGGATTGATTTGTGCAGGATGAGGGGGGAATTTTCAGTTCTGGGAAAGTTATCCAATCCCTGCTGAGTCATATATTTGTGAGTGCATTTGTGGAACCTCTGCATGGTCACCGTTTGTACCGATGTAATCTAGTCATGCAAAGATTTTATTCACACATATGCAAATCCGTGTACGTGTGGACACAAGCATACTTGAATTTGAGTGACCCTGTGTTACTGAGTAAGCATGTAAACAGTGATTGCAACAGTTTTAACAAGCCTGGACTTGTGCAATCAGTGCAGATTTTGTGTGTGTGTTTATTAGTCAGAGGTTGGAGGTTGGGTAAAGGTGGTGAGAGACACCTAATCCACAGTTACAGAAGACTTAGCTGGAGCATTGCCAAGGACAGAGGTAATACTCTTTGTTTTTCATGTTGCTGCACGAGTGTGCGGCGAGAAGATGGCACTACTGTGATTAAAAAAAGGCACTTCTACATAATTTACTTTGTGCATCCCAGCTGAGTGACAAAGGAATAAAATGAGAATCAAAAACACGACTGTCACTGTTTCACTACATTTTATAGGATATCTATAATAGCTTTTTAAGATTGCCGTTACACTTTTCTTTTTTATGTTCATGATGATGTTCATTGTGTAAAGTCACAGGATTTCCTAAAACTGCATTTCCTCTAGTGACCACTTGAGGTTGACTCCTAAAACAAAGCAGTTCTCAGACGTTTTCACAGTCTGGTACAAACGTCATGGAGAGTTTCTACCCTTCATAAGAACTTTGGATGTTGTTAAAGTTTACCTTTGACTGACAGGTGTGGTAACAATGGCAGCTGTAGCTGATCAGTGTGTGTTAGACCTCACCTCCTCTTCTTAATGTAACTAGAACTAGACTTTTTTTTGTGTTGCTGGTTCGTACTGGGGCGTAATCTGACAAATAATAAGCCCTGAGCCCATCAAAGAAGTTTGCGCTCCAGTTTTAGGGAGTGAGATTCGATCATTTTATTAATCTGTTACGTTTCAAAATGCAAAGCTGAGAAACCAATGGTTATAACACATTGAGTACATACACCTTTATATACAGTCTATAGGAAAAGTTTAGAGTACCCCAAGACTGCAGGGTTTGTACCACTGTGAGAACTACCACATGTTACACTGGACAACTTAAAAAAAACAATTATTGATTTTTTAGTTATTCATCTCAAAGACAAAGCCATGCTAACACAAACAGAAAGAAATGTTAACACACTCGTGAAACACATTCTTATAACAAACAGCAGTGGCTGTCTTTGGTAACATAGTGACCCAAAGGACAAGCACTGGTTGCCTCAGACTCTGCTCACGATTCAATCTTCCTGTCTCTGATTATTGAGTTGTGGGCGTTCTCCATCTTTTGTCTGTGGTGGTTGGAAATGCAGATGCTTGATGAGGTAAACTTTTTGGAGTGTTTATAAAGAGGCTATAGGGGGCTTGTAGAGGATTATGCAGGATTTCCAAAGGATTGGTTTGGTTAATAAACCCGGGCTTGTTGGGTCCTGCATGTTGACAGAAAAGGGAATGCTGGTTTGCAAGGAGGGCAGCATATCTGTGAACGTAGAGCAAACAGGCGCATGCACATACCTTTGGGGTGGCAGTTGTCGTGGTGAGACCAAACCTGCAGCAAGACCTCTCTCAGTGTAATAGGCCAGCTTCTAAATCTAATAACAGATAAGTGGAAACTGCACAGCCACACTGGCACACATGTGCAAAGAATTATGCCCCCGCCCCCCATTAACCAGCAAACTATCACTGGACTCTGACAGCAATCATCATCAGAGAATGAAAAGCAGCAGAGCATAAAAAGAGGACCGCAGCGAAATTCTTTGCATCCTGCTTTCTTAAACGATTGGATGGAACCCAGAATCAGTGAGGGGTTAATTGTTTGTTCCACGTGCAAAAAACCCAACAAAACAAAAAATCAAGATGTTTTAGTTTGTTCATTGTAGGCCACATGTGGAGAGGGATGGTTTAAACTATTTACGCTATTCTGGGAAGAAACCTTATTACTTATCCCTCTGCTTCCTTACATATTTCTGGTCGTCCTCATTAAACACAAGCGCGACATGATTGTGGTTGACACTAAATATGATTATATGTAATGTCCAAAATCTAATCACTGTTTTTTTTTGCTTTCCAGACATTCCAGACAAGTCTTTTTTTCTCTAACCTGCAAACATGCACATTTGGATTAAAATGAAATATGAAACGAGGATAAGGCCTTCCCAGTAGAGCTGCCAAGTGTGAAGAGCCATATTGAATGACTTGCCTTCAATTCATTTATTCCACTGAAAGCGTAAGATGACTGACTGCTGGAACTTTCTGTGCCTTGGAAAGCCTCAAAACACTTCAAGTTTAACTGTAAGATTAAAAATCAAAAGAAAGAAAAAACATTACATTGTTCTTTATTAATAAAAATGTTAAACTCACAATGCACACGAAAACTTTCAAGCAACAAAACCATTGCATACATTTTATGTAGCACTCAGTCCAATAGAGCCCCTCTGGGATGTGGTAGAGCGGGAGATACACATCATGGATATGCAGCCTACAAATCAGAATCAGAATCTTTATTGTCATTGCAGCAACAACACATTGAACAACGTACAAAAGAAAAACAGTGTCATAGTTAACAAGCACCCTGTATGCAGACGCTGTGCTACTGTGCTCAGAAATGCTCACATTATCATAGATAGAAACATTAAAGTAGGAATTTACAGTGGAAACAAGTGATTTTTAAAGCAATGTCAGAATCAGTGCATCTACAGGTGCAGGAATTTTGCATTATGTGCACAATGTGCAAATGTGTGTTTAGCTTGGGTAGTATTACTACTACAAACACACTTAATTGGAACAAAAGACTCCAGGGCACCTGTGGACGCAAGAAGACACAGTGATCAGAGTTAAATCCCTGCAGAGAGACGGAGGGAAAGCAAAACAATGATGCAAAGAGACCAACACAGCAGAAACTTTACTTTTATTCTGTGTGATGCAAGTCGCTCGCCTTTTTAGACAAGTTCCTTTTGTACATTACTTTGTGAATAAACACAGACACACAAACACAGGCTTGTTTCAATTAAAGTCCCAGGGACGTCTCCTAATCATCCTATCATGACCTAATCCTAACTGTAAACCAGGCTTCATTATAACATTTTAGAATTTACATTATGGAGATTTTCCTCTTTATCCAGCAAACAAGGGCAGGCGTTCACAACTATTACACATAAACACACATGAATACACACACTTCTCCTCCCCGTTCCCTCATTTTGCAGACAACACTCAGCTGGCCTGGACTACAACCAGCAGCTCTGATTCCTAAAGTAAACACTGCTGAGATATTTCAACCTTATCACCAGCCACTCTCTTCCCTTTAAAACTCTCCCCCTTAACAATCCCAGACACACACACACACACACACACACACACACACACACACACACACACAC
>NW_005187463.1:2860867-2882199 GCF_000239375.1 Pundamilia nyererei | reverse complement strand
ACACACACACACACACACACACACACACACACACACACACACACACACACACACACACACACACACACATGCCATTCAAAGACTGTTGATAACTCTCTTTACAGTGCGCCTTGAAGTGTTTTACAGTAAGGGGTTGACCCTCGTGTCATTGATGAGGCCCTGGGTTGTGGCATTGTATTACCAATAACAACACTCGTTTTTTCTTTCCAGATTGAAGTCTTAGATGTTAGGACACAGTAGATAAGCACAGCAGATAATGATAAGCGTCGAGCTGATCCATTGATTTGAACAACATTCACCCTTACTTAAAGGTCACCTGGGGGGTAAAATGGCATATGTAAGCTATAATGTATCTCCATTAAAATGCCCTTGTCTGCTGTCTGTACTCAGCTCAGTGCAGTTAAAATCACTTGCAGCCCTTTACATAAGTATACCACCCATTTTATGTTGCTATGTGAAGTACTTGATGAGCTCTCTTAGGGAACTTTTCTTGACGTGTATTCTTAAAGAAATAAAGAAATAGGACATTCAGAGCTCTTCCTTGGATGTTGGCTGCCTTTAGTTCTGTTCTCTGATCCCACACTGATTCAATAATGTTGAGGTCTGGGGAAGCCAATCCATGGCTGCTGGAGCTCTACTGTGCAATTTTGTATCCAGGTATGCTTTTGCTGAATTGGCAGTGTGATGGGATCACTGTTATTCTGAAAAATAAAGCCATCACCAATCAGATGCTTTCCAATGGATCAAAATCTGACATTTTTGACCAGTTCCCCATCACCGTTGGCTGAAATGCAAGGACATGACGTCCACTGACTGTTGTTCTGCTCCAATTACTTTTTTGAGCGTGCAACTTTTTCTTTTGTCCTTCACTTGTGCAGTTTACTCAAATTTTGTAAGAACATTTTGTACCCCAGGCCAAAAAAAATATGCTTAATTTTTAGCAAAAGTTCTTTGGGAGTCTCCTTGTTAGTACTAAAATGCAGTTTTATGCATGCCAAACTGTCTTAGCATCTTTGTGGATTCAGCTAAAGAAATGGAAACAAATTACATGTTTTTTGTGACAGGCTGCTTAAGTGCTATGTGTGTTATGTGTAGCCACAACACTGGTTCATCCCTTGAATTTTCTGTACTTTTACATGTACTACCCAGATTTTGTTGCAGACTACTATCACCTCCCACGATAAAGGAGTCCAGCTCGAGAAGCACAGCAAAAAGCTCAGAGATTTGACTCGACCTTCAAACTGTCCAGAGTTTAACCCCAAAAGCAAAAAAAGCATGAAACACAAATGGCACATCTCCATAAAGTTATCTCCATCTCCATACTCTTTCAAACGTTTCCAGTTTAACATAGCATCTTGCTTTCTACTTCTATAATGTTCCCTGGATTACGAATTAGTGCCACCATCTGTTAATGTCAATAAGCTAACTCATAATTTTAGTATAATGGTTATGGTAAACTGGAAACCCAACTATAATTTATGTTTTCTTTTGCCGATTTTCTGAAAATGTGGTTAAAGTTTGAGTTGCATTTGAAATACAAACCCTGCTAATGATATTTGAAGACTGTGTCTAAATAATCTAGTGACATTTATAACTCAGGATAAAAACTTTCTGACATTCACAGATAAACAGTCGAATGTTCTAGCTTTCTTCAGCTATTAAATCAGCTGTTTACACAATGTAGTTTGAACTTGCTCTTTCAACACTTTTTGCATCACGCCAAGTTTCCAAGACTGTTGCGTCACCTGCTGACCAGCTGTGTTTTAATGGCATTTTTATTTATTTACTTTTTAAATAAAAACCAATCTAGGAGTTTCTTCACTCTTCCACTCTTTTTGAAAAATAAGTCCATCATATGCTGGCTTAAACTTCAGATTTAGCTAACATCCCAACCCACCTACATATGCCTATACCCTGTAACGCACCGTGCTGTCTATAGAAGCTTTTTTCACACTCTCCCAAAACAAGGCTCCCACTCACCCGCATAATTAGCATACATCTCACTATCACCTCCCCCATAGGTAACCCACCTTTTTACGTAGACTTATTTTGATTGGGTTGGAAATACAAACCGTTGCATCATCTCCTGTGAGATCTAGAAGACAAATATTTTGAAATCAAGACATTCGATATACTGCTGCTGTGCGATGCTCTTTTTAACCTGTGTTCTCTGCTGCATAACAACAGGGAAACAGCAAAAAAGCTGTTTTTCATGTCAGGATTTAACTGAGCAGTTTGTGTATGTTTATCTCTGTCACTGTAAAAGCACAGTTGCTGACACCTTGGACCACGAATCACCCACCATATCATGAATGGATGCTTTCTCACAAGTCACAATTTCATCTTTCAACGGTTCAATGTGTAGTTTGGGAGGAATACCACTTTTTTGCACTTTGGATGATCAAATAAAGCTCCATCACGATCGCGTATGTGCTTTGAGCGCCTCCACCCTTTCCTTATAAACGTATGTATGTGATGTGGATATCAGGTATAGGCTCTGTGGCTTCCTCGAGGAGCGGAGTTGGGCTGCATGTTTAGATTGAGGGGGTGCTGATGGAGAAAAGACTGAGGGAGGGAGTGAGTGTGAGGGGGAAAATAAGAAACAGCTGGTTGTGCTGAGTCGCTGTCAAAAAGGGACAGGGGAAAAAAAGGGGTGATGGTGTCACTGATTGAAGAGCTGCACAGCCTGAATGAATTCTTCTCCCATAGTTTGTCACTATCTGTTCCCTTACGCAACATTTTGCGTGTTATTTCTAATGGTGATCCTTTGTTCGAAGAAATCAGGCCTCCACTCAGTTATTAAATACCCTTCCTGGGCTGGTCTGCAGAGACTCGTTTTACTGCAACTCTGGATGAAGCTCAAGCTCTGAGGTCACTTAAACTTTTCCCTTCATGTTGAGAAACTCTAAGAATTTTACTACAACTCAAAATGTTAGAATGCACAGATTTAAGGAGTCATTTTCTTTGTTTTATTGTAATTTTGGACTTATGGTGTTTCCACATGAGGTATGAGTACCTCCCTTACTGGTATTCATTCATTTTGTCAAAACATTATGAAAAAGCAATCTGTTTGTTCTAGCTAATCGACACAAATTGACCTGTTCTTTAATGATAGGGTGTTTCCACCAACTAGCCTATTTGATTATTACTTCCAGACCCTAAAGTCAGCCTCTTCCAAGTTTTCCAACAAATACAAATATGTTTGAAGCTGTAACATTATTTATCGAAAGAAAAATCACAAAAAAGGTAGGACAGATGTTAGCAATGTCATCTCACAGAAAGACTAAGAACAAGGTTCATTGGTTTGGTGTCATGGGTCCAGCAGTCCTGGTGGGGGCGTAGGCTGGGATAGCCTCCAGCCCCCTATGATGCTGATAAGCAGATGTATGTATGGACGGATGGATGGATCCCTCTTTCTCTCTGCTTTCAGGTAGAGTTACAGGCTTCATGCCTCGCCCCACCCTGTCTTGATTGATAGGTTTTCCCCCAACCGGTTGGATCCCTGAACCATAACAGGCCTTAAACCTTCTGTATTTGACAAAGTCTTAAACTGTGTCTACACAGGAGCATAGCAGGAGTGATGTGGTGACCAGAAAGTGAGCTGCAGTGACAACATGAGGGGATAAAGTTAGCAAAAAGGGTAGGTAAATACATTAGAAGCTCATGCATATACAACCGCAGTCTGGACAAACTATCATCAGCGATGAAAAAAGGGTGAACAGTAAATAAGATGAGATAAAAAAATGGGAAATTATTGTGTCAAAGCAGCCAAAACATGAAAAATAACCAAGAGTCTGAATTCAAACAGCGATAATGGAAGAGGATTCTGTCAGCGAGTGATATGGACACATTCCAAGCTTTTAGTTTAACATTCAGGCCACAAAAACATTCCTTTGCTGTAACATGTCGGGGATTATACCACTTTTCATTCACAACAGTTCACATTTTTTATTAATACTCAGACAAACATCCCTGTCCACCAGAAAAGTCCTGAAACCATGCTTGGTAACACTGTGGTCCGGGAAGTGTAGCCACGTCTCCGTGAAACACATCAAACTACACTCATTGTATTCCCTCTGGGTCTTAATCAGTTCACCAAGCTCGTCCATCTTATTGTCCAAAAACCTCAAAATCAACATGATGATAGCTGGAACAGATGGTTTATCATTTCTCTTCTTAGCTTTTCACTTAGCTCCAGCTCTGAAAGTCTGTCGTCTCCGTAGCTCTACCAAGACTGTAAGCCTAAATCCGGGCAGAAGAAGTTATGGTGGTGAAGACTCTCTGTTGCCAAGAGTATAACACAAAGAAAAACCACTGGAAGACTTGCAAAACACAAAAGCAGCCATTTCACCTCGTGATGAAAACACGAGAAAATGAAAAGCAACTTTATCAGGTGATCACGTCATTAAAATAAGAACGAAAATAGATAAATCAGACAAACTACAACAATGGGAGCTGCTCTATCAGACTGCCACTCAGCAAGAGGCCAGGAAAATTTAAAAAATAAAGAAACTGATTATTGCCAGTAATTCAAGCATGCTCACTTTCTGTTTGAGGTCCAGAGAAAGAGATTTAGATAATCTGTCTGAACTGGCTTGTTATCAACCTGAACGGCATTTTCCCTCTCCTGTTGTTGCAGCAACATTGCCTTATTTCCAGGCCTCAGCTGTCAGCACAATGGCCAAAACGATTACTGTGTGATCCAAATCAGAGACTGGCTTATTGCCTCTAAGTTTCTAGTAAAGTTCAAATCAAGTCAGTCTATCGGCCCTCTATCAGACCAATGGAAAGGAACGCACACTTCTGAGACTTTGCAACACCAAGTGTAATAGTCCCATTCTGAGCCTTTTTAAAACTTGATTCATTTAAGAAGGCTAAAGGCTGTAAACACCAAATCCATATGGAAAAAGTTATTAATCAAGCAGCTGTGTAGCCGTGAATGTAATATCTGTGTTTTTGCACTCAATGAATCATCCTGTGATCCTGTGGGGATCGTGAAGCAAATATTGAGAACTGTGTTAGCGAACAGAGGAAGCAACTGAAGGACGGGGAAAATATATAGCTGTGTTGCAACGTTCTTGGATTCAGAGCAGGGACAGAGAATTGTGGGGTGACCTTTCACCCCTCACAAATCATAGAGGAGTGTGAGTTTGGTCCATTAGTGGCCTGTTTTTGGCTGTAACTCAGGGTTCAGGCTGTACAGTACACAGCCCTCCACCCCTCCTCCTCTCATCTCCCAATTCTTATTTTTACTCCTCATGATCACCCCGTGAAGCCCACCACCCCTCCTGAAACTGCCCCACACTCAACCCTATAATTTGGGTGAAAAATCCAGCGGCTGTTATTTTTATTGAATTCCCAATAATGTTGCTGAGATTACAGTTAAGTGCAGGCGACTGGAGCTCGCGGCTCTGCTGTGGGAGCCGTTCAGGGGCCAGTGGGATGCTGAGAGTGGTGCCAGGGCGGGAGGTGGGAGGGTCATTGGCTGGTTTTTACATGGAGCAAGGGAAAACGCAGGGCAACAATCATCACATTTATAGATGGCTCGCCGCGCTCTCTGGGGCCAAGGCAGACGCTGCCAGGTTTGAAGCCAGCCAGCGGGCTACTGGCCACTAATAAAAGGATTTCATCCACAGGGAGTTGTAAAGGCACTGCATAGTATGCAAAGATGTGTAAAGTGAGTGCATGCAGTGTATATTCTCAGTCTTATTTCAGCACGTTAAGAAAGGTTTTCTTTGATTATTTGGCTCCTTTGTGTTGGTACATTGTATCGCTTCAGCGCAGCATGACACTGATGACTCACGCGCCTTCCTAATATCCTGTTATATGAATTTTCAATTAATCATGCTGACTAGTTTGTAATGCAGCATTTGTGTTTTTGTTGCCGTTGCTAAGTGACACGTCTGCAATTAGCGATCATGAATGGAACTAATATTTGGTTCTTTTCAAGCTCGACTCTGTGATGTCATATACGAGACTTCAGCGAGTAAAGTATTCGTGTGTGACAGATCTGAAGCTCTGTAATGCTGTAGCTGTGTTCAAAGGCGTGATTGTATATCAAATGGCCTAAATACTTTTGTATACTTTACACCTGTGAACTATAACGACTGTGGTGTCGCCACCCCTCACTTGAAGAGGGCTTGTTCAGAGGCATCCTGTGGATTCTCAGTTGGTTTAGGATTTGGTGGCTTTAACCTGAGGAAAATTCTGTGGATTGAAAAGTTTTTGGATAAATGTTTATGTTTTTTCTTTTCTTTTTAAAATATTACAAATCAGAGACTGGCTTATACAATTAATCCATTTCACACAAGTCTACCATCTGGCACCATTCCCTCAGGGAAAAATGTATATTCCCTCACCAGTTGGCAAGTAGTTTTTGGCGGTTACTGTTGGTCTTGCACAGAAACCACATAAACGTGGTTGCACAGGGGTATATGGTGTATGACACTGAAAACTCCATTGTGATTGTTTTGGTTGACAGTAGCTTGCATAGAAGATCCTCACTGGTCTTTAAACACTTGCAAACTGGTTTGTATCATATTTTGTCAAGTTTCACTACAGCTCAGAGAGGAAATGAGTCTTTGCAGACAAATTGGACCCTTCCAGTGTTGCCAACTCCCAAGTAAGGAAAATCACTATTGGCTGTCCTAAAAGTCGCTAAATGATGTCATTGCCTAATTTGCATAATTGGCCATGCTTGAGTAATTTTAACCTACGTTGTAGGAGAGAGAAATAACATCGTGGAAGAGACATAAAGTGAGTAAAAAACACCCTAAATGCATTTAAAACAGGGGTCTTGAACTCCAGGCCTCAAGATCAGGTGTCCTGCAGGTTTTAGACATCACCCTGTGTCACCACATCTCCAGGCCTCTGGAGAACTTCAAGACATGTTGAGGAGGTATTTAGCCATTTAAATCACTCTTGGATCAAGGACACATCTAATAGCTGCAGGACACCGGCCCTCGAAGCCTGGAGTTAGTGACCCCTGATTTAGAATATATTTAGAACTACAAATTAAACTTCTTTTAGCAATCATTTCCAACCCTCCTCCTTTATCTGGGCTTGGGACCTGCAAAAGTGACCTGAAATAGTCACTCTATTTAACTCTAGCGGAGTTATTTTTGTGTGTGTGTGTTTTTAAGTAGTTTTAAACCTTGTGATCCACAAAAAGTTAGAATAAAAGAACTGACTGCGTTACAGTCAGGGCGGGAGCAGCGGCTTTGCTAATGTGCGACTCCTTTGCAGTTTTTACGAGGTTAACATCTCCTGCTCTGACAGCTGCTGGGGGGACTGCTGCGTGAGGAAATCTGCCGCCTGTGTGTGCCTTGGCACGGGTGAGGAGCCCACGGCAACAACGGCTACTTGTTGTGAATAAGAGGGAGACGTGCTTTCACGTCAAGTCTCCAATAACACCAGCAAAAGTTGCCAGATTTGTAGTTAGTCGCTTTTTAGGAAAAAAAGTCGCTAAGGGGTCTGTTGGAATTGATATTTTTTTATATTGTCATTTGTCATGAGTGCAAATAATCTGCCAGTTGATTTTGTTTCCCTACAGGAAGAATGCCTGAAGTCAGGAGCCTGGGTGCTAATAAAAGTCATAAAGAGGAAAGTGCTGGTCGAAACCACAGTGGGACGGACCATACCAGGCTCTGCTGACAACACCAACAGCTGTAAAAATCGCAGAACCACCCACCTGGATACACCAAAGTCATTGCAAAAAGGTGACACACTTCCAGGCCAGCGTGGAGTAAGTGGCAGGAAGACCGGGAACAAAGGGGAGGGAAAGCCTCCGGGGCCCCTCATCTCAATCCGGCTCGAAGGACCAAAAAATATGTTAGGTTTAAGTCAACCCTGCTGGTAAACAGAACCTGTTACTGAAAGCAATCACACAGACACCAGTGTACATTTTACTTGCAAGGGGAGCATTGGAGAGCATTGCTGTCATTTGCCTGTCCAAGCAACTCCACATCATTCCTTCGCTATTGTCAGCAAGCAATCATTCATGAATATGCAACTACAAATACACGTGACATTCTTAAGCAGGCATATCTGAACAACATCAGTGTCTGTATTCTGTGTGTAGGTGCATGTGTGTGTGTGTGTTTCCAGCCATACTTTACATAGACATACAACCTTTCAACAAACTTAAACTGTGTATGAGGTAAGTAGAAAAGCAGAAGTATGCGTCTTGCTAAACTATAAATACAGGAACTTGCAATGGGTCTTGTCTCAAATGCACATTTAAATGTATGAAGTCTTGCACTTGAACAGTCTGGTTTCTAAATCTATAACGGAAATTACCACTAAATATAGCAACAAAGTCGCTAAGTTGGCAACATTGGACTCTTCATGCAAACTGTGACCGTGGCAACCAGCCAGAGGTTTTTGGTGCAACTCCCAATTTCACCTAGCAGCCTCCAGCAAACACTCACCAACTAATGGTGAATACCCTAACAGCTGGACATAATTTTTTAGTACAAATGTTAGTCTTTTCATAGGTGGATTACGAAAAAGTTTTGCTGAGATTTTTAACACAGAGCCACATAATTGCACTACTGGAAAAAATTACAGCCAGCCAACCTGACAGCGTGCGATAGTGCCCTGCACGTCTACAACCCAGCTGGTGGTATGGTGAGTGTAGCTTCTCGAACCTCTCGGGTTCAACCGCACTTTCTCACATTTGTCTTTGCAAACACACACATGCACACACATAACACTCAGTGACACACACTGCAGCGGTTGCCCAGAGCTCCTGAGGGAGCAGCTTTGGTTTCAGCTTTGCATGAATCGTAGCGGTGACACTGCAGACACTTGACTCCTCCACTGAGGTTAGTTTGAAGCCAAAAAGGCCTCCTCTGCTTGGTAACAGCATGTTTTACTTCCAGACACAACACTGTTTCCGAGCTGGTAGCGGGATTTGACCCTTTTTCTCACACTCAAAATGATGAGTGTGAGTTGTTCAGCGTCTTTGTGAGTCTGACCCTTAGTTCCCAGGCCCACCAGACCACCCTATGCAGCACAGCTGTCTTTAGTGTAACCTCCTGGATGATCCTCCTAGTAATCCATGTGTAATGATACCCTAATCATCAGTGAGGCACCAACCCTGTTATCCCACATACCCCCTCCCCCATCTGCCCCCAGGACTGAACTTTAAAAACGTGTTAGCAGAACATCTTATAGGTAAAATATATAATACGTCCACTGTAACTTATTTCTGCAAAATTGATACTCGTGTAACAGCATGTATCAGTTTATCTCTTAAATCTCCCTCAACTAAATTCCCATTAAGCTGCCAGTGGTTAAGGTGCAGTTAGATGCTACGATAAAGGCTAAAAGCAGGTGAGACTAGTTAGCCTGGTCTGTAAACAGCACTTAAAGAAGTCACAGCTACTTCTCAGAAACATAGCGTGGCACACAACCCTGCCAGAACCACAATGTTCTTGCTTTTTTATTTTTATAGAGGTTAGACCTCTGTCTTGGATAGAGCCAGGCTAGCGGTTTCTTCCTGGTTTTTGTCTTTGTCCTAAGCTAAGCTAACAGTCTCCTGGCTGTAGCTTCATAGTTACATAACAGGAAAAGGTTTGATATCGATAATGTTCTCTATTCTACTAAAGTGAAATCGTTTGTGAAAGCTTTGAGAAACTTTTCTGTAAATGCCTCTGTCTGTCAGCGTACTCCTTTAATCACAGTCTAGTATTACTGTACATTCTTTTTCACTCTGTCACAGAGAAAAGGGGCAGCTGTCTCGCTTTTTTTCTCCAGACATTTGAAAAATAGTTTTCCACTCAGTGACTGATGCAATTTCTGTGCCCCTTCACTGGCCTGGAGCTGTATTCTCCTTGCGACCTGTGACACCCACGCCGCATGGAGCCTTGTTGACGTTGTGAGCGGATAGGAACTGGGCTGCAGTCATATGGCAGCTTGTCAGAGATTGCCAATAAAGCAGTGCTGTGATTTACTCGGGCCACTGCTTCCAAAAATAAGCAGAATGGAGTTAAATTTGTCCTTGGCAAAGAAAGATGTCTGATTCCTGATTGTGCCTTGGCCAAGAACATCTCTCCCCTGCCTCTGGTGTACACAGACACACATCAGGTCTTTTGGTCCAGTCCGTTTGTGTGTATGTGCTCAGTCAGGCCCAACATGTGTTGTGGCTCATCAGGCCAGAACATGGAAACTGTGAGTGGCTGCAGATGTTGAGAAGGGTAGAAGAAGTTTCTTTCTGTTGGTTTTAACATGGTTCCTCGCACTCCACTAAGACGCCTTGGTAGACCTTTGCCTTATCCCACAATCACTGGGGCTTAGAGGAGGATTGCGAGGTCTGCATAGTTCTCACTGTCCATAACCTCCCATCTCTATACAGTGATCCATTGAGGATTAAGGCTCCAAACTGGAGGCCAAACTTTTGGACCGAATCCAAAATGCAATTGTGCAAAAGTCACCCTAACCTGAAGTGCATGCTTTTCTATTAAATCCATATCGCACCAGTTCGCATTGCTAATTGCCTTTTGGTACTTATTTTCTTCTTCAAAAACAAAATTAGAGAGAGAACACCAAAAAATTAACAGTCTCTATCATCGAGCACTTGGTGACAGTGGGGAGGAAGAAAATCACTTTAAGCAGGAAGAGAGCTCCAGGAGAACCAGAATCAGGGAGGGGCAGCCATCTTCCAAAAACAGTTGGACTGGACTGGAGCAGAGGGACACCACGAACAACAATAGGACAAAACACACTTTATGAGGTCCAATATTGGACCCTAACACTGAGGAAGAACAGATACAGGAAATGTCAGTAGGTGTTACCTCCTTTACCTTAAATTGTGTTGGATCCTCTGGCACCAGAGATAACAGTTCCTTTAAGATTTGGCACATAGGCCTCAAAGCACTGTTAAGAACTGACACTAGCTTGTATTAAGTTGTAATTTGGACCCAATCCCACATGATGTTGAATAATAAAGATGTTTAGTCCAAACAATATTTGAACATAATGGTGCATCATGGGTAAAATGATGCAAACAGAGAGTCAAAGTCATGTCAATGTCTGAGAAACACAAAGACAGACTGTGAGGACCACAGAATTCTTCAAACATGAATGGATGAACGACAACGACAGCGCCCTTTATTGATAATGCAACTAATGGGAGCTCACGCTATCGCCCATCATGACTAATCCTGAAATGTCACAGCAGCCACTTGGGATCCTAACCGCAGTATCCCCGTGGTAATTGCGTTGGCATCCGGATGGGCCTTTTGGATGGACCGCCACACCACACAGAGGGTTATTCAGCAGAGTAGACGTGTGGGAGAAAAAGCTTGACCTTGGAAACTATATGTTAAGCCTGTGGGGTTAGCGATCTCTCAGCATTGTCGTCACACTTGCAGGGATTCTCACACTCCCCCCTCACACACCTGTCTTTATGTGTTAAGAGTGCAGACTGGCCAGTCTGGGATTTCGTGAGGCGACGGTGCTTTTCATGGGTCAAGAGGTCACCCTCTGCGGAAATGTGGGAGCACTGTTTTAACGACTGAACAGTTGTTTTGTCTGCACTGTGTGAAATTTTCCTCTCAAAATTCATTCTGAATAAATCATTAGTCGAGTTCTTGGTGCTTTTTTTGTTTTGTTATTTCACTCCGCTGCAGCTCCAGCTTTATTTTGGATGTACCGACTGCAAAGGTTTCGGGGCCAAATATCTGCGAAAATATTCTGTGATACAAGCATGTGAAGAGCCTTAATAAGCTTCTCTTTTCATATCAATGTTTGCCATGAGAAACTCATATTTAGCAATCACCAAACAGATGAACAATGAAACAATGTAAACAATCTCTTGACAGCAGATACTGGATTATTATGCTTCCTGAAAAACTATTAGAAGTGCCATGAGTCAGTTATTGGCAAATGCCTGGACATGCTTTTGTGATATTCAAGAATGAGCTCTCACATCCATCTGTTTTATTTTACTCAAGTGCTGATGGGGATTTAACTTCCTTAGTTCATCTTGAAACTGAAAATGAAAATATTACAAAGACTGAAAGTGTGTTTGAGGTGAAGCAAATGCAGACTCATACAGACCCAAAAAAAAAAGTTTCTCACCGTATACGTTAAATCAGAGGGGGATTTTTGAGTCTGTTAATACCAGACAGTGGCACAGGTTTAACTGCACTTTCAAAAGTGGTAAATGAGTTAAACTGAAGTCAGCAATAAACTGACTGAATCAAAAACCATCTGTTTTTCATATCTGGCCCTTCATCAAACTGGACATATTTTAAAATCCTGGTCATGAGTTTGGACAGTAGGCAATTTTAACAGTTGTGGGTGTACCTTGTACATTTAACAATCATGCCTTCAGTCTTTTTGTTTGCTGGAAAAATTACAAAGAAGTCAGCAGTCTATCTCAGTTTGCTAATCCAATCCTTTATTATTAGACAAACAGTCAACATAGTCACAAATGACCGGTTGGCGAGTGGTTGCTGGCTGTCAGTTGGTGAAATCAGTCACAAAGCAACTGCTTCACCAAAAACTTACTTGTTTTTGTTTTGATCACCAGCAGATTGCATCGAAAACACCAGCTTGTCTGCTAATGCTCACCAACTGCATGTTAGCAATAGCAAAACTTGAAAAAGTCTGATGCAAACAGCAAAAATGGAAAACATTCACCTTTAAAGTAAAAGTTGCATATTGTAGCCAACACATTTTAGGGGGCAGAGCTTCAGAGCTTCACGACTGTGTCACTGGGACTGGTTTAGTTAGCAAAGTGCTTTCCTAGATTTTAAAGCAGCATTGCAGTCAAAGATTCCTATTAATGAGTTTAGACGATTTTATTATGTCAGAAAACTGTATGAATGAGTTCAAAAAGGCAGCAACTCATAGACGGTCAAAAGCTCTACTTCAGAGCCTTAGTAGGATTTAAATGAATGAGTTTAAATGCTTCAATTATCATTTCTGAAGGTTTTTACTTTTTTTTTAACCCATCTTAAAAAAGAATAAAAAATAAAAAGCATCCGATATGCATTTGGGTCAGATACCAATCTGATTATCTGTTTAGTGAAGTTTGTTTAATGTATTTACCCATACAAAATAAGAAGTATTTTGCTGTAAATCACACCTGCTTTGTATTGACATTAGAATTTGATGGATGGCATTGCAGTGTTTCTATAATCCAGCACTGATTAAACTGTCATCAGGTTGTCTTTCAACATGCTGTATGGCTCTATTTTCCTGCTCTTCCATGCCCGTACAAGTAAAAAATAAAGCAAAGAGAGCAACAGCAAAGTCCCAGCACAGAAAAAGGGTAGACATCTATGTGAACGCTACGAGACTAAATCATCTTAAACTAGCTTAAATAGCAAACGCTATATGAGATTTACACAGTGAATGTGTGTAGAAGAGCGTTAACTGAAGCATCAGCTGATACAATCTGGCCTTGAGGTCAACTGATTTAATTGTTTCTCAGCTTGACTCTCTAGCCCCCCCAAACTAATACTCTGCTTTCCTTGATGTTTAGCACTGCTGATTCTAAATGGACCCAACATGCTCAATCATCCAGGTAAGCACATCCCAGATGCTGATTCTATTCATCTGGACTTTGCACGTTCAGTGAGAGAAACGTGTCGTCACCCATCCGTGATAACGTGATGTTTCTTCAGAAGTCATTTGGATGAGTGACGCATTGTTTTCCCACTGAAAACGCAAAGTCCAGGTAAACAGGATCAAATTTCTGGGATAGTAATAGCATGGTAACTGGGTCGAGCATCTCCAAAATGCCAAGACTTGAGGTCCATCTAGTCACTGGTTGTATCTGAAAATGCCACCAAAGTTCTTTTGTGAATGCCTTAGCATAAGAAAACAGCTTTTTGCTAATGGCCATGTTGTTTTAGCTCATCAGTGCATGGTCTATATCAGCGGTCCCAAACCTTTTTTGTGCCATGGACCGGTTTATGTCCAACAATATTTTAACGGACCAGCCTTTAAGGTGTCGCAGATAAATACAGCAAAATAAAACCAGCACTGGTACCAAAAAGAAAGACGATTCATTCATGACACACGGGAAAAGACCCAGGGAAACCGAGCTAAAAAATAACGCTAAAAAAAAGCTAAAAACCCTAAAAACCATAAATTTCATACCCGAGCCTCAACTCCAACCCCTGGCCCGGGGAAAACGACTCATGGATCGGTATATGGTAGACTCAGTGACGTTAAGTCTACCATATAGTCAGTCTGTCCAATCACCAGCTGTTTGGTCAGAAGAAAAACAGGTGTAACAACTGTTCATTTCTCCATCCTTTGACCGCTGATACAGGAAGGAGAAAGGCTGTGGTTCTGGCTCAGTAATGTTATTAGCATGTAAAAAAAAAAAATGTTATTAGCATGTGGATGCTAATCATGCTAATCATTGTGATGCAGACGACGGTGATGATTTGTCTTAGACTGCTTATTTTCAGCACCTTAAAACCTACACATTCATGTAATGTTCGGGTAACTTCTTGCTGCCAAATCAGATTCCTGCTTGGAGAAATAAAAGATGAAACTTGAACTTAAAACACCCCTCTCATTATTTTTCCGCTTTTCCTCTTGCCCCCGTCTACATCACCCCGTCCTCCTGTCCACAGAGGACTCACAGCCCTTATGCAACCCAATCAGTACACTATTTAGGGAAATTACGTTAAATAAACGGTGATGTGAACCAAATCCAAATAGGGACTCTTATATAAGAATGAGGTTGCTTCATAGATGAATGGCTCTTGGAATGGACATAGCTTCCCAAGGCCTGTATTTATTATCATTACCATCGGAATAGCTTTGCCTATGAGCACCGAGGCGAATGAAGATGAAAAGCAAATGAGAAAGAAATTCATCTAAACTCATTTAAGCTTGCAGAGTCACCACAGTTTAAACATGCAAGAAAGTGATTGATTCTCCTTTCAGGTTTCACTAAATCAACAGTTTCCCATGTCGATTAGCTGACAGCTATTGAAAGCGTGTAAGTACATGTGCTAGTTTTACGTCTGTGTCGGTTCATCTGTGTGTTACTGGAACACATTGTTAGTTTTTTTTTTTGCTGGTACGTCCTGGCATGTCAGGAGCACACCTGGGAATCACCGGCTTAAGTCTCCTCAGTCTCTGATGTTGACTTTGGATAGGGTTGCAGAAACACACCATCATGTTCTGACAGGAGACAATGCTGATAATCCCCAAGACATATAACTTGTAGATATGAGTAGTGCTACATGGTTTTGGATGACGTGGAATGGGTTTTTACACGAAGTTCTGACGCACAAGTCTGTCAGTGTGCGGGACTCAAAAATGATGCCAAAATACTTGAAATATGAAAGAAAGTTTAAAAACTTACTGCTGAATGTGGGTGGCATGAAGTGGTACCACTGTGCTGGTGTTAGGAATAGATGAATATGGTAAATGGCCTGTATTTGTATAGCGCTTTACTTAGTCCCTAAGGACCCCAAAGCGCTTTACACTACATTCACACACTGGTGATGGCAAGCTACATTATAGCCACAGCTGCCCTGGGGTGCACTGACAGAGGTGAGGCTGCCGGACACTGGCGCCACCTGGCCCTCTGACCACCATCAGTAGGCAACGTGCCCAAGGACACAATGACCGAGACTGTCGGAGCCGGGGCTTGAACTGGCAACCTTCTGATTACAAGACGAACTGCCAACTCTTGAGCCACGATCACCCCGAGAAGAACTCAACTCTGTTTTATTTATATATGTATGTATCAGTCAATCATAATTTGGTAGGAAAAGTTTGGTAGGAACTCATCATCATTCCATGTAAGATTATGTGGCTATAATTAATTTACTATTAGAGAACTAACTTTGAAAATTATAGATTTATTTTTAGACACATTGAAATTTGAAAAATGCAGAAGAAAGTAAGATTTTTAACCTCTGTGTAGTGCTCGAGGAACTTTCAGCATATCAAATGTAAGTATCAGCAACCAGAAAGCTAAATTAGCCTCTGTTAGCATCTTTTCTTTACCAGAAATGCCTTCAACTTCCCATGCTAAAAGTATATAACAGGTGGCTGTAGCCATGGTGACACTCAATGATTGGTCTCTGGACACTACATTTTAGCAACACCACGTTGGTTTGTGGAGCTGGAACTGGACACATCTGAATGAAAGAGTGAAGTGCTGAATTAGGCTAGCAAGCTACTAAGCTACAGCTATAAACTGTACAAGCGCTTTGCACCAAGGTTGGATGTAACACGTTCCAAAGTCACATATTACTGTAACCCCATTACATTTTTTAGTAACACAGTGATGTAACGTATTACTGTATTAAATCCAGTAATTACATTACAGTTACAGTCATCTGCTCAGTTATCTGGGTGGATAGAACGAAAATATCAATGAAATATTTTTTTCTTCAAGCATTTCAAGCAAGTCTTGGTCTACATACAAGGAGGGACCGGAGGGTGTGTTCCAACTACAGGGGGATCACACTCCTCAGACTCCCTGGGAAAGTCTATGCCAGGGTGCTGGAAAGGAGAGTCCATCCGTTAGTTGAACCTCGGTTACTGAAGGAACAATGCAGTTTTCGTCGGAGGTGGCTGGGGAGAGGGAGGTCTGGGCTTCTCTGCTTAGGCTGCTGTTCCTGCGATCCAGCCCCGGATTAGTGGAAGAGAATGGATGGTTGGTTACACATTTGAAAAAATCATTACTTTTTTAAAAGTTACTCTAGGATACAGAAAACACAAGCCTGAAAAAAGACGACCAAATCGTGCCCTGACAGGTCAGCTGCCCTAAAAGCTTTTTTCCCCATTACTTTCTTTATTTTAAAATTATGTTAGGCTACTTGGAGGAAATAATTAAGCTCAACTTATATAACCTGACACTGTAAAAACAATCTACAGCAAATGCTTTCTAACTACGAGGTGCCTCCCCAAGGTTTTGTGTGACAGAAAGATAGTCTGTGAGGTGAAAGCCACAGGTGTCCTAGAAACAACAAAAAGTCAATTTTTTGTAGTTTGGCCACTCATTTGGCCCACTTACAGTATTAACACAAAATCTGCAGCTGCAGCTTTGAAGCACGTCGGTTACTTTAAAACTTTTTAAAGCATCAAAGCAAGCAGTGACCCTACTCGCAAACACACACTAATAGCTAATTCTCCATAATAATCTGATAGCGCCAGTTCGCCAATGAACATGGACTGCAAAGGAACACAAGGAGACTACTGCGTACTGTATCCATAACAACAATAAGCTTCCTGTTTACATCCTCCAAAGCATCATGGGGGCAGCAGTTCCAAAAAGGTACAGTAGAGATAATTACCACCGTAGAAGTTAACAAAGAATAATAACAGGAAACAGTTCTGTGTGTTGTACTATTAATACATTTTTTCCACATTACAAGGGCTCAGCTCACCAGACTCACAGTTTATTCCCTATTTTACTTAAAACAGTTTCAAAAGATGAATAAAAAAATGTGCATGTCGAACATTTGAACAAAATGCATGTGAAGCACATTTACTCATGTCGTGCGTTATGAATTTATGTGTTTGCTGTGTTGCAAATGAGCTGTTGCGTTCCTTCTCCCGCTCTGGGACTCAAATAGAGTTGCACCTCCAGAATGGGTGCTGAAGTTTAGAGCCAGGAAAGCATCTCCAAAAGTACAATACATGACATACTTACCAACAGGAAAAACTGAAAACATGGACATGAAAAACAAACAAACCAAAAAAATAACAAAGGAAAAATAAATGGACGTGCGATGTTACGACATACGTGTGATGAAAACAAAAGAGGGATGTATGTTTGTCAGATTTAGAAAATGATATCGTTCCCTTTCTGCTAAGCAATTGGCCCGCTTGCTGCGCCGTGGCTAAACATTGACATTGGCTACGCTGCGAGTCGCTGGAACAGACTGGAAAAGGAGATTACCGTTTTCCCAAACTCAGACTAAACTCTGCCCTGTTTTCCATTTGACTTGAAAACGAATGGCACCCAAGAGAAAATAGGCAGATGAAAGACAGACGAGTAGGATGATAACTTGTGCATGATTCCGAAAAGAAGTTGATGTACATCAGATGACAGCCGCCCGTTCCAGCCTCTGTTCAAGTTGCTCTGTGATCCTGCTTGTCCGCTTCAGCTTCGAGTACAAGACGTATGTGCTGCTTTTCCGCCCAGCTGGCTGCTATAACTGTTATCTTTGTATATAAATACCAAGATATATTAATGCACTCTTCTGATCTATAATGCAAGGATAGCTTTGCAGAGGCTTTAAGCACCGTGGCAGTGTTTATCTGTTATGTAAGCATGACAGTGCCCTTAGATAAGACAAAAACATTCATCATCCGCTCCCCTCACTCCCTCCATTCTTCACCCTGTGCCCACTTCCTGAAGCTGAGCTCAGCACAGATATGTGCCCAGCCCTTCCCACTCCCCCCGACCTTTGCCCTGGTCTAGCGGATGAGGAAGTGTCAGTGGGAAAGGGCCCGGTCAGGTCGGGTCTCAGTCCTGGGATCTCAGGTTCCCGGCTGTTTGGTGAGCAAGCCGTTCCTCCTCCATGTATTGAGCCATCCACATGTGTTTCCTGTTGTTTTTCAGTCTAGGAGTGCTGTGCCAGCCTACCGCACAAGAGCAGGGGCCTTTTCCTGACGCTTTGTTTGGCCTGGCCTCTGGGACTGGCTTAAATATAGGTATGTGCGACAAAATGCCCCCACCGTGCTGATCATAAGCCACAACCAATACATTAGAGTGTGGTGAGGTCTCACATCTTTTTCATTTAATTACTTTTCATCTAGATCAGATATCTAAACAGCTCTACAGATGATGGGAGAATTTACAGGAGTGTTTACAGTTTATTGACGTTTATACTTAATTCATATCCGATAATTCACAGTTGATACAGTTTAGTAGGCTGTTTACACTCTATTATGAGACAGCTGAAAGTGTTTATCAACATACAACAGTGAGGCCTTAAAGTTCATCCTTGACCATTATTGATTGATTTTATAAACTGAAGATACAATTACTAATGTTTCCAGAGCGTTAACTATATATCACATTCTCTTTGAAAGGAGTCAATTTATAGTCATCTATCCGAACATTCGCTTGATCAAACACAGATGAGTTAAGAGACTAAACACTGTGATATGGCCATAAAAGCTCTGCTGTTAATAGTATCACAATAGTATCAATAATTCATGGGGGAAAACAATGTTAGCAGATTCATTACCTAAGGCAAAATAAATTCTAAAGTATTTTGAAGAGTTTGGACTGCTCCACATTGGAATTGCAGTTTTATAACATTCATAAAGTGGTACAAATAGATAACTGAGCTAAACAGTGGGGATGTTATGTTGTCTTATATTAAGCTGTCAGAGTACACAGGGCACAGTTTGTTGTGTATGGGGCTGCATAAAGGCAATGTAAGACTTTAGTCAATGTTCTGCTGGGAAACCTTGGTCCTGCCATCCATATGGATGTTACTTTGACTCATACCACCTACCTAAGCATTGTTGCACACTGTTTACCCCCTATAGCAGTCATCTGATGGCTGTGACCTCTTTCAGCAGGATAATGCGCCCTACCGTGAAGCAAAAATGGATCAGGAATGGATTCGTGAGCACAACAACGAGTGTGAGGTGTTGACTTGGCCTCCAAATTCCCCAGATCTCAATCCAGTCGAGCATCTGTGTGACGTACTGGACAAACAAGTCTGTGAGGAGGAAGCCCACCTCACAACTTACAGGACTTAAAGGATCTGTTGCTAAAACTTTGGTACCGCAGCAAACCTTCAGGGGTTTAGTGGAGTCTATGCCTCAGGCTACGTCTACACTAGAAAACGGCGTATACGTCTGAAAACGCTCCGTGTCCACACATTGTTTTCATTCGTTTTCACAGAGTTGTGCGTCCACATTGAAACGGCTGAAAACGCTTATGTTCCAGTACTGCGCATGCGTGAAACGCAAGACGATTCGACCTGCCTCATTTCTGTCTGCTGTTTATTTTCTTTCCGGCTCTTTGAAACGTTGCGGCAAAATCTCGAGAAAAAGCACCGAGTTGTTTAAATGGACTAACAATGAGGTGGAGTTGTTGCTGCGAGTACCACAAAAGTACAAAGTTGCAAAAGCGAGTGAGAATTAAATAATTTGGAGAAAAGCTATCTGGAGCATGTACCCTTTAATAGGGCTGTCAAAATTGAGAGCAATCAAAACAACTGCTGTATAATGCCCTCCGCTATTGGTCACATGACTGCATCTCATGACTAAAATGTGTCAGCATTTTCGAAATTTATCTAATTATCTTCTAATTATCGGGTTCGATGTCCACACTGCGACGCGAAAACGGCGTTTTCAAATGTATCCGCTTTGGAGAGCGTTTTTTTAAAGCGCTGCATTCTCCTTGAACTGAACGCCAAAGCGGAGAGAAACAGATGCGTTTTCAAACGAAAACGTATTATTGTGGACATGGCCTCAGTGGGTCAGGGCTGCTTTAGCAGCAAAAGGAAGACCAACACAATATTAGGCAGGGGGTCATAATGTTACGCCTTGTTGATGTATGTTCAGTAACGGAACAGATCAGGTTGTGAAAGGTTTAAAAAAAATGCTTAACTCGCCCAGTTGGTCCAGAGATTGAATTTACTTCTTCTTACCCTTGAACAGATGTGTTTGATGTTCCTAAGCCACTATCATGTGTTGAATGGTAGTTGATAGTTAAATGGCCTTTAGTACAACAGAGCATCTTTAGGACTAAATAAATCTCTGGGAGTGACTGAAGACATGTGGCGAGTCACACTTCAAGAAACTGTGCTATGGTTTACACCACAGCGCTGGAATATTAACCAGTGGAAATTGAACTTCTATTTTTATCTAATTATCTTCAGTGGAGTATGAGACCAAGCCAACTGAACTGCCTCTGACTTTTCCGCAAAGCGAGCACTACATAGACCATCTACAGGGAGCAACAAGTCTCCTTTGATGTGGCTCAAGATGTTTTCTTCAAGGCCTTTTCTAAATTGAAAAGATACCTTCACACATGCTAAAGCAAAGCACGGCTGTCACATTTCAAGGCCCCTCGGTGTTGCCCCTCGAATGTTTTCCATCAAGAGACCGGCGGACTAATTTACAGTGTGGTGAGAAAAAACTGGCAGTTCAGCAATCCCACACCCCCCAACCCTTCCCATCGACTGCCATTGGCACCCCACACCCCCACTCCTGTCCTTCCCCTCCTCTTTCCTGACGCAGCAGTCCTGTGCCAGTGGGTGACATCACAAGCGCTCATCTCCAGAACACTGAAACATTCCCAGCAGCGAATATAGGAGAGATGGGAGAATGGCTTCCATATGGGGCTCTCTCGCTCTCTCTCTCTCTCTCTC
>NW_005187463.1:2857660-2859903 GCF_000239375.1 Pundamilia nyererei | reverse complement strand
GGCCATGGATGGAGAAGTGTGCGTTTCTGTCTGGGTGCATATGTTTGCGTGCGCATGAATCAGTGTGTGCATCAGTTTGCTTGCAGAGCGCACATGAGCGTGTTTGCATGTGGTGCGTGCGACGAGATCAAGAAAGTGAAGCCCTCTTCAAAGCAGCTCCGAGATGCCATGGAAGCGGGGTCTTTGTTTGGCTGCCATGTTATTTTTCCCATTAATCATAGTTAATGTCCATCTAATCCTTCCTGCACTCTACTGATTGCTGGCCAGGGGGTCATCATCAGCAGACAGAAAAAGAAGGAGGCGAGGGAGCAGAAGAAGCAGGAGGAGGTGAAAAAGATGAGGAGTAGGGGTGGAGTGGCTCATTCGCTTCTCCTTAACCCTGACCCTGGAGCTATTGTTCCTCCTAACTGATTGGGTTTAAATATTTCAAGTGTTAGATACCGCCAGCCTGATCAAAGAAAAACGCCCTCAATTAATCTGCTGGCGTGCTCGCTGGATTAGCACATTCTTGGCACACTGTTGGCAAACAATGTAAAGAAAGAAAAGAAGAGGAATGGCTGAGCAGGGAGGAGAGGGCGGAACTGGTGGTGGTGTTGGTGGTGGAGGTTGTGGCGAAGCAGCAGGTGACTCAAGGGAATTGGAAGAAAAGGCCACGCCAGCAATCAAGAGGGCTTAGCTGTATTTTCTTCCCTCAATGAACTCCTTGTCCCAGAGTTTATATGTACGTGTGTGTGTGAGGGAGGTGGGTGGGTTGGAGGTGGGGGAGGATAACACAGACTTTTTACATCAATATTGTTCCACTGGATTTCTACATGGAAACTGTGTAAGTCCCACACATGATGATTTTTCCCAGGATGTGTAGCAGGGTTTGAGTGTGCGCCAAAGCCAAATTTAGTGTGTAATCAGGTAGAAAAATAAAGTGGGAGGAAAATAGGAGAGGAGAGTGAATGTGTGTGTGTGTGTGTGTGCACCTGCTTGGCTGCCATTCCCGTGTCTGTGTGTAAGTTAAATTTTAGTGCGTTCACATAACTGTTTAATTGTGTGTGCTTTGTTTCCAGTTAAACCTACAATGCTTTACTGGGAAACCTCAGCAGTCCTGTCACATGTATTGTCCAGCTACACATCACCTAGTGTCCCTTATCTGTAGCTCAGAAAGCGGTCTTTGGGCAAGATACTGACGTCCAAGTTGGTCTTCACTGAAGTGTGAATGTATATGACTTTTTGATAGTAAATGCTTATATAAATGGGTGAATGAGGCACTTTGTATAATGCTTTTTGAGTGCTCCAGTAGAGTAAAAAGCACATTATAAGAACTAGTCCACCTACCATTACCATAGTCACAATGACCCCCACAACAGCATTGGTCTCCAACATAAAGTTAATGCATCCCACCCCAAACATCCAGCAGGATGCGTCACAACAGCTACAAACAATGATCCTCCATAACACGAGGACACTACTGCCAAAATCTTAGCGCCTGTCAATACAGGACCCCTCCAGTGGTCCTGTATCGGCCGCCGAAGGGGAAAGTAGGGCTAGTATTGAAGGGGGAAAACATCAGGAAGTAACTGTGAATGAAGGAGGTAATGAACAGACCAGAGTTCAGGCTCTATGTTTGTATTTTCTCCTTTTCTGTGTCGTTGTATTTTTCTCTTCAAGCTATTACTGCGAAGCATTAGGACGAGGAGGGGAAATAATGGGAGGTTAATGGGTTTGATTTCACAAGAATGAAAGACTCTCATGCCGACGTCTGCATGGGTTTGTTTTGGATGTGGCTCTGTTTGGCAAAAGCTGTCCACAGCTCTGACTCATTAGATCAGCCACTTTATATCACTGAGAGTAATAAAAATTGAGGATTTTCACGTTGTTACATCGATAGCGGCATATTGGCAAATAGTTCTTCACAGTCGGATACACAGAGTCCTGGCATACTGCATGAGAAAGAAAATCTCATGTGCCCTTAATAATATGGAAGGATACAATTTATTCAGCATGAATAATTGCCAGCAACGAAAGCTGGACGAGGACTAAAGAACAACATTCCAGTAAAAACAGCCAAGACTGCCAAAAGCAACAGTGGTAAATATCTTGAATTGTCGTGTCACCAATGAGGTTTTGGCTTCACTGGGCAACACTGAGGCTGTGCTAAAAACCCAAAGACTTTGCTGAAAGGTGTTTGGGATTATCACCAAGAAGTCATTCGATTTCTCACAGTGGTATCCACAACTGTTTTTTTTTTTTTT
>NW_005187463.1:2839481-2850938 GCF_000239375.1 Pundamilia nyererei | reverse complement strand
CATCATTTTAGGTGGGGGAACTTGCACAATCGGTGGCTGACTAAATACTTTTTTGCCCCACTGTAGATCTTTTTTTGAACTTTGAGAAAATTCTGTGCTGTCTGCGCTGCAAGCATGCCAGCTGCACATGTGGTAGAAGAGTATATTTTTATGTATGTACAGTATTTCACATCCTTGGTCCTGTTCTTGATTTCCTTTGTGACATTTTCTTGTTGTTCAGCCAATAACAAAGGTTGCTGTCAGGAGGCCTCTGTCATGTTTTTTTAGCACATGTGTGGAATGCATCTGTGTATGTGTACCGCTGATTGTTTGCAAGCGTGTGCGAGTTTGCAGCTGCAGCCGCCCTGGGGCTTGAGCAAATCGGAGGTCAAACACATCACATATTCCACATTTTGTACTTGAATGTTTCAAACCATGTGCAAATGTAATATATATTTTTATTTAAAAAAACCCCCAAATCTATTAGCAGATTGAAAATGTGCTTTAATCAGGTAGCTCACCACTAAGAGTAATGGGTTCTATTGATAATTACTTGCAGTACTTAACACACCTCAGTTAGGTGGCTTTACATATCTTAATTTAATTAAATGTAGAGAGAGAAAACAACAGATTGTGGTTCATTATCCAGCTTACCTTTACTTCTAACAGCTGTAAAGTGCACAGCTCTCACTTCATTTAATTCTAAATATAATAAGATGACTCAGAGCTGTGATGCAGCATTAACAAACCAGATAGGTCACACTTGAAATTAACTGACGTTAGTTAACAGCTAATGGTTTAGCTACTGTGTAGCTACAACTGATGACTTATGGCACCAGCTATCAGCCACTTACAATGCAGTCCTGAGATCCCTTCCCAGGTGCTTCACCTCCCATTTACGCCTTATATCCAGTGACCTCAACAGGTCACACGATGGGGCAAGATTTTGCAGTGGTTTCACCCTTAACCCCCAGTGATGGTAATGATCCGTGCCTTTTTTCACACCTTGGATTATGTGACTTACTTGATCAATAACGGGTCAAAGAACCTCTGGACTTTCTGTAAAGGGGACGGCCCTAGAAGAGGTTAAATATTTTTACAACTGACGAAGCCTCTTGGATGAGAGATGAAACATTTTCATAAACCTAGAGAAGTCCAGTTTTCCCATAACTTGCATGCTGAACAATGACACTTACGGGTACCCGATACTTTCAAACGCAGACAGCATAAAAAACTGCACATCAGTCATTGGTTTGTGCAGTCTTTGAAGCCTCATGATTAGTGTTTCTGCCATCAAAAACAACCAAGTAACAAGGAGGAGCGGGTTTGACTGTAAAACCACATGCTCATTGGCTAATGACATTGACAAATTGTCAATAGTATGTTCAAAAATTAGAAAATCTGTTATTTAATATGGCCAAAAATGACTGATTGAGCCCATAAAATCAGGAAAGTATTTACAGAGGTCCAAACACAAAGCTGTTGTCCTCTATGGGACCAGAAGTCTGTTTGCACAGCTAAATGGTAAATGGACTGGTTGTCTACTCTCCTGGAACACTCGAAGCACTTCATACAACATGCCTCATTCGCCCATTCATGCAAGCACTATTTCTATGCAGAAGTGCTTTCTATGTAACATTCACACACATTCATATTCCAAGGGACGCAACGGAGTATGTGTGAGCAACTTGGGGTTAGTATGATGCCCAAGGATATTGGGCATGCAGACTGGAGCAGCCAGGAAAAAACCACCAACCTTCTGATTAGCAGATGACTTGCTCTACATCTGAGCTTTTGCCACTCTATTGCTGCAGCTATTGCCATCTCATGGCCATCAGAGAGAAAACAAGTTTAAGACACTTCCACATTAGCATAATTTTTTTCCAACCTTGAAGCGACGTCCATGTTTTCCCCTGTCTGTGCTTTAAAATAAGTTCCACCAGCATAAGACACCTTGTGGGTATGCAAAGGTGCTTTCGTGGGTTGCAGCCAATGGGACACTCCAGCCAGAACCTGTAGAGAACTTATTCATGGGCTACTATGCACCAAGCCTGCAAGGAAGAACAAGGATTAGAGCCTCCAGTATTGTGACAAAGTATATTCTATTCCATTTTTTATTTATATAGCACTAAATCACAACAACAGTCGCCTCAAGGCGCTTTATATGGTAAGGTAGACCCTACAATAATACATACAGAGAAAAAACCCAACAGACCCCCCTATGAGCAAGCACTTTGGCAACAGTGGGAAGGAAAAACTCCCTTTTAACAGGAAGAAAAGTCCAGCAGAACCAGGGTCAGGGAGGGGCGGGGCCGTCTGGCATCAGACAGGACATGCTGTGGAAGAGCACACCATGGGTTTGCCTGCTTTTCTGTGCTCATATACTTACATATCCATATTAATACTTGATATGTACATGCAGAAACCTCTTATGCTAGCCTGAAACTCCCACCATTTTTCATTTTTCAGTTTCTGAATCGGTTAACCAGCCTTGAGAGTCTTCATTTTTACACAGGGTGAAGAAAAAGTATCTGGTATGGCATGAAAGGAGGAGCAGGAGCCCATAAAATTAAACTATGCGCAAAGAAAGAGAGAAGTTGTCATAGAAAGAGTCAGAGATTTGTGGATAAAAGAGAGAAGTGAGGGGAAAGGGAGCGAGAAAAAAAGGAGGTAGAGACAGAGAGACTTGGCTAACCTGCTCCATGATTCAGCCCAAACCACCACAATATCTGCGTGATATCATCACACAGATACCGCGCCAATCTCTGCTCACGTCCCCCTTCACAGATACACACACACACATAAACACATATGCTCTCCTCCAGTGGAAATTCCCTCATCATGACTCCTGTTATGATGATAATTGTTATGTCCAACATTACCATAGCGATGTTAACAAACATCATCACCAGACAGCAGAACTTCCAAACACTAAAACAGATAAAGCATCCAAAGATAAAGCATCCAAATGCTATCAAACCACCTACACTTGCTGCATTGAAGCTTTAAATGAATCCTCCAAGGGATTTAACTGCTTCGCTTCAGTGGCTCTGCTGCTGCTGCTGACGTGTTAACTGCCCTCTGAGTTAAGTGAGTTACTGCTATAGAAGTCGTTGTACGAGTCCAAAATTAAAACAGCGCTGTAACCACAACTCTTCTACCGTTAGGTAACCCCGTGAGGGATATGACACTTCTGCATTTGCACTGTGTGTGTGCCAGTGTGTGTGTTCAACAGCATGTGAGTACGTGAAACTTTGTAATTATACTCTTGTGTCCTAAGGGAAACCAACTGGCCAGTCTGCAGTTGGGTGTGTGGGTGTGTGTTTTAAGGCTGTAGGTCAAGATGTTTAACAGATCATTAATGTTTTCTGTGAGATTAAAAAGCATAATCAGAGTCACAAGGGAACCTGTTATAATAAGTCTAGATTAAAAGATCATAGGCTTCTCTTTGTTACAGCTGAAGAACAAAGTTTAAAAGCTGGAGGGTCCCAGTGTTTTTTAAAGGCAATTCAACTGGTCATATTACAAAATAAAAGGGCAATATGCTGTGTTCATTCATTGCAATGAACATAGTCAGTGGGTTTTGGTCACTTGAGCGCAGTTTTATTGTGCAACCATTTTTGCATTTGTATATTTGTAGAAAAATGCCGTAGAGCTGGCAGATGGCTTTGATTTCTTTCAGAACCTTTTGCGGTTTTTGTTACACATTGGAAAAAAAATCACAATTGTTATTAATCTCTGACGCTCCTCCACATCGAAAGGAGCCAGTTAATGTGGTTCAGGCATCTGACAAGGATGCCTTCTGGGTGAGGTGTCCCGGGCATGTGTCGCCAGGAGGAGGCCCTGGGCCAGACCCAGGACACGCTGGAGAGATTATATCTCTTGACTGGCCTGGGATCACCTTGGTCTTCCCACGGACAAGCTGGAGGAGGTGGCTGGGGAGAGGGAGGGCTGGGCTTCGCTGCTTAAGCTGCTGTTCCTGCACCCCAGATAAGTGGAAGAAGATGGATGGTTACACGTTGTAAAAAAGCATTACTTTTTTAAAAGTTACTCTAGAAAGTGAGTCTAGAAAGTCCTGAAAGTGCCAAAACCCACTGAAGGCATGTGACAAGTTCTCCATAGTGCTCGTAACAGTCTGCTAGCCAAGTACTGTGAAAAGTTATGTTTATTCATACCTTGAAGATCTGGTGCAGTTTTAAAGGCAGACTATTCTCATAACTTCACCTCCTATGAAGTTCAAAAATGAAAAAATATTCGAGTCTGTAATTTTTTCAAAGCATCCGTGTCTGTAGTGAGAGTACTAACTAGAAAGGGACTTGAAAGAGAGAACAAGATTCTCCCACATTGGCTTGTTTTCATTCGCGCCCTGTCCAAAATCAAATTTAATAACTTTCTCCTCACATACAAGGTCTTGAATAATCAGGTCCCATCTTATCTTACGTACCTCATAGTACCATATGACCCCAATATAGCCCTTCACTCTGAGACTCCTGGCTTACTTGTGGTCCCTATGAAGAGTAGAAGGGCTTTCAAGCAGCTCTTCTGTGGGACCAGCTTCCAGTTTGGATATGGGAGAGAGACACCATTTCCTTTTTGATAAAGCTTATAGTTCGGGCTGGATCAGGTGACCCTGAACCCTTCCCATGATGAACTGAGCTCTTCACTTACATTCACCTAATTTCATCTGTTTATACATCACTCTGTATTAAATCATTAGTTATAATTCATCTCTGGCTTTCTTCCACAGTGCGTCTTTTATCCTGTCTCCCTCCCCTCACCCCCAACTGGTCATGGCAGATAGCTGCCCCTCCCTGAGTTTGGTTCTGCTGGAAGCTTCTTCCTGTGAAAAAGGATTTATTCCTTCAGACTGTTGCCAAGTACTTGCTCATAGGAGATGGTCTGATTGGGAGAACTTCTAGAGTCTCTCTATTATTGTAGGGTCTATGAATTACAATACAAAGTGTCTTGAAGTTTACTGTTGTTGTGATTTGGAACTAAGTATCCTTGTAGTTAGTGGGGCCTCAAACAATGTCAGAAGTTCTTTGACAAGTAAATACTGCAATAATGTTAAAAATGCACTTTTAACCACTCTCTCTCAGATTTGCAAACTGGATTTATTGCCTTTTGTTTCTATGTATACCCTCCTGACAACCACATACCTTAAATGCTGGATATGTGTTCACCACAACAAACGAAAGCCTAAAGAAATCCATTTATTTTAAATGACAAGCAAAACTTTGGCTGGCTGATGTTAACCACGGACATTTTGTTTCTTTATTTGTTCGGCCCAACAGTTTGGCTGCAGCTGAACTTTGAAGCAACACCTCACACCAGAAGCCAAGACTGTAATAGCTATATGCCCTGCCTGCTGATGCAACATTCGCGCTACATATGGCATCCAGCGAGCTTGCTTTCTTCACAAATTGCATTCATATTGTAGATATGCAGAGGCTTGAGCGACTGTGCTGACACGTTAAAGGGTGAGGATAAGCAGACGTATACGTTCATGCATGAAAGTGCACATATGCGCTCTGGAGCACGCAGGCCTCTTGCATTCCACCAGCATGAAAGTGCTTTCATGTTTACAGCAGAGCAAACAGAGAAGGGCTTCACCTCCTGTGTTTATCTGGAATATGCTAGTTTCCATGACTGCCTTCCCTCCTAGCAGTAAGAAACAAAACATTTGCTTGGAAGGATCAGAGGCTGACAAGCAGCGAGCATGAAAGAGAAACTGAGACATGTTCGTTGTAATTTGTAATAGTCATTTGCTTACAAACTCAGGACTGTTGCTTGTGAGCACAGGTTATGTCATAGATGGGAACAAATCTTTAGTTAAGTCACAAACTGGCAGCCAATCCATTCATGCTGTTTAGGAAAGATTCTGGTTCATTACGGCAAGCTTCTCATTTTAAATCTGCACCCGTCAGTATTATTACATTCAAAAGTGGCTTTTTAAATGGTAAGCAGATGCATTGATAGTCAGCCATGCACGACATCGTGACCAAGAAATCACCCAAGAAAGATGTCAATGTGCGAGCCGTGGCAATATAAAACACAGATAGCTGAGGCCACTGCGGTTTGATAGTGGAGTAACTCACATGTTTCGCAGCCAGGAGTCTTCAGTTTATGTCTTAGTTTTGTCTTATTTTTTATGTCTATTTTTACTGGGGTGGCTGTAGCTCAGGTGGTAGAGCAGGTCGTCTGCTAACTGGAAGGTTGGTGGTTCTTCTCCAGTCTGCATGCCAAGTGTCCTTGGACAAGATACTAAGTCCATGTTGCTTGTATGAATGTGTGTGAATCCTACTTGTGTAAAGTGCTTCGAGTGCTCAGGTAAAGTAGAAAAACATATTTCTATATGCATTTACCATTTATTCGCTGGATAGAGTTAGTCACCGAAACGTTACAGTAGATATCTTCACAACATTAACTGTGCATGTCAAAAAAGTGACACTTACTCAAGGGGTCCATACGGCTTGTGCCCATAAGGCAAATAATCCCGTCTTTACGTGATGACCTGATGAATCCTGCTTCCGGGCCCAAACTACTGCGTTTAATAAGGCTGTTGTGTTTTTAACATGTTCTAATGCTTTGTATCTTGTTCTGTTTAATCTCAACAAGCCCCTAAAAACAGTCAGTGATCACTGTCGGCCTCTCTCGGTTTTTATTGCTGCTATTCATTTTAAAGCTCAGTTTGTAAAACCTTACAATGTAACTACAGCCCAGGCAATGCAGCAGTATATTAAAGACTAACCTTGTATTGTGGATGCATTATCTCAGTTGTTCTTTTGGCTGAAGTTTGTTCTGCCATGCAACTGTATTTGTCTCTAACCGTCGTGAACCCTCATGTTAACTTTTATCGAGTGGAAAAAAGTTAGCGTTCATGCTCCAGCTTCACTGTTTATATTATGCTAACATAGCTGTGCCGCTAGCGATCACGTACCACATCATTATATACCAGCTAGCCAAACTTCAGTAACCCTACAAACGCCACTGCGGTTTAGTTTCCTGTCTTCATTTATGTTGGAAGTGATAACAGAGCTGTGCATTTGAATTTGTTTCAGAAATCTCTCAGTCAGAACATGGTATACTATATTTTGATGGAAACTAGCAAGCTAACTTCCTGCTAACTTCTAACGTTAAATTTAATAAATTCTGTTTTGGTGGATGCCTTGATGTTAAACGTAATTGTTACACCTGGTAGAGCAGAACGCTGATCATTTTATTACAGATGAAAGAATTTAGACAGTTTTAAACTCTCAGAGATGCTGCAGTGTTTGTTTGACTTTGGGATCTGCAGCGGAGTTTGGGCCCAGACACAGCTAATGATGTCAGACCTAAAGACCGGATAGAACAAGTCTGTCTATTGCTGCAGTCTGACAGCAAGAGAGACAACTTATGTGTGTCGGTGAGATTCAAGGGACTTTGGTAAAAACATCAGTATCTGACACCTTGGGAATGAGAACTAAGAATAGAGGGAAGAGCGGACAGCCTTTTCAATAAGCCAAGAAATCTAACAGGCAGGAACAGGTCATAATGCCATAAAGATGGCAAAGTGAAAAGAAATTGTAGAAGGCTCAAAGCCAGAGTGTTATTTTAATGCCTATGGTGCATATCACATACATACCCTGGCTTTATCCTTCATTCTTTCACGTGTGTCAGAAGTTTAAATAACTGAATCCTTCCAGTTTGACCTGCAAGATATGGAAATTTTCTAAACTAGAAGATATTGCTTTTCAGTTGAAGTTTCACACATTGATTTTGGCATTACAGTTTTTCTTTTAAAAGCTTTTCCATTTGTATGTTCCAAATATGTAAAAAAAAATCTATAAAAATTGATGTACATCACTCTCACCCAAGCCCTATTCGTACCCCTCAAGTCGCCAGTAACTTGGTGGATGTTAAAAGTAGCTTTGGCCAGAAAACTTCATAATATAAACATGAACTGTGGAGTTTGTGCTACATGATCTTTTCAATCTTTTTGACCATCCGAGATGATGAAAAGATGTTAAATGAACAATCATTTCTTTCCCCTTCATCAACAAGCTTGTTTACCTTTTTGCAAGCCAGGAAGTTGTGCTCAGCAGCGAACAGCCCCCTGGCATCTCTCAGGCCTGAGAGTGGCTGAATATGAACCAGATTGTTGCTCCTGGAAAAGAGAAAGTGTTCTCAATTGCCTCCCCTGGATGGCTGTAATCTTCACTATGTGTATATTCATGGCTTTGTAAGACAGTCCTGCATTCTTGTAAACCACAATGTCTTGTTGTACTGTCATAAAGTAAATCTAGGTAATGTAATAAGTCCAAACTGGCAGCAGGGTCTGGGAAAGTACAGTCCCCCTGCTCTGTATCGGTTTGTAGTCAGTGGATGTGGTTGGCGGATGGGGACAGTGTATGTACGTCTCTCAGTGTGTGTGTGTGTGTGTGTGTGTGTAGTACTTTTGTGTCGGCTAGAGGTTCTAGCCAGCTCTCGCCTCACTCCATTTGCAATCGAACCCCAGCTGAAATAAAGAACACATGGGAGATGTTTTGAAGCTCCCTCAATGCTGGTTAAAAAACTGAATTTGCCCAGCGACTTCTTACTGTCTTTTTTCAACCCTCCATCCATTCTTCATCCTACCCTTTGTGCTTGGAACTGTTCGCCCGGAACAGGCAACACCAGTCGACCTCAAAATTTCCATTAGGTAAGGAAAAAAAAATAAACAGATGATGAGGAAAAAAGAGAAGAAAGAAGTGAAACAACATTTGCGTGCACGGCAGTGATGGGAGGCCAAGTCCTGTGCCAACTGTGTTATGGTTGGCAAAGCTTGAAGTGCCTGATCAGTGGAGGGGAGGAGGGTGAAAAAAAACACAGAAGTGGAGCGACAGGCTGCCATACAGTGTGGTCACCAGCCGCTGTATGTTTGAACCATGGGAGAAATTCCATGTGGTTGTAATTTTCATATTAAAGTAATGGGGGTCTATCAGTATCTGAGATGTAAAGAGAGGGTGTACCAAGTGCTATGTGTGTGGAGGCGAGCCTTTATGTACATTTATAGTATTATTGAAGTAAGCATGTGTGTTCGAAGATATACTGTAATTCACCTCATAATACCACCTAATAATGGCACTTAAAAAATGCCGCAGTAAGCAGTGTTGTAGGGTGTTAAGAGGAAAATACAGAGTCCTTGAGAGCCATTCTCAATTTCAGTGTTACAGGAAAGCAGTTTCACCGCATATGAGGCTCAGGCTAGTACATGTAAAATTTTACCACTAAACAACTATGATCTTTGCAGAGCCCTCTTTTTTGTGATGGAACTGTGTCTCATTAGATCCAATGATGTTCCACACGAAAGTTGGGTTTGCTATAAAGAGAAGTCTGTGTTTGCTTTTCATACAAGTTTATGAACTATGGTCAAATTAAAGCAAAAGAAGTTCAAGAGGACTTCTGTGGGTTGAAACAGCAGTCTGACTGAAAGATGCAGTGTTGGGGTCGTTACTTAAAGAAGGTAATGTATTACACATTTCTTGTTACTTTTCTTAAAAGTAATGCAGTACATACCTTAAAATCATTTCTTGCATTACTTTCTCAATGCTCAGTAAAATGACCTGACCTGCATTGCCTCATTGTTACTAGTTTTAACAATATAGAGCTTAGCTCCAGTTCCATAGAAGAACACATGAAGACACACATACAACCTTTCTTTTAGTTTTTATGTATGAACACAAAGCAAAGTTGAAAACTAGTCCAAAGAGACTTCAAAGTGATCGTCACCGTGATTTTACTTTAGAAACATGACCAGGTAGAAATGGAGGCCACAAACCTGACTGCTCATCACTGTTTTTGCTACCTGCTGTTCAGGCAACAAAGTTCAGGCTCTGGCTGCTGGGGGTCAGCTTACACAGCTTTATAATAACTTCTCTGCTACCTTTGCGTTAGCATTCTGTCAGTGCAGAGCCGAAGTTGTGTTAGCAGCATAATGTGGTTGTTTCTGTCCTGGACTTTTATGCAATAAAAATTAAAGTAATGTCCATATCTCTATATGTAATGTATGTATATGTAATCAGTGAATTTACTTAAAAATGTAATGTGTTTACAGGAATTTTGTGTGGAGCTTTGTGTTAGCTTGCTGCTACATGTTTGTTGCTGCTACATACTCATAGGCTTATTCCTAAACCTTTTGAATCACACCTTGTAATTCATTTGATACTGGTAAATTTGACTTAAAATGCTAATGGGAAAGATAAGCAGTTCAATCATACTGTGTGAACTGTTTATTAAGGCTACCTCAAGTTTTTTACCACTTTAACTCTGTCAAGTTTTCTTTCATTTCAAGTATATAAATATAACCTTTGCTCTTAGCTCATATCAGCCTGAAACACCAGCCAGAAAGTGCTTTCATGGCACTTTCTTTTGGATAATAGTGCATATTCCAGGCTCCTGTTGCCTTTAAAGTATTTGTTACAGTTTCATATGATAATCAGTGGTATCCTTTACCAGCACTGGTTGTCACTTTAGTTGCTTGACTCACTAGGTCACTAAATTCTATGGTCTCTGGTCACCCTATTGCTGCGTGGGCCTTCCTGTTTGGATGCTCTTTGAATCTCTGGCCACAGACTACAAAACATAGCCTCCGCGTCTAAAATAGTAGAACCAAACTGGAAGTTATTGTATCTCTCGCTGTCATTTTTGAGCCACATATGTTGAGTTGCTTTTGCTGACCACATAACTAATCATTATATTTAAATATGACATAATCTGCTGCTCAGCGCTGTTAAACGCACCTTTCTATTCGGATCCCAAAGGAAACGCAACCGCGCCACAAAGAGACACAAAACCTACCCCTCAAGACCACAGGGAGACATATGCCAACATAAAGAGACTTGATACAAACCTAATGACACACAAAATAACTCCAGTGAGACACAGGAAACAACCACAAAGACATACAAAAGAGACCAAAGGGAAACAAAGCAACCCAGATAACACCCAAAATGACCCCAAAGGAGTCAAAATTACTACAGGGAGAGTTTAGTCACTTCTCGCAGCGTGGGGTCCCTTTGTTTTATTATCCACCCCCAAGATCATAATTGGTTATTATGAAAGTGAAGTACAATGCAAAAAAACACATATTTGACAGGCTCTGGTTTGTATTGACAATAGTCAGTCTGAAAAACAGGGAAGGAAATACCGTATGAAGTATATAAACTCACTTAGACCAGCCCTCGCCCAGAGTGGCCCTTCTAGTCCTGCTGATACGCGTCCCAGCACTGGGATTTAAATATGGCCTTATTTGCATGAGTTTCTGTGGGATGCTGAGACTTAAGATTATACTGTATGTGTCTTAATTTTAGCAAAGCAAAGTCAAAATATTCAGCTCCTCTGTAGCTCTGTACTGGCAAAGCCAGGAGACTTCTGATTTGTTATCTACTATTCTACAGCTTAAGGGTTTTGACTTGTTAGACTTTCTAGTAGGGAGTATCATGGTATCTTTTTTTTTTT
>NW_005187463.1:2827629-2839419 GCF_000239375.1 Pundamilia nyererei | reverse complement strand
TTTCTTCTGCTGGGACATTTGCATGTGTTCATTGTGACTAAAGACATTTTGAAATCAATCTTCCCATAACTCTGTCTTCTTGCAGTTATGGGAAAATGACAACAGTTTTATGTGTCCTGAGTTGTTGTTCCCAGCACTAATAAAAATAGATGTGAGCCACATTTTGCAAAGTTGCAAGAGATCAGGTCATAGTGACTGAAGGGTGCTGGCATGAAAATGGTGCTCAAACTTAAACATACTTATTTTAAGAATGCAGGCCCATTAAGCACTGCTTGCTACTCAAATACTGGATGAGGATCTGTGGACAATTATATACGACTGGAAACAAAAAAGGCAGTCTTTTGTTGATTAATTTGATTAACCGGCACACTGTTGTATCTTTAAACAAAGAAAACTGTGTGTGTGTCACGCCTCACTGCTGGAACACTGGTATTTGCTTTTGACTTGTGCCAGTTAAAATTAGGTTTGATACAACTATCAGCCACGAAGAATGTATCAGCAGTGCAAACAGAAATCCAGTGATACATGAGGGAAAAGTGCATGAAGAAGGAGCGGGCAAGAGAACAAAAACAAAGAAGGCGCGCTTATGTTTCCGTGCTATACATCAGATTCCCTCTTATTACTCCAAACCCAGATATTTGCAGAGTTTTCACACGTCCTTCATAAAGCCGTGTGGTTTTGGTTGGCTGGGCCCAGATGGGGTTTCTCTCTCTTGGCTGTCCGTGTGAAGAGGGTCCCAGGCCCGAGTCAGACAGCAGGATTAGTGGTAATAGTGCTTTACCGTTAAGACGGACGGGTGGAATGGAAACCTTGTAAGTTCTAAAAAAATAAACCAAAAAAAAACTTTTCTAAAGAAAAAAAGATGGCACTCGAGATTAATGACGATGCGTTTTTAATTCGCTCTGGTGGGGTTTGAATACTTTCAGGGGAGCTCGGGGTCACTCAGCTCGCTGTACCTTTAAGGGCCATGTCAAACTTCATTTCTTGTACAAACATGAAAATTCCCCATGGTTGTAATTATGAGGTTTACACAACAGTTAGAGAAGAAGAAAAATAAGATGGAGAGAGAGGGGGGTGGTGAGACGGTGGAGGGAAATGAGGGAGGGGAGGCTTGCATTTGCCTGCTGGACGGAGGCCAAAGGAAGACTTGGCAGAAACTGTAGGATATCTGCGGTTGGACGAAGGACGAAAGGTCTGGATGCTTTTTAAACGCAGACAGAACGAGATGAGCGCCGCTAACCTACATCCAAATCTCGAGACTGCAAACTGTGGTCAGAAACCTAAAGCCTAGTGTGGTCTGCGACATCCAAGTCGCTCCTGTACGTCCTTCGTGTTTGCGTTTATGCAGTCGACCGTAATCCTCGTCTGGTCTCGCTCGTCTTGAGTAAATCTTCATGTTTGTTTGGTTCTCATATGGAGTTTGGCTTTTTGCGGTGGTCTGTCCTCCCCTGTGGTGGTTCGAGTGTGTTTGAAAGTGATCTGTGTGTCATTTGATTTACTGCACGTCATTATCCAAGACACGAGTATTTGTGTGTGTAGGTCTTCCAGCGAGTAAAGACTGTCTTCCGAAGTGAAAACTTCCATTTATTCATTTCTATTTTACATCCCACTGGTGAGTGTTTTGAAAATAAAACTACTTGCAGCAGATGTCTGTTTTCTTGTGCCTCAATTTCAGCACTTGATCTCTAGTCATACAACTCTAAAGCGTAGAATAAGATGTATAAACTAACAATATGCCTTTTCCATCCATATGTATAAAATGCAATTGATTAAAAATACAAGTTCTTACTGTGACAACTGCCTCTGGAAGATTTTCAAGAATTTGCAGGCCACTGCTCAACTCCAGGGTCTTAAACATCAATGTCTCCCGTGTGGGTAGGAGTATCCCATAAAAAGTGTTGTCCTCTCCCTGAAGAATGTCCAGTGCCACTGTAAGTGGCCTTATGACAGTGCAGTACTCCCTGATGAACTGATGTTCCCGCTCTGTCATGGCTGTCAACCCAAACTTGGAGAAGATGGTGTTCAGCTCAACAAGAGAAATCTCACAGATTCGAGCCAGGGAATCATAAAACGAATTCTTGTAGTGCAAGGAACTAGCGGTTTCTTTCCAATAATGCCATCCACTGTCTCTGCAGCCACTGTTGAACGACTGGTCTTGTTCCATAACCCTGTGCACTTTGTGGTAGCGCTTCTATATACTGCCTTTGTTTCTGATTGTGAAAGTAGCCACTTGTCAACATCATTACAAGAAACAAGACTTAATGTGTGTGAAGCACATCTCTGCTGTGGCAGCAGAGTGTTCGTCACACCTACATTTTCATCGTTGTCATTTTCATCACCAACACTGTTTTTTAAGGCATCATTCATGTTTGTAAAAGTTACCTCGTCCTCATCATTCTCAGAGTCATCCTCCTCAACTGGCTGGTACTTTTTGAAGGCCTTGACAAAATTAGAGCCATTGTCTGTCACAGTTGATGTTATTTTGTGGGATATGCCATAGTGTGAGTGAATGATGTCCAACTCAACAGCAATGTTGCGTATGGCGACCCTTGAATCTTCTGCTTTCTCTCTCTGCATGCTGTGTGGATTTATCCAATGTACTGTTACACCAAGATAGCTTTTATTAAATGCAGTCCAGATGTGTGCTGTAGTAGAGACGTATTCTAACTCATTAAATGTCTTTTTGAGCTCGACATTCATTTACTTGGTGTCGATGTATTTGGAAAAAGTCTTTCTGCATGGAGGGCCGACCCCTCCTCTTGTTGGTATCTTGGCAAGAAGAGACTTGAAGGAATCTGACTCGACTGTTGATAAAGGCAGCATGTTCTCAACGACATACCTGGCTGTCAATTTGTTTAATTCAGTCTGTGCCACAGTCACAAATGTTTGTGGAGAAGAGAAATCAAGCTTAGACTGGTTGGATTGTGTCGCTACATCTCCATCGCTCGCTGAGCTCATGTTAGCCTCACCTGGGTTTGAGCTGCGCCTGCTAGCATCAACACCGTCGTTCTTGGCGACCAGTTTTGTTGAAGCATGTGACGTTGAGAGGTGCGTCGTAAGATTTGAATTGCTTGTAACTGATGTTGAAAGGCACTTTGTTCCAGGGCATAGGTTACATTTCACATAGATTCTTGCCTTTTATCTCTTTGAGTGAAAAATAATGTCTGTACCTCCACTTAAAAAATGCTACCTTCGAATCATCCGGGCTCTCCATGACTTTTGTTACTGTGCTATCTGTTTGTATGTGAACATCCGCCCAAGTGTACCTCTGATTGGTTTACTACCTTACTCTTACTCAGCCAATCAGAACCACTTGTGCGATTGTTTTGCCCTCCTACCTCCCAGTAAGCTGAAGACAGCATCAACCGGGTGTGTGTTGAAAAATAGTAACGCACCGCATTTTCTTGTTAGTAACTGTAACGGCGTTGCAACGATAGGAATAGTAATTAGTTAGATTACTCATTACTGAAAAAAGTAACGCCGTTACTTGTAATGCCGTTATTCCCATCACTGGATATTGGGTTGTTCCAGCTCTGCATTTTTTGTACTCTATTAGAGTAACTTTGCCTAATTCACAGTTCTAATTTACTTAGGCGTTTATCCTGCCTGAAACAAGCGGTTTTAGCTATTTTTCCACCCTCCTTTTAAGCCAGCTTTCTTTTAATTGGCTGCAGCTCACAAACTGATGGTTTAAGCAAGTGTGGGTGGGGTCCTGTGATGTGTGATGTGACAAGCATACCTCTTCCCAGTGAAACCATAGAGCAGAGAGTGGAAAAAAAATCTAAATCACATTACAAAGTATTATGTTGACTTCATGGTTTCAAAATGGGCCGTGTGTAATATGAGTATCCACTGTTGTGACAAAGTGATAGAAAATATGAAAAGGCATAAGACGCCCATTTGAGTGATTTAATGATGCACACATATAATCCTATTATTTGACCCTATATATCCACATTATGTAGTTTAATATCAAGAACTTGGTTGCTTCATTCAAAGCTCAATTCCTTCTGTGTGTAGTTATTCTTCTGTTTCAAACATATTCAGGGAAGAGTGTCTCTCAGATTTCACCGAGAGACACTTTTAGTCCTGATGTTGTGCCCTATAGTGTATACTTTTAAACTTTTTTACACATGAAAATTGGTTTGTGAGCAGCGTTGGAGTAAAAATGGCTCTGCTGCTTAAAGTTGTCTAAGATTGTGGAGAAATCTCTCAGTGAAGCAGTAACCCTGAAGCCTGAGTCAGCATGTAGATGATGAACTATGGAAAGGCTAAAATGATGCATTCAGGTAGCTTGTCCAAAGCCTTTTGATGGTTCATTGAAGACTTCTTAGACATCTTTTTTTAAACGAAGGAATATCTATTATGCTTGCTCCAGATTTATGTACATGCAGATGTAAACGCACAGTACTCAGATAGATACAACCTGTTTACTGTATGGTGTGTGTGCATTGGAGCAAAATCATTTAAGGTTAAAGAAAGATTATGGTTATTATTTAGCATAAACCTTGGTCTGGACACTTAACAGTATGGTTGAATTTCTTCAGAACTATGAGTTCCACTAAGCGCTGAGCAGAGATTCTGAGACCAGTACAGCTCAGGTTGCAGCTGGTTGTCTTCACACTGTGTGACCAGCCTAAGCCCCATAGGAAATAATTAGTGTCACTTTTAATTATCTGATATAATGCAAGTGTCTGCGAGTTTTATAACTTTCATGGATTATGTATGTCACAAAAAGATAAAATAATGAAAGCATGTGACTAATACTTCTCAGAGCTTTCATGCACACGGTGTTTGACACTGAGCTCACGTTCCCCCTTCCCTTCCTTTGTCAGCAAACGTCTCCTCTGTGAAACCTGACCGCGGGGACAATCATCATTCCTCGGCTATTAGCACCAAATCTTTGGCCGGCTCTGAATGTGAAGAGATGTTGTGTTGTCAGCTGGATGGCTCTGGTTTCTCCCCAGATGAGTGGAGAAAGGGGTCAGTGACGCCTGTCAACGACCCCCAACGGCCCCTGGTTTCCTGTCCAGGGACTACTCAATGGCCTCCATTACGTGTCACTGAAGAATCAAAATGGCCTCTGCTCTAGATTTCCAGCCCTGAGTCTTTATCATGATAGCAGTTCAGCTGAAACTCAAGAGTGTCCATAATGAAAGCTGGAAGCAAAAGCAAGCAGTTGAAGATATAGCTAAGATATATATGCGCTGATAAAGGTAATTAACAATGAAAGGCACTAAGGTTCTTTGTCCAGTTTTGGAGATTGGAAATCTTTTCAAAGGTATAATTTTGTTAGAGATAGACAGCTGTAACCTGAGATGGAACTGGAGGATGAAGAAGTCGTTAAGTTTGAGACGTTATTAGAAAGACGCCTGTGAAAGTCAGAGGAAGCAGTTAAACACAAAGAGCCCATGTTGTTTTCTTCGTCCGCACTTTATTCTGCCAGCACGATCTGATGGGGGTGTTTATGTCGTGAACGGCACTGCTAGGTGCTGTAAATGTCAGGACGATTTTCATTTGAGCTGAAACCAATGGTTAAACTGGAACTTACACTTAAAATAGCTGTCTTATTGCTGGAAGCTTAAGGCCCATGTAGAAATGGAGCGTTGGATCTCTGGTGTAGCTCTCTTTGCCTCTGAAAATGAACAGCAGTTCTGGGAATCAGCAGTAACAAATTCCCAAAAGTTGTGCCCACCTTGCTCATTGAAAGCACTCTTCTCGAGCTGCACGGTGTCAAGTCATTGGGTCAATATTTGCTTTTAACTTTTGACCTGCGTGTTTACTCTTCTTTGTACTCAATTACTGCTGTCACTGGTGTCAAGCTCAGAGAAAACTGGAAACTTGTGTGACAGTGAAATATGGAAGAGGATTAGGGCCACTGGAAAAAAAAAGTGGGGACGTCTTTTTCTTTTCTTCTTTTCCAGAATTCTGAAAAAAAAGTCACAATTCTGAGATAAAAGTCAGAATTGACGCAAAAACTGGCCTAGATGACAGAGAAGCACTTTGTTCCTCTTTTCTTTAAAAGAAACTATAGGGCGTGCCTCAGGTTCATTTCTAGAAAGGTGCATTAATATGTTCAGTGTTATTTTTTTCTATATTAAGTTCAAGCCAATAAATCATGTTACATCACAAAATAAGATTAAAAACAAAACAAAACACATCTCTCTGGCTTTTCACTATGGAAGAGGATTAGGGCCACCGGAAAAGAAAAGTAGGCATGTCTTTTTTTCTTCTTTTCCAGAATTCTGAGAAAAAAATTCTGACTTTTTTCAGAGCAAGCACTTTGGCGACAATGGGAAGGAAAAACTCCCTTTTAACAGGAAGATACCTCCAGCAGTACCAGGCTCAGGGAGGGGTGAAAAAAATAAATCAATTGTATCTATAGGCACTTTGTTACTAGCAGCCTGAGGCAAAATACAAAACTTATTCTCATTTCTTTATTAGAATTGAAATCTAACAAAATGCTATAGAGAACACAGTCTGACAGGCATATCACAGCATGGTGTGCAATGTGTTCTTACAAATTTTGAGGAAACTGGAAAAGGGGGGAGAACAAAACCAGAAGTAGCAGGCTAATTAACACGAAGCCTCATCAGAAATGGTCTTGGTTTAAGGGTTCTTTCATGGTTTGGAGCTGAATTTTAGCTGGTGGTGCTGAAGATCTTATTAAAATTGATCAAATTATAAACACACGCAGATTTTGATCCACCATTAGCATCAGACTGTTTCATTTTTCAGCATGACAATGATCCCAAACATGCAGTAGTGCAGTAAAAGAACACAAAAATACACAATGGAACATTCTCAGCCATGGATTGGTCTCCCCAGAGCCCGGACCGCTACATAATATACAAAGGCCGCATCTTCTTGGTGGCGAACAGAACAAAAGGAGGCCAACATCCAAAGAACATCCTTTGAGACCCTGGGGAACTTTTCCTGAAGACTATTTAAAGATGTAACAAGAAAGCTTTCCTAAGAGAGGCTGTGTTGGAGAATAAAGGTGTTCATACTAAATATTGACCTTTAATCTTTGAACTGTACAAACTCTGTTGTTGTATTATACACTGTGTTTCCGTGTTTGCACATGGTACAATAATTAACTGCCCCATTTCTGATTAAAGACATGAGGCGAGGCTCAGGACGTTTGCATAATAGTGTAAACGGACACTTTACAAGCTTTTAGACTTTCAATTTGGAGGAAATATGTTTTTTTCAGCTTAATGTTATTTAGTCAACGCCAGATGGTTATAATTTCAAAAAAACTGGCAAAAACACATCACCTTTATTAACAAAACTATACCGCCTCAGCACTAACAACTAGCTCCAGCACTGCTGGTACTACTGGTACTTGACTGCAATTACTGCCACTACCCTAAATCACATGTCCATGTGTGTACAGTCTGCTGCTAATAATCCCGACTGCTGTGACCTGCCTTAAATACATCACTAGACTAATAAGCTCATTACTGCTGTGCTGTTAGAGCAGTGGGTCAGGAGTTCTGCACGCAGACTAAAATTATGCACTAATACTGAGCATACATCTGAAACACACACACACACACACACACACACACTGCACACGCTGATTTCTGCACTTTCTCCATGCCTCTGCACAAACAGAATATCCTTTTCCTTCATGCCCCACATGCAGACATGAATGCAAGTGCAGGAAGAAAGGCTTACAGACTCATATCTCCTGCCACTCAGTCATTCTCTATGTTCATTCTTTCTCAACTCTACAGTCATCCAGAGCATAGCCGAGACGGTTTGTGTAAAATTAGAAGTGAAACCACATCCTCCTTGATTGAATCTGTGGACCTGTTGGATCTTTGGGTGGCTGTGCAAACAAACTGGATCATTACAGCCAGGCTCCTCTACGGCGTCGCAACACACACACACACACACACACACACACACACACACACACACACACACGCACAAAAACAGGGAATACAAGGGTATAAACACACATTCCCCAAGTTAGGTTTAAGGAGATGAAATCCTATACGTGTATCTCTAATCCCTATCTACACCTAAATCTAACACAAGCTCACGCACACACATGGGTTTGTTTTATTTCAGTTTGCTTAGGGTAAAATACAAAACTATGTTAATGGATTTTTTGGCAAATGAGCAACAGAACTGGGTTGCCAGAAGTTTAAGTCCAGTTACTAGTAAATGTGCAAATCAACAGCTCCTGTGCCGGGACTTGCATGTGACAAAAGGAGTTACAAGGAAACAGGAATGAATGCAGCGTTGGACCTAGATGATCGACCTTTGATCTGGTAAGAAACAACATGACTCAACAGCCAAGAGGCCCTATCATTTGTGTTACTCCTCATATTGTTCCAATTCCTCGGCCAAGTCTGTCTGTGTCAGCGGTCTGATAGCTCTGATTTCTGCAGTGATTCATTGAGCTGGCTTATATAACTGACTGCCGCCCTCCTGCTTTCTGTTCACGTCCGCCCCCTACTTCACTTTCTTTCTTTCTTCTCCAATCTTTCTTTTTTTCAAACTCAGGCCTACAGCTCTTGGCGTCCTCACCACATGCATGTCTCCTCATCTCTCTCTCCCCCACCCGTCTGTATTTGTTCTGTTGTTCTGTCTCTCATAATTAAACGTGGGTCCACAGGTCATTTGAGAACAAACCTGTAGTTTGGCATGAGGAAAATCTTTGCAAAACTGTAGCTACCAAGCGAGATGAAATCACAAAATACCTATTAGAAAAACATTTGACCAAAAAAAGCATTTCTGTGGGGTAAATCTTTCCAGATGCTTTAACAGAAGTTGTCCAGAGGACTCGTGCGGGCTGAAGAGAAGTCCAAGCAGCTGTCATTTGAAAGGAAGAGATAATTACAGCTGCCTTTCCTTCGCATGAGATTAACAATCAGCCAATGGTGGTTTTGCATAGAGATGGGCAGTTATGTTGAAAAGCCATTTTGATCCTAAAATTCAAAACAGCCATCAGTGACTTGGCCTTCCCATGCGGTAGAACATTCATAGAAATGTGTGGAGTCTGATGGAGGCACCTTTCAGCCTAATGTTGATCTGTGCTGTCCATAAAAGCCGCAGATACACCATTCTGTCTGCTTCTTTCAAATCCTTCCAAAGCATCTCTGCTCCACTGGACATTAGTTCTTATGTTTAGCAGCTATTCTTCCTTTGATACGTATTTCTGTTTCTGTGTTGGCACGTGGATTTAGGGCTTAATGCTTTGAATAGCCCTGGGAACCAGAAACATCCTTCCATCATAAATTTTCCCTTGGCAAGCTCGGTAACCAGTTCTCAAAACACTGCATTATTGTGCCTGTTAACAATTTTTCAAGGCCTGTCTGCATGCAAAACAGACGTTATGGACAAGATGACTGTCAGTATCGTCTCACGTGAAATTCTGGGAAATTTTACAGTAATAATGTAGCCTGGCACCAGTAGGCTATATATACACTGTAGGACAGTAGAACACCTGTAAAAGACACAAACGTAGTGTTACACCGGCAGCAGTTTACATGCACATTATGTTATCTGGTTGTTCAGTCTGACGTCACTAGCCGTGTCTGGGCCTAAACTCCGCTGCAGGTCCATATATCAAACGATCACTATGGCATTACTGAGAGGTGAAAAACTGTCTAAAGTCTTTCATCTTTAATAAAATGATCAGCGTTCTGCTCTACCAGGTGTAACAATTGAGTTTAACATCCAGGCATCTATGAAAACAGAATTTATGACATTTAACGGAGTTAGAAGTTAGCAGGGAGTTAGCTTGCTAGCTTCTATCTAAATACAATATAGCATGTCCTGACTGCGGGGTTTCGGAAACAAATTCAAACGTACAGCTCTGTTATCACTTCCAACATAAATGAAGACAGAAAACTAAACAGCAGTGACGTTTGTAGGGTTACTGAAGTTTGGCTAGCTGGTATATAATGATGTGCTACGTGACCGCTAGCGACACAGCTATGTTAGCATAATATAAACAAGCTAACTTTTTTTCCACTCGATAAAAGTTAATGTGAGTGTTCTCGGTGGTCAGGAACAAATGTAATCGCATGGCAGGATGCTGTAAAAGGACCAAACTTCAGCCAGGAGAACAACTGAGATAATCCATCCACATATGAGGTTAGTCATTCATATACTGCTGCATGGGCTGGGCTGTAGTTACATCCTAAGGTTTTAAAAACTGAGCTTAAATAAATGATTAGCGGTAATAAAAGCCGAGGGAGGTCAACGGTGATCACTGACTGTTTTAGGAGCTTTTTGAGATCAAATAGAAGAAAATACATAACATTAAACATGTTAACAACACAAAAGCCATATTAAACGCAGACTACTTTAGACCCGGAAGTAGGATTCGTCATGTCATCACTTAACGACTGGATTGAAAGTAGAGGTAGGTGGATCAATCCAGATATCAATAGTATTGATACCAATAGTACAGATATCAGAGAGGATCAATATTTTGGTTCTATTCTCTAAGTTCAGCATGTAGCCCACTGAATTATGGGAAATTAATTCTTTTTGTGGGGGAATGAGAATATATACATCAAACTTCCACTGTCTGAACCTTTCTGTGTTGACTGTGAAGTCTGATTTATTTATATAATACATTTAAAGTGCTTAAGAGACGGCATATTTACATTCCAGATCTCCAAAAACACCCAGTTTTAAAATGCATTAAAAGCTGAAATGATTTTTTTGTTGAGTTAACTAATTATTGTGGAAAGTAAAAATCACAGTGATTTAGAGGTCATCAAAATGTGTTCAGAATGTTCAAAATGATGATGATTCACCTCATAAGTCACGACACACTGCTCTCCTCTACAAAAACTGCCCTTATAGGGTAAAAGCATCAGTATTGGTATCGGCCATACAGGCGCTGTAGTTTCCTGGTGTTGGACCAATACCAAAATCTGCATCACACAGCATTACTTGAAAGCCTTTGTAAATCCCTGGCATGACCGTAACCTGTCACTACGTGCAGTTTAGAAATAAAGAATTTCAAGGAATCTCATAATCCATCTTCACACTTCAAGCTTTCTATATGACCTTTGACCTGGAAGATTCTCTGTAGTGGCTTTGGTTCTAGCAGTGGGAAAGAGTTGCAGGTGATAAAAGCGAGGAAGATGAGTCAGAGCCGAGTGTCAGAGTGGCAGCATATCTTGTTTGGACAGTGGTTTCCTCAGTTGTAAAGCGAGTGACAGGCAGGTTAACTGCTGCTGGCCCCGGTGATCAGCAAAGGATATTTGTGTCTTTGCATGATTCTCTTTGGTGCCTGTTTGATGTACTTAGCAGATTAGATATTTCTTCACATGGATTCATTATTAGCTTAACCATAATTGTTTGTATGAGAAAAACTACTAACTGTAGTTTGTAGAGAAATACAACTAACAATTAAACCAAAAACAGGACCTAGCAAAATAGAAAAGTTAGCAACGTAGCAACATTAAGGGTAAAAGTAGAGCAGTAGGAACAAGGAAGTAATATTTTAGATAGCTTATATTCAGTGTTGGGAAGGTTACTTTTAAAATGTATTCCATTACAGAATACAGAATACATGCCCCAAAATGTATTATGTAACGTATTCCGTTACGTTAGTCAATGACAGTAACGTATTCTGAATATTTTGGATTACTTAATATATTATCATGCTTTTTACAACAACGTGAATGTACTATTGCTGTGTGATTTATTACTGTTACTGAAGGTCCGCGACTCCGAACTGTAGTAAAGGGACCTCTGACTAATACTGGGTCCCTGTCGGCTCGTAGCCGAAAAATAGCTTTACTTGGTTGT
>NW_005187463.1:2825033-2826282 GCF_000239375.1 Pundamilia nyererei | reverse complement strand
AGGTTTTTAACTTTCAACATAAAGTGCCTTGAGGCAACAGTTGATGTGATTTTGGCCCTATATAAATAAAATCAGATTGAACTCAAATGGAATTGATTCACATATATAAAAGTGATGATATTAAGTTTGTTTTTTGTGCCTCTTTTTCTCTCTCTCTCTCCACAGGTCTGTGTAGTCACCACACGTCTTCTGTTTCAGGCCTTAACGTCATGGAAAGCAGCCTGAAGCCACCTGACGACACGTCACCTGCTGTTCCCAGCATTCCCCACTTGCCACCGTAATCCTGGGGACCACGGGCAATATAAACATACACAGTGGATTAGACTCAGTGTGTGTGTGTGTGTGGGATAAAGGAGATGAAACACAAGATGACTAGTCTCAGCACAGTGTAATCCATTTGCAAGCTGGCTGCGTATGTGTGTGTTAGTTCATGAGGGACTACCTCACCAGGTTAGGCCATTCATCACCAGTGATAGTGTGTGTGCATGTGGCTTACAGTAGATCCTCGCCTCACATACGCTCACAGACACACACACTTACACAACCATCCACACATAACTGTATATGATGAGGCCACCCAAACTTTCTGTGTGCTCCTTCTACTTCTTTTTGTGCGGTTTCACAGACCATCTCTATTCAGCAGAGATTGACTGCCTGAAATTGTGGAAATTTATAAGCTCACACACACACTTACGCAGCCCACCCAGCGACAAATGTTTGCTGATTAATGAAACATGCAAATATCCAGATCTGTCCCCCCTGCTGTGTCTCATTCACATGAAATAGGTGCATTAATATGAATGTCAAAGGGCCTTTACTGTATGCACCATTTGAATGATGATGCTTGACAAAAGAACTATTGTTTTGCATTTGGGTGGGGGTAGGGGGCCTGGGGTGTGTCAGTGAAAAAGAAAATCTTGAAAGAGTTTAAATATGGTAATGAACTTGAAGGCTTTAACACTGAACCTGGACAATAAAGTCCACCTGAGCATGAAAAGAGAGGATGGGTTTCCTGCTGTTCTCCTCTCACATACACCCACATACCATCCTCCACTCTGCTTCCCTGGATCTCCTTCAGATGTCCTGACCTTGGAGGGGGGGTTGCGCAGTGGATGCAGTGTCCAGTCCTTCTGCATGACCTGGTCCAACTCAACAGCAACATTTGAAATGGCTTGCAGATGTGCCTCTGCTTGGCTATTAAATTCTTTGTGAACTGAACTCAGCAGATGTGTGTGTGTGTGTGTGTGTG
>NW_005187463.1:2822526-2825013 GCF_000239375.1 Pundamilia nyererei | reverse complement strand
AGTTTTGTAGGGGAGGGCTGTAGTGCAGCCTGGACCAAGGGAGCTGTTGCATGTTTGAGTTTGGAAAAGAGTACAGATGTATTTGTGTAGCAGCCTTGCTTCCATGATCTTGACCATGAAACTTATAGAGAGATTTTTTGCATATGCATGCATCTGTTGTGTTTGTATGTGTGTTCGTGCTTGTGTGTGTGTGTGTGTGTGTGTGTGTCTTGACCCCAGAACTCACAAATATGAGACCTAACATATAAATGTCTCTCGCTGCTGCTTGATTTATACAAATCTATGAAGTAGACCTGGAAAGATAAAATGGGGGGAAAACGCCTGTCTACTGGCTACTGTTACAACCCGAAATTTATTTGGAAGGGACAAGTATGTTGGTGGGCTGAGTGCAAAAGCAAGTTTGTGTAACTTTTATGTGAAGAAATCTTATTCTCAGTTCTCACGCAATAAAGCAGACTTTGTTCAGCCTTACCTGCTGCTGCTGCATGGTGTCATCGTGACACAACGAGTGCAGTGGGTGGCATACTGAAGTGAGGATTATCTCAAACCATCTTCCCAAATCTGTATCATGAGATCAGAACTTGCTACAATGGTGACTTAAAGACCAAAGTAATGGGTATTGTAAGATTTAAATAGCAGTAAATGTGTCTCTACATACTGATGTGCACAGTGCGTAAAAGTCACCAGTGCTTTGCCAAATCTCCTCTGGCATTAACATGAGCACAAAAACTGGCTCTTCATGTCATAGCTGAGCAACTCCTGTTATGAGTAACTCTGCATTACATCTATGCATTAAATCTATGTTGTAATCTCAAACTTTTCTGAAACTTTATCCTGTAATCTAGATAGTAACCAATGCTGTAACCTGAAGTGCACCTAATTGTAACTCCATGTGGTTTCGGAACAGCTCAAAAGTGAGATTACATTATTGTTGTGTCCTCCTACGTATTTAAAGCGGCTTCTTCTGGCATTTTTTGAATCTACTGAAAGTGAAATGATCACCTCAAAGAAAGAATCTCAACCACCAACTAGATATTCCAAGGCAAAAGAGGCACATTACACACAATTATTAATACTAGCAATGGCGTTTGCTATTTGTGTAGGAAACAACAGAAGCTCTACATCCACTATGTGGACAAAAGTACCGGCTCACTTAGACATGACACCTACAGGAGCTGCTCAGTCATGGAAGCCTATGGCATGAAGCTCCTGGCACACAGTTTTCCTGCTGATGTTAAAAGCACGTTTGGAACTGTGCAGTTACTGAGTCAGCAGAGCAATGATGACTTTTACGCATTGTGCATTCCACTCTAACATGACACGGCCTGCCACGTTATGGATGAGTTGCTGTGGCTCCTGAACTCTGCTTTGCAAAAATACCACCTACAGTTAATCACGGAATATCTAGAAGGGAAGAAATGTCAAGAACTGACCTGGAAAGACAGAAACTGTGCCATCCTAATACAGGACCATGCTAAAATTCAGTGAGCTCTTTGGAACGAACCATTCTCTCACAAATGTTTGTAAAGGCAAACTTCATGAAAAGGTGCATGAACGTACAGTTGTCCCTCACTATAACACGGTTCACTTTTCGCGGCCTCGCTGTTTCGCTGATTTTTTTTGTGCAATTCTGGATGCTTTTTTTTCTTTTTACATTGCACTATGTTCTGCATCCTGATCAGCTGTAGACCATGGTGAATCAATGTCCTCCATGCCGTCTCTCCTGCCCAGTACAGAATGCGTTCAGCTTGTCAAATTTACATAAATCTATCAAGTTTTTTCATTATAAGGCGCATTAAACTAAACAAAACAGTCAGATAAGTCAAACTTTACTCAACTCATTCTTCTTGCTTCCTCTACTTCTGTACCATTGATTCTCTTGCAGCTGCTCTATTCCCATGTTGTGGACCTGAAAACAGCGTTTGATCTTTGGTTTCATTCTGTAATACTGGACCTCAGGTTTGAGCTCTGAGAGTGTTTAAACAAGAGAGAAAAGTGTGAAAATGTTCATGCCTGTCTGAGAAAACTGTCTAAAATGTGTAGTGAGGAGTTTTACAGCCTTAAAACAGATACAGTAATTGTAAAAAATAAAGCTGGCAACACTGTATTCTCCTGTTGCAATAGGACTGAAATCAAACTTTACAGGTAGCACGCCTTTTTTTTCACTGCACAAAAGCCACTTCACTCAGGGGATTTAGACTGTCAGCACAGAGATTACGCTGCGGGTTCACTTTTAACCTTAACTACACACACACTCTCACACACCTTAACCTGAATGTGACAGCACACATACCTCACTGTTCCAACAGGTCTAATAATGCACACATACACAAACACATGCAGGATGGGAACAACAAAATGCCAAACCCCTGCCCGTGTGCCAAGACGTACGCCTGTTCCTGCTCAGCAAACTACCCTCCATATTTCTACACACACACACACACACACACACACACACACACACACACACACACACACACACACACA
>NW_005187463.1:2815879-2820742 GCF_000239375.1 Pundamilia nyererei | reverse complement strand
AAGCTGATTTTGTTATGATTTGTGGAAAAAAGATGGGAGATACGTTTGCGAGGTGGGCGTAGTGTGACGGTGCCACGGTAGCATGACGTGAGAATGAGAAGAACGGGCACATCTGATCCAGACCCACTCTGATGTAAATCAGTGTGCTCTTTTAGATGCATAAGACAAAGAGAGGCTCTCTGCTGCCAAGGAATGCTTTGGGATTTCGGTTGAGTCTTGTTCGGTAGCTTAGAGGATTCATACCAGGTTGTAAGACCTGCTGATTAAGACAAGACACCACTTTAAATTACAGAGAATAGAAATATAGATGCTCAGGCTCATTTCTAATTCCAAATTTTTGTAATGGGGTGATACTATAAAACATGGAACAGATTTTCCTACCTTAACGGGCTATTTCTTATTGTACATTAGAAGAGAAGAGACATTCGGTCATGAAACAGAGTAAATAAGGTTCAGGAGTATTGTTACAAGGATGGTATTTACTGTCTGCTTTTCACATCCTGTATTTATGGAGCCTTTTGTCCTGTAAGCCGGTGTGTCAGGCTGCCTTTGAGCTTTATTCATCCTCTCCTCTGCCTCCACCCTTAAACTTTATCTGGATTCCCCTCGGGGCCCGCGATGCATATAATCAGTCTGTATAGCTAAGTGTGCCTAGCTGTGTGTGCAATCATAGGCATGTGTGTGAGATAAACGCTGTGTACCGTGGACCTGTATGTGCCTTTCTGTACGTGTTTAACTCTGATCTCATCTCATCAAAGCATCTTCCAGTGGGACAGGAAATTGTGCTGGAATTCAGAGTTTATTACACGAGTCGCAGTTCAAAGGCAGAGCCAAGAAAAGAATCAGACAAATCTGTACGTTTATGAGAGTCGAATCCATCTCACAGCATACATCACTCCTGCTCTGAGTACTCTAATACCACTGAGTTTCGGTGGCAATATGAACTCATAAATCATAAGTCTGTCTCAGGATCGGGGGAGCTTGGCTCATTTTGCTGCAAAAGCCTGAAAGTTTCTTTGCTTGGTTGTGGCCCATGAAGCACAGTGTTAAAGGGTTGGTTCCAATTGTAAATCACATAAGCATATATGGGACGGATATAGTGGATAATTCTGGTTTGAGTTTTAAAATATTAGTTTCTACCCCAGTACATGCTACTTTTTCTAGCAAATTCACTTCACCTCATTTTTGTTTGGAGTGAAATAATAAGTAGGGTTAACCTGTACAGACTGATAAATAACAGTTGCTGTACAGTGGTCCCTCGTTTATAACGAGGTTATGTTCTAAAATTAACCCCCGATAGGTGAAATCCGCAAAGTAGCCAGCTTTATTTTTTACAATTTTTGTAGGTGTTTTAAGGCTGTAAAACCCCTCACTACACACTTTGTACACTTTTCTCAGACAGACATGAACATTTTCACACTTTTCTCTCTTGTTTAAACACTCGCAAAGTTCAAACCTTTGTAGAAAAGTAAGTCCAGTATCATAGAACGAAACCAAAGATCAAACCTTGTTTTCAGGTCCACAACATGGGAAGAGAGCAGCTGCCAGAGAATTCAGCATTAATGAATCAATGGTATGGAAGTGGAGGAAGCAAGAAGAATAAGTTCAGTAAAGTTTGATTTATCTGACTGTTTTGTTTTGCTTAATGCGCTATAATCTGGTGTGCCTTATGGTCTAAAAAAATATGGTAATTTCTACCTTCCTTTAGCATGTCAGGAAGTCCAACTTTTTGTGCAGTGGTTAGCATCTTCCTCTGCCTTTTGGGTGATACCGCAGGTGATTTTGACGGTGCAAAACGTTTCGTCGACATTGTTGTTTGTTGGACAGGAGACACAGCACGGAGGAGATTGATTGACAATGGTCTACAGCCAATCAGGACGCAGAACACAATGCGCTGTAAAAAAAAAGAAAAAGAAAACATGCAAAATTGCACAAAAAAAATCTGCAAAGCAGCAAGGCCGCGAAAGGTGAACCGCGTAATAGGACAACTGTATATGAAGTCAAGTTTTTGTAACACCAGTACACAACAAGAGTGGTCTCAGAGCAGGTAAATGCGCCGTAATATTAGAGAGAAAACTTTTGACCCCGTGGTGACTGTGGGGAAGAAAAACTGTCTTTTAACAGGAAGCAACCTGCTCCAGATCCTAGTTTACAGTCAGACAGCCATCTGATAAAACTCTTTTTGACACTTTTGCCATTAAATGCTTCAGGGAGTTACTAACTTGATCTGCTTTCTGTCTGGAAACAAGTGATGACAGTGGTGAGTGAAACAGTAGCATTTGGGTCCAGAAAACCACAACAATGAGCTGCAAGAAGCTAAAATACTCCATTCAGTTGATGTAACCTGCAACCATGTGATAACATCCTGTGGGTCCATCAGTGCATGAGAGAATAAACTTTCACTTTACACATATGTGTCAGCCCCATGGCTGAGGTAGTTTCCCAACTGCTGCTTCCATTACAGCGGGAGTGAGGCAGTCAAATCTCTGGACAGGGTGCATGTGAAAAGAAAAATGAAATAACACCTCATCAGTGAAGCAAAAACAACCACGAAAGACTGTGATCAATTTGGCACTACACTGATAACACTCTGGATGAACAGATCTTTGGCTGGCAGTAGTAGACTGGGATCACATCTCTCTGTGTATGATATCCTTTCTGTATTTGCACATACTTTCAGTTGCTTATTTTTACTCTTCATCCGTCTTAGTTTGCTTGTAAGCCAGATTCAGTTGTTTTAACAGTGTGTAGATTCTTATAGTTCTTGCAGTATGATGTCAAATTGTACAGAAAGGAAAATTCTGTATTTGAAATTTGAATTTATTCATCAGTCAAACACACATGAACACTGACATTCAGGATTAATGATTGTACTCACTTCAATATCTGTTTTGCTGGACTCATGATTGACTCCAGAAGGTCAGATCACTCAAAGTGATGCAGCAGGCAGCGATGTGAGGTGTAAAAACATTTTCCTTACATTATAGTGTCAGCATGTTGTCGTTAGTACCTGCAAACACTAGAAGCACTGTGACATATGCTTATAGTAAAATTATTAATGGTGTAGGGAGTTGCCATGTGCTTTGTACAATGCCGTCTGTACTGGTTTACAGTAAGTGTGCATGCTTTGTGCAGTTCTCCCCTCAGCAGTTACAACGGGGTTAACTTGAGAAGCTACATACAGACACACATTATATTCCCATCTTAAGGGCTTATCCTAAAATGTTCTCAACTTAAATGTAATCTTGGACTCAACTGTAACATTAAACTCGAACTTGAGACCAGCTCCAAAAGCAAGGCTACATAGACTGCTACAGTTTAATATCCAACTCTGCAGCAAAACATAAAAACATGTTTACAGTCAGGTACAAAACGTGGGTTTGGATATTACTTCCCTTCTTTCATTTCACAAGGCTTAACATCAGGAGTATAACTGCTTCACCTGACAGGTGTTCCAATACAGGCAACAATGGCCTTCACTTAGGACAAGCAAGGCAAGCAGTGCTTGCCCAGTAATATCAAAAAATAGATACAAACTAAAATGTACCAAAAGGAAAACAACCTCTCTTTCTGTATCACAGAACTGTTTGCATATTTGCAACCATCTTTTGCATTACTGCCTTTATGTGGCCATAGTTAGACATATGTGATCTTCATAAAATAGCCATGCTACAAACAATTTGAATTTTTTAAAATTTTCTTTTGATACATTATTATAGATTCATGTTTTCTGCTTGCATTTCTGTGAAGGTCATTGTGCTCCATTGAAGGTAACTATAGCCAGTAGTTGTTTCAGTATAGTTAGGACTCACCTCAGTTAAACTCGGGTCACAGAACAGCCCCTTTTCCATTAGTACCTACTCAGATCAATTCACCACGCATCACCACGACTCCACTTGGACCAACTAGTTTTCCACTACAATCCGGCACTACCTAACGTGCATGGTTGTCATCATAGTGACGCATCCCACAACATCATTAATATGCGTCACGAACGCTACAACAAAGTTAGACGTCGAAGGAAAAATATACCTGCTGCTTGGTTTTTGGCTTTTTGTCAGACTTTCTCTCTCGTTGCTGGGTTTCAAAAATGACAGTTTTAATTTTCATGAACAAGACGCTCTCATGACTCATCAAGTGACGCTACTCACCAGCCAGTTAGGGACTTTGGCTGATACCTGATTGGCTGGTGAAATTTTAGTACCTGCTTGGATCGCTAAGAACCCTGGGTGAGCAGGTACTAAAAAAGTACCTGGTACCAGGTTCTATGGCTTAATGGAAAACCCTGAATCCAAAAAGGTCCTAACAGAAAAAGGGCTAATGGGACGTTTAGACAGTATTTGTGCTGTTGGTGGCTTTTGGAGCATTTTTAATTGAGTTACATGACGCATAATATTGCCTGTGTCTAGATTTTCTAGAATTTTGGTCTGCTACTTAGCACTCATTAGCAGACATGCATTTTATGCATCTGTAAAGTTTTTACTGCTGTTAGTTAATAACTTTGTGCTCCACCCTCTCATCCAAATAAGTGAACTTTGGGCAAGCAGGCAGCCAAAATACTAACACACACTTCAAAATGTGGAGCTTATCTGAATGACTCAATTATTTCAGGATGAATGAAATTGAGTAATGTCATGAGGACTTGTTTGTTTGGCTCCATAAGGAAGTGAAGTCCCCACAGTGTGCTAGTGTAAACAGATTTATGTCCCCACAACATGAGTAATGCACACACACTCGCAGTCACATACATACTGTATTGCTGAAAGTTGATGGAAAACAAAGATAACATTAGAAAAGGGTGTCAGGTTGCTAAGAAGGTGAGATAGCTTGGCATTATGCTCTCTCTCTCTCTCTCTCTCTCTC